>NC_051065.1:91625932-92225932 GCF_004664715.2 Peromyscus leucopus
ACATTTCTGTGGTCAACAGAAGGTAGTATCAGTTGGTATTAGTGACAGTTAACATTGCTTACCAAGCTGACAGAATCTAACATCACCTAGCTGACCAACCTCTGAGTACCCCTATGTAGGAGTTAATGACGGTTAATGACAGCAATAAGAACTCTTCTAACTGTGGATGGACAATTCCATGGGTAGAACCCTGAATCATATAAAAAGAGAGCAGCTAAGCACAAGAATTAATCACTGTCCTGTTTCTGACCAAAAGCACAATATGACTAGCTGTCTCATGTTCCACCTATCTACAATTCTTTTCATGATACCATGCTCTGGACCTGTGAGCCAAAATAAATCTTTGTTTCCTTAAATTACTGTTATTGGGCATATTTTCATAGCAATGAGGAAACTAATTAATGCAGGGATCGTTGTTTAGAATAAATTCATCTGGGGCTCAGAATAAGTCCTTTTGATATGATGTTTATGAACATGAAAGGTGTTTAAAATTTAAAACAAACAAAAAAAAAGATTGCTACCAGACCTAAATTTTCATTACAAATCTCAATTTAGTATACAAATTAAATCTTATAAAGAAACTCCCATGGACATTGAGGGTGCTACATTCATTGATTAGAATTTCTTGCTGGCTAGATTCTTGTGGTAATCAGGTTTAGTAATAAGTTATTGAGATTCTAAAAGAAGCACAGACAGTACAAAGAAAATAGGCATTAATCAGCTGTTGGATTTGGACATTTGCAACAAATGATAATGTGTCTAGGATTAGCACTTATTACCCTACAAGACATAAAAGTATTGGATAAAATGCTAAAGGGGCAGAGAATAATCAGCTAAAATCTTTCCCCCATGTCTTCCTCATTTTATCTTAATTAAATCATCATAATTTCAATTCTGACTGAGAAGTAGATACATAATAAAAACCAGTTTCAGTAGTCTTGGTTTTATTAGCTTCTACCAAAAACTGGCAACGTTTATATAGTGCCTAATGTTCAAATTCCCTAGACGATAGATTTTATCTGCTTAAAAATTTCAATAAACTTTTTTATTAAGAAATTTTTATTCATTTTACATACTAACCAAAGATCCCCCTCTTCACACCTCCTGCCCCTCCAGTCTCTCACTCCCAACCTACACCCCATTCCCTCCTACAAGAAGGTAAGGCCTCCCATGGGGAGGTACATTTATTAGAAGTAGGTCCAAGCCCCTCTCCCTGCCTCAAGGATGTGCATCACAGGTAGTGGGCTCCAAAAATCCTGCTCATACACCAGCTATGGATTCTGATCCTACTGCCATGGGGCTCCTTAAGCAGATCTAGATACACAACTGTCTTGCTATGCTGAATGCCTAGTCCAGTTCCATGCAGGCTCCATAGCTGTTGATCTAAATTTCATGAGTTCCTACTAGTTTGGTTTGGTTGTCTCTGTAGGTTTTCCCATCATGATCTTGATGCCCTTGCTCATAGAATCCCTCTTCTCTCTCTTCAGCTGGAATCCTGGAGCTCAGACTGGTGTTTGGCTGTAGATCTCTGTTACTGCTTCCATCATGTTACTGGAGAAAGGCAGGGTATTCATCAATAATCTTGGGTGCTTCAGCTTATAGGTGGAAAACCTGAAGAAAGAAATGTCTTTATGGTAACAATTTGATATATATTTCCCCTTTATCTTTAAGCTATTGATGAACACATTGTAGAAACTATTTAGAGAAAGTGCAATTCTTCCAAATGACAGAACTCAGATGATGGAAGATTGATTTTCTCAAGATTTTTCTTTGAGGTTTTTTTTTTTTTTTTTTTTTTTTGGTTTTTCGAGACAGGGTTTCTCTGTGTAGCTTTGCGCCTTTCCTGGGACTCACTTGGTAGCCCAAGCTGGCCTCGAACTCACAGAGATCCACCTGGCTGTGCCTCCCGAGTGCTGGGATTAAAGGCGTGTGCCACCACCGCCCAGCGAGGTTTTTTTTTTTTTTTTTTTTTTTTTTTTTTTTTTTTTTTTTGTGTGTGTGTGTGTGCATGGTATTGCTTTCTTTTCCTTTGAGGTTCTTCTCCACAGATATACTGCAGTCTTTCAATGTCGTTGTATAAGTGTGATGCTCCATAATAAATTCAATAAAATAAATAGTAACAGAAAAAAAATGTGTGTGAGTGTGTGTGTGTGTACGTGCAGCACACACACATGCAAGTGTGCTAATAAATACCACCTGTATGTTTGTATTCAGGACTGACCATTTGGCACTGGATGATCAAGAGGTATGCACTTCCTGGGGTAGGCCACCTCTCTTTGCTAGCCTTCCTCATGTGCCTATAGTTCTTTGTGAAGGGATGTGGCCTCATGGGTGTCTCTCTATCCATTTTGGCATATTCAATGGTGCCATCCTTGTCCAGTTCACATTTGGCAGTCGTGCTGATGATACTTTATGAGTGTAGCTTCTGACCATACTAGGAGACATAATCTGAAAACAAACTCCCTGATCTTCCAGCTCTTA
Source organism: Peromyscus leucopus (assembly GCF_004664715.2). Classification (NCBI taxonomy): domain Eukaryota; kingdom Metazoa; phylum Chordata; class Mammalia; order Rodentia; family Cricetidae; genus Peromyscus; species Peromyscus leucopus. The sequence goes on from NC_051065.1 coordinate 91,628,414, forward strand.
CATTCTTTCTGCTCCCTCTTCCTCAATGTTCCCTGATCCTTCGGTATGGGTGTGTTAAAACATGATGTTTTCTGGAAAGTAGAAAGATACATTCAGAGAGTGGTGAGGAATAATTGTTTCACCAAACATTGAGTATTTGAAACCAAAATAGTGATTTTGAAGAGTTGTTTATATCAGATCACAACAATAATATGTTATAGAAACTTCCTGCTCATCTTTGAGGGGTCTCAGAGTCTACAGAAAAGCATATAAAGCAGATGTATGTGTGCTTATTAAATATATTATTATATGTTATTCTAAGTATATATATAAGCAAAGCCATGAGAATCTGTTAAAAGGACATCAAGAAATTATTAAGATATAAAATGGGGAAAATACACTCATGGATACAGAACCAAGTAAACCAATCAACTGTCTCACCTATTCAGAGGGCCTGATCCATTGGGGGCCCCTCAGCCTTTGGTTCATAGTTCATGTGTTTCCATTCGTTTGGCTATTTGTCCCTGTGCTTTATCCAACCTTGGTTTCAACAATTCTCGCTCATATAAACCCTTCTCTTTCTCGCTAATTAGACTCCCAGCGCTCCACCCGGGGCCTAGCCATGGATGTCTGCATCCAGATTCCTCAGTACGTGGATGGAGGTGGTGGGAATGGGGGGTGGGCTGGGGGGAAGGGGAGGGGGGCAGGAAGGGGAGAACAAGGGAATCTGTGGCTGTTATGTAGAACTGAATAGTATTGTAAAATAAAATAATAAAAGAAAAAGAAAAAAAACAGAACCAAGTAAACAGCAATTATTGACCTCTGTTCTGCCCAGGGGCAAATGGATCTGGCCTGCTAGTCTCTGATAACCCAAAGAGAGAGATCACCCATGCCTCCTCAGATTTTAAGCAGTCACATAACCTGCAAAGAAGCCACACCTTAAGGTTGTTACTCCAAAACTATTGTCAGAACAAATGCTCACAACACACACACACACACACACACACACACACACACATACACACACACACACATTCTTTCCTGTATAACACAGATGACTGGGTACCATTCCTGGGATTATATTCCCTCAGAACACAGGGAAGGTCATAACCTTCATTACATTTCATACTCATTGTACCCTGTCTCCTTGCATGGCCATCTTAGCACCATTGAAATCTGTTCATCCATTTGGAAAGCCAGTCTAACACACTAACAATCACTTGATCAATTATTCATAAACACTCATATCATTGTGCAACAACAGGAGAAACTACCTCAGGTCTACCCCCTAAGCACATTAGCACTGAAAGACTGCAAGAACTTTATCACCCAGACTTTTTAAAAAGCAGAAGATGTGCATTAAAAGGTCAGTATATGCTACCAAGTGAGTTCCAGGAAAGGCACAAAGCTACACAAGAGAAACCCTGTCTCGGAAAACCAAAAAAAAAGTCAGTATATGCAATGCAACTAATATATATATATACTTGCTAGAGGTGAGGTGTTATATAAAGTTGCTATAGATGTTATGCCGCTGAAGGCACAATTTTTTTTTTGTTTGTTTGCTTTGCTTTCTCTGACTAAGTTCACTAGCCTCTTCCTGCCTGGGGAAAATTTTTCTTTATTTTTAATTATTTTTTTTTATTAAGAGATTTTCTATTCATTTTGCATACCAACCACAGATTCCCCTGTCTTCCCTCCTCCCGCCCCCGAGTCTTACAATAGTCGAGAGAGTGCCTGAGCTGAGTTACTCTGGTGATCTGATGGTTGAAAACCCTGTCACGATAAAACCCTCATCCAGTGACTGAGGGAACCAGATGCAGAGATCCACAGCCAGGTCCAAGGCAGAGCTCCAGGAGTCCAGTCGATGAGGGAGAGGAGGTATGCTGTGAGCAAAGGATATCGAGGCCATGACTGGGAAAAAGTACAGAGACAACTATCCAAACTAGTAGAAAGGCATGAACTGTGGACCAATATTTTTCTTTTCTTAATAAACTGTCTAAAATAGGGTGGCATTGAACTCAGAACTCAACCAAACATATTTTCCTTCACTGACCTTTGTCTTTTTTATGCACTGGCTAAAAGCCTAGCATTTTTCACTTGCACTTGGCACTTCCTCACCAATTAATTGTCTGATCCTACCCCTAACTTAAAAGGCAGCCCCTCCCCCGACACACACACCTCCTACCCCTGGCTGCTGCCAGGACTTTCCCTCTGCCTATCCTGCTGTTATCCCTCAAACTCAAATAAAATTGTTCCCAGGCTTAGTTCTGAGTCAATTTTTTATTTATTTTAATTAACAAGACTAAACTCCATAAAAGTGAATCTGAATTCCTCATTAACAACTAATTTACTCCGATTAAAATGTATGCTATTTCACATAAATTTGTACTCTAGTATAGCCAACAACCATTATATTAAATTTCAAATAACATCATTTATTTTGTATTAAACTGTATGGTAAATATTATTTTTATACGTATACACATTAGTTAACAGGATGTTAACTAATCCTGTCATTCTACCTCTTTTCACTGTGGTTTTGGTTAATATGCATTAATTGTACATATTAATGTGGATCCATATAACATTTCAACACATATATAACATGTGCTAATCAAATTGGTACAACCAACACTTCTAGCTCTTCTTTTTTACATCTTTATAAAATACACAGTAGGTTGATGTGGAGCGTAGTTACCCTGCTCCACAGGAGAACATAAGGCCATAAATTGTACCTGTTATTAGACCTGTCTTCTCTTCATTCTCCATTCCTTGCCTCTCTTAATACTCATCTGTAGAATGAAACTTAAAAGGTCTTAATAAAATCAAACCTGAATCCAGGGTGAATGCTGGAAGATCAGAGAAGCAGAACAAGCCACAGCCACCACCTCGCCAATTCCTCAGACTGGAAGCCTCTGAGTCCTCATCCAAATGGATCTCAGGTGAACTGCTGCTCAAAAGCCTAAAAGCTTAACAGGCTCTAGTTCCTGGTCCTCATGCCTTATATACTTTTTTGCTTCCTGCCATCACTTCCTGGGATTAAAGGTGTGTGTCACAATGCCTGCATGTTTCCAGTATGACAATCAACTCACAGAGATCCAGAGGGATCTCTGCCTTCAGAATGTTAGGATTAAAGGTATGTGTGCCACCATTTTCTGGCTTTTATATCTAGTGGCTGTTCTGTTCTCTGAACCCAGATACGTTTATTAGTGTGTACAATATATTGGGGAACACAATATCACCACACTCATAGGATTTATAAATCACTATTTTATACCATCTAAGGATGGTATTTTAATCTCATTCACTTTGACATGTGGCTGTTGTCATGATAAAAGCAAAGGGCTCCATTTCTCCAGTAGAAAAATGAACCTCAATTAAAATTCACAGCAAATATCTGACAATTTTTATGTAATTATCTATGAGAAACACTGTTGTAGTCTGCTTCTTTTATAATAAAGGAAGGCTCTTTAATTTTTAGGATAGAGCAACCCATCATAAGATCTGAAGATCTCAAATTTGTTGGATTTATGATAGGCTTTGGTAAGCAAAGGTAAACTTCTGTGCTTGGGTTGTAAGAAACCCTTCCAACTCTCCATTCTTTCAGAAACAGCTGTTTTTTGTCTGATGGTCTGTTTGTTTGTTTGTTTGTTTGTATTTAGCACTCCTCTCACACCCTGACAGTGGGGACAACATATAAGCTAATTCCCACAGAGAAAGAGGAACACGTGGCCTAAGTTTGCAGAATTAAAGTGCTGTGGCATAGAGCAAGGAGACACTGGGCAAATTTCAAAGTTACTCACTCTGCAGGACCTACTCTGTGCTAGAGTCTGAATCCTGAATGTTTCTTAGAGACCCATTTACTGCGGCTTTGTTCTTATGGCTGCAGTGCTGATTAACAGGGAAGCCTGTAAGAGGTGGAACAATGGATCCTCAGAGCACTGAGTACCCAAAGAGGTCTAAGGTATCTTCCTTGTTTTCTCTTTTCCTTTCTGGATTGTGAGGCATGTTGTCATTGTCTGACCTCCAAATAATCTACAGTGAACAGCTGACTTGCCAAGGTATAATGGATCGCAGACCAGAATATCCAAAATGGTAAGTCAAAATAAAACATTTGTCTTTAGATGGCTATTAACCCAGGTATTTTGTGATACTAAATAAATATGCAACTCACATTCACTGTTATTAGTGAGTGAGTAGAGGATTACTTGAATTCTGGTGAGTAATACAAATTTATATGACTAGAGTAGCTAATACAAAAAAAGTCAGATAATAAAGAATCATTCAGCATGTAAAAGTCAGAACTCAAATCTCCTCATTTTACAAGAATTTTGGTATAAAAAAGTCTCTAGAAAGTCCTGTGAAGTAGACAATAATTAACTTATGTAAGCTGCTAGTTGATGTTATGAAATTTCAGGCATGATGGTGTACACCTGTCATCCCACTATTCAAGACATAGAGGCAGGAGGACTGTGAGTTTGAACTGAGCAAATGCAGAAGAAGAGCCTGAGTCAAACAATAACAAAGGGGTTTCTGTATGAATAATGTTCTTGTTAACAAAAACAACAAAAGTACAATAACAAAACCAAGCAGGAAATGAATTCAAGCATTCACCCACAGAAGAGACAAATCTATTGTATGAATGACATGCACAGCTAAATGCTCCAGAGAAATAAAAATGAGGGAGCTAGAACACTTATAAAAACACGAGTTAATCCAATATACATAATGTGCAAACGTAGCAAAACACAAGGGAGGCTACAAACTTAAATCTGATTTCTATAACATTCACAGGCATAGGACACGATCTAAGCAGATACAAGCCATAAGGCTGGTGATTCAGGAGCAGTCCTTACTGGATGGAGTAAGTATTGCTCTGTTTATAACACATTGTGTTTGATTTTATTCCACAGCATTCTTTAAATATCTATTCAATTTGGACATTACTTTAAAACAGCACATTTATAATTACATCCATTTTTTTTTCTGTATAAATGCATGAATTTCTTTTCTGTGGCTGGAAACAATATCATGACCAGAAGCAAAATAAGGAAGAAAAGGTGCATTTTGGCTTAGGTTTCTAGAGAGTTAGCATCCATAATGGCAAAAATGGTAGGGCATAAAGCTGGCTGACCTGAACTTAGAGAAAGGCAACAGACCTTCAAAACTTCTTCCTGTTACTGTTGACATACTTTCTCCTTTAGGGCTTCCTCTCCTAAAGGGTCCATTGCCTCCTGGGGACCAAGTACTCAAATAACGGGACAATTTTACTCAAACCGTCATGATGCATTTAATGGCTCAAAATGTTAAAATTAGAAGTAATTTCTGTTATAAATATAACTTTAAATATGATGACTTAACCTTGCAAACATTTGTGAATTTTCTAAACATGTGACTGGGCTTGCCATTATTGTATGCTTTATTTTGGAGTCTTACATTTCTTTTGCTTTAGTTTTAGTATTCATCTTGGTATTCTTTGGACTGAACTTTGGTTTTCTTTAACAATGCAGAATCACATACTGGATGAGGTCATCTAGGTTGTAAACTTCCATAGAATGTTTGGAATTCTGATTCTTCATGTTATAATGCAAGATTCTTTTTCTATTTTATTTCTTTTGGAGTGGACTTTCAAATCTCAAATTTAGGTCTGAGTTAGCATTTTAAGTTTCTGACTAGTCTTTTAATGTCTTCAGTTTGTGTGATAGGAATACTTCCTCACCACTTGTCAGTAAATTTGGGGACTGTGTAATTTCTTACCTGTCAGTCAGTCCTCACATTTGAAAGAGAGTTCTTAAGTGTATTAATCTTTAGGAATTCAACCCCTCTTCAATTTATACAAGTTTCTTATTGATCTTATATCAGACAAAATTTACGTCATTTTTCCCCTTGTATAAAAATATATATTTGACTCAATTGTGCTAAAATATCTCTATCTTATTATTTTATCTTATGGTATATTAAATTATGCCTGTGAATATCCTTTTCAAAAATTATATATATATATATATATGTATATATAATGAAATATACCAATGGTGATTAGGTGAGAATTTTTTTCAATTTCCACTGTGATTTTTGTTGTTGTTGTTGTTTTTCAAGGCAAGGTTTTTCTGTGTAGTTTTGGTGCCTTTCCTGGATCTTGATCCGTAGACCAGGCTGGCCTCAAACTCACAGAGATTCACCTGGCTCTGCCTCCTGAGTGCTGGGATTAAACGTGCTTGGCTCCACTGTGGTTTTAATTTTCACACAAAAGATATTTAATTGCAGGTTTGTTAATTTTCAAATATGTAGATATTTTTGCCTATGTTCAACCTTTTCATTTCCATATTAGTACATTTGTGAACACAGGCCTGGTATTGTATATGAATGAGTGACATGTAAACAGTTAACTCTATAAATATTTTTCAGTGGAAATATTTAATTTTTGTAAGTATTATGTTCAGTCTACTATACAGAGGTATCAATTCAAATTTTTAAATCTGTTGTTCAATATTCTATAAGCATTATTCAATGTTTGAGAGTTGCTTATATCACTTGCTGTATCAGAGAGGTTATAGTGCACTGCTCAATAATTATTTTATATTTTGAAGTTAAATTATCAAGTAGAAATAGTTTCAGAACATTTATATAGTCGTGGTAAATTGACTTTATATTTTCAATGACTGTTTTTTTCTTGTACTTAATGATTTTTAAATTCAGTCTCATGTAGTAATAAAAAATATTAATACAGTAATATACTTATATCAACTTTCTATGTGCGTGTGCATGCATGAAGATGTGTGTGCCTCATGCATATGTAGAGATTAAAAAAATGCCAAGTGTCACATTCTACCATTCTCTGCAATGTTCCCATGAAATAGAGTCTCTCATTGAGTCAGCAGCTAGGCTGTGGTGGCAAGCAGAAAACTCTATGACTTAATAGGCAGTGGGCCGGTGGCTTCTGATATGCAATGGGACAGCAGCTGAAACAGTTATTCTTGAAGAATAATTAAACTCATCCTCTCAACAGTAGAATAGCATTAAATAGAGGGATGTGGAGAAGAACGGGATGCTGAGATGAAGCCACATACACGCATAGCCAAGAAGAATGAACAGCTGAATTCAAAAAACATCAACAATTTCCAGAAATTAAAAGCCTGAATCATGGCATGACACTAGTGGAATTCAGGTGTTTCTGGTATATAGACTACTCTCACCCAATATGAGTTTGAACTGTTGACCTTGTGTACATCCTACTTCACAAATGAGTCTGTCAGATACGCTAAGCCTATAGGCTGAAGATGGTGCCCCAACACTGCAGAGAAAACTCAGATGACTGTCCAAGCAGCTGTCTGTTTCTGTCAACTCACAATTTTTTGGAAGTTGCTTGCATGTACTTCCTGTTTTTATTTGTGTTAGTTCATATTATTTCCTTCTTGGGTCTCTAAGGGATTTGAAGATTAGTTAGTTATAGTTGAAGATTAATTAGGATAGAAAGTGAATTAGATACAATAGGATAGATAATGGAATTATTTTCTCTGAATTTGTCAAATACAAATGAACTAGACATTGTTTAGGTATTTATTACTTGTATATATTGTATATAGTTATTGTACTTTTGTATATAGTTTTTCTTATGTTAGTTATAAGCTTTATAAATGGGGACAATAAACTCTATTTTCCATGTTTGCTCCCAATCACATGCATGGGTCAAGTTGTAGGTACAAATAACCACACAGAGATTTCAATGTGCATGCTGGGGATTTGAATTTGAGTATCATGGTTGTGCAGAAATCCCCATTACACACTGAGTCAGCTGCCCAACTCTGCACAATATTTTTGTTCTTAATGTCTTTAAACAATACAGACATAATGCAGGTCGTAAAACAAGTTAAGTCAGTTCTTACTTTTTACATTTTTTACAGTTATTTGTACATAATTATTTTTCTTTATTTCTGTATTTGAACCTTGAACATCTCATTGTTTTAAGACAGTTGCCATATATTTAATTATCTGTATATTTAGCCCACTGTCATTCTCTACACACAGATGCCTTTTCTCTTTACATAACAGAATTTTCTCCATAATGTGTCAGCCTTTGGTGTGGTACATCATCTCTTTATATCACATTGGTTTTGAAAGATGCCTGTGCTGATTACAGTGAATCCACTGACAGTCATTACTCCATGGCATATTGTCCTTGTCATACTTCTGTCTTACAGCATTCACTGTGACAGGAAGAAATCATCCATCAAATGTTACCCCTTGAAGCTATACTTTTATTTCTGGCAGCTCATAACATCTGTGCTTTGTCTTTGGTGTTCTTTATTATCCCTCTGATGTAGATTCCATCTTTTATTCTGCTTGTGACTCTTGTGAATATTGGAGATTTATGAAACATCTCATGTTCTTTCCTTAGTTGCTAAGTTGTCTCAGAAGTTGCCTTCAGATACTTTCTTTGGTTTTATTTTTCTATTTCCTAGAACTTCAATCAGTGTAAAGTACTGATATAAGAAAGTACTTCAGGCTCTTGGAGAAAATACAGCTTTCTTACTTATTAAACATTTCCCATTTGTAGTTGATTTACTATTTTAAAAAAGTCATTAGAATATGAACGAATTAAGAGGCAAGAATCCTTTAGCTTTATTACTTTTTTAGCTCATGTAGTACCTAAAGAAGGCATGAAGTAATTATTTATAACAATCTATAACTAAAGGTCAAAAGATTATTGATTAAATTTGCTTTGTGCTAGTATTTCATGCCCTTTATATCCATGGGTTAGTTTCCTAATACAGTAAAAATATCTTCCAAAATGCCAAAGTTATTTTATTTTAATAGCACATGAAAAATGATATTATGATCAAAATGTATTATGTGTTGTATGTGTATCAAAGTAAGCAGATGTTTTTGAAGCATACATAAGACCTGTTCCTCATTTGATCTCCAGCACCACAAACAAATAACCAAAACCATACAAATAGTACCTGAGCAATAAGAATATTTAGAAAAGTTTTCATCAATGAAACGATAATGGGGACCAGTATCTAAATGGAGCAGCCATTTAAAACTATACAGACATGTTGTTGGCATAGAGATTGGAACACAGTGTATTTTTTAACATATATTCAATAATACACTCAATCATGGTCATAGTTATTGAGATTTTACCATCTAGAGACACAGGAAAATTATAAGATACTTAAAGTTCATGCCCTTGTTTGTGGGCAAACAAAATAAGGTATGAGACAGTTGCCTCAGGTAAATGTCGCCCCTAGAGGACAACTTAACTCCTCTAAATATTTCAAATAAACTGCAGAAGCAAGGAAGGCAAATAATCATTTAAGTCAGAAAACAGCAGGTATAAAACTGATGTTAATTTAACATTTAGAGATTTTTCCCTTGTGAATCCGTATCAGTTAAATATTATAATTTCTTACTGTTTAAAAGTTGTTTTTAAGAAGATAATCAAATAGTGTTCTATTATTTATACTTCATCTGTGGAGGGAGCTGTAATAGAAATATATTCTATTAACATATTTATTGATTATGTTGGTTGTTTTTTACATTTGTAATTATTTGAGATAGACTTAATTTTCTGTCTGAAGTGTAGTTATTAAAGTGTCATATACACAATGAAATGATTTTTTTACTCAGTTTAGCCTGAATATGCAGTAAAAATATAGAGAACAGACTCTTCTCGAACTATAGAGATACATGCCTCTCTGCCACACAAATGCTTGGTTTGAAGATGTGCCACCATGCTCAGATGGGCAGGTAACCTTTTACTTATTAAAAAAAAAAAGAAAAAAAAATCAACATTGAGACTTATTTTGTATTTCTTTGTCTCTTATTTACAGAATTTAATCAAAATTAAAAATAATTTTCAAAATGGAAGGTTTTGAATAACTGTTTTCAAGCTAAAAGTAGCTGTCTTAGGGTTCTACTGTGATAAAACAACATGATCAAGAGCAACATGGTGAGGAAAAAATTGATTTAAGCTTATAATTGTCTGACCATACTCCATAACTCAGGAAAGTTAGGGCAGGACCTCAAGGCAGGAACCTGGATGCAGAAACTAATGCAGTGTCGAGCAACACACTGGCTTGCTCCTCAAGGCTTGCTTCATCTGCTTTCTTCTACATGTCAGAACCTCTGCTCATGGATAACATTGACCACAGAGAGCTGGGCACTCCCACATTAATCATTAATCAAGGAAATGGCTCACAGGCTTGGTTTTCTCTGATCTCATGGATACAATTTTTTACCTGGAGTTTTCTCTTTATAGATGAAGCCAGCTTGTGTCAAGTTGACAAAAAATCTACACAGCACAATATCAAATGCTATTAGTTATAAAGATATCGTTTTATAGGGTAAAAATGGAATCATGTGGGAAAGTAAATAAAGAAATGCTCTGTGGTACTTTTCTATTTATCTAATTTTCATGTGCACTTTCTGAAGTCATCTTTAAGCATTTTCCGAAGACTAGCTCTGGAGGAAGGAGTAGTAACTATGAATATGGGAGATCAACTGTACTTATAATTTTAAATGAATTTAAAACACAGTTGTTTCTATAGGATTACGAATTTATATAATTCATTATAAAAAAGTTTTAAAGTTAAAATAGGAAGTGGGAATTTTCTTACATTTATTTGAATTATTAAACAAACCAAAAGAGGAAAATGCGAATCAAAACAACTCTGAGATACCATGTTACATCTGTCAAAATGGCTAAGATCAAAAACACTGAATACTGCTTGTGTTGAAGAGGATGTGGAACAAGGGGAACACTCCTATACTTTTGGTGTGAGTGCAAACTTGTGCATCCACTTAGGAAATCAGTATGGCGGTTTCTCTGAAAATTGGGAATCAATCTCCCTCAATACCCAGCTATACCACTCTTGGGCATATACCTAAGGAATGCTCAATCATACCACAAGGACACATGCTCAACTATGTTCATAACAGCATTATTTGTAATAGCCAGAAACTGGAAACAACCTAGATGCCCCTCAACTGAAGAATGGGTAAAGAAAATGTGGTACATATACACAATGGAGTCCTACTCAGCAGAGAAAAACAATGACATCATAAGGTTTGCAGGCAAATGGATGGAACTAGAAAATATCATCCTGAGTGAGGTAACCCAGACTCAGAAGGACAAACATGGTATGTACTCACTCATAAGTGGATACTAGATATAAAGCAAAGGATAACTAGAGTGCAACCCACAGTTTCAGGGAGGCTAGCTAGTAAGGAGGACCCTAGGAAGGACAGATGGATTGTCCAGCAATGGAGAAATGGATGAGAACTATGTGAACAAACTGGAGGTGAGAGGGGCGGGCAATGGAAGGCAAGGGACAGGAAATGAGAACTTAGGGGAGTGGGAGGTTTGAGCTGGAATCGGAACAGAGTGGGAGAGCAAGGAAAGAGATACCATGATAAATGAAGATGTCATGGGAATAGGGAGAAGCAGAGTGTTAGATAGGATCCCAGGAATCCACAAGGATGACTCCACCATAGAATACTGGCAATAGTCAAGAGGATGCCAGAGCTGGCCTACTCTGGTGATTGAGTGGCTGAATACCCTAACTGTCATGATAGAACCTTCATCGAGTGACTGATGAAAGCAAATGCAGAGATCCATGGTCAGGTTCCAGTTAAAGCTCCAGGAGTCCAATTGATGAAAAAGAGGAGGGATTCCATGAGCAAGTGACATTAAGGCCATGATTGAAAAAAGTACAGAGACAACTAGCCAAACTAGTGGAAACACATGAACTGTGGACCAATAGCTGAGGAGCCCCCATGGAACTGGAGTAGGCGTTCTTGATAAGCAAGACAGTTGGTTAGCTTGAACTGTTTGGGAGCCCCCAGGTAGTGGGATCAAAACCTGTTCCCAGTGCATGAGCCAGCTTTTTGTAGCCTAGTGTCCATGGTGAGACACTTTGTGAAGCCTTGGTGCAGGGAGGAGGGGCTTGTACTTACCTCAACTGAATGTACTAGGCTCTGCTGACTCCCCATGGAAGACCTTGCCTTGAAGGAGGTAGGAATGGAGATTGATTTGGGGGACAGAGGTTGGAGGTAGGAGGAGGTAGGACCAGGGAATCTGTGGTTGGTATGTAAAATGAATAGAAAATCTCTTAATAAAAACAGGAAAAAAATAAAAACAAAAACAAAAGTAATAAAGTAACTCCTAATGATATTTTACTATATTCATAGATAAGTGCCTTGTTCAACCATTATCAGAGTAGCTTCCTCCTGTGGCACGTAGGAACAAATATAGAGACCCAAGCCAGACATTACATGAAGAATGAGGTCTTGGAACACTCAGCCCAAAAAGGGATGTCTCCATTAAATCCTTAGAGCTCAAGGAGCCCTCCTAAAAGAGGAAGCAAAAAAATGTTGGAGTCAGTGGTGCTCAAGGACACCAAGAGAACAAGGCCCTCTAAATCAACCTGAGAACAGCTCACATGAACTCAGAGACTGAGGCAGCTTGCACAGGGCCTGCACGTCTGACCAGATCCACTGTATATATTATGGCTTCCAGTTTAGTGTGTTTATAAGAATCCCGAGTGTGCAGAAGAGTGTGCCTGGTTCTTATGCTTTCTTGGAGTCTGTTTCTTGTGGAGGCCCACAAAGGTTTCCTAGTGAGATATGAACTTGCTTTACCCAGCAGGGCTGAATTTAGAGAATTACTTGACCATGTGTGTGGTTCCTAGGTGATTGGAAGGGTCTACACATGGCTGAGTGAACTTTTGCTCCACCCCTTGTCATTCCTATACATAGCCCTTTAGAAGACATAGAAGGGGGTGGTAGATATTTCTTCAGGCCCTCCTGAGGTTATCCTAGGTTTATGTATTTCCTGTCTATCCTTTTATCTAAGTAATTCTCACTTCTCCTTCCTCAAGAATGCCTTGGGGAAAAATGTGGGAGCTGGTCTCACACAGATGGTACCAGGAACAGGGACCAGAGACTTGGCAAAAGGAAGGGAGAGGGTCCTGCAGGAAGTTTGGGCATGTCTGATTGCACTGTAAAATTAATGTGGGGGTATTCAATTTGGGAGAGTAAAAGTGAAGTAGCTGAAAGATGCCCAAGGGAGAAATGAGTCTGCAATGAATCTCTCTCTCTCTCTAGGTTTCTTTCCTTTTATCTCTCTTAATTTCTATCTATAAAAATTAAGGAAAAATATAAGGTATAATGTAGGAATGTAGTGTAGAAAATAGCATAAAAGGAAAAGATATAAGGTAAAATATAGAAATATAGTGTAAGGAAAAACTTAGGAAAAAATAAGCAACAAGACAGAGCAAATATTGGACTATGAACCCAAATTCCTGGGAAGAAAAACTGGAGTCATGAATAAATGCTATTTGAAAAACAGGCAGAAAAATATTCTTGTGAAATCTTTTGGCCTGTAGACAGCTTAAATCTGAGTCATGAACAGCAAAGAAAGAATTTTCCCTGAGACAAATGCAGATGAAATAGAACTCTTCACTCCACTGACATTATTACTGTATGAAAACATACTATCAGAATTAGTTTCCTCCTGGCCATGAAGTCAAATTTCAGGAACAGAAGTAATTTTTCTCTCAAAAACTGAAAAAAAAAAAGCTTTCTTGGGAAATACTTAGTAATCTATCTAAAAACCTGGAAGCTTTTCAGGTCTTTCCTGCTCAGAATTTTTTCTGTAAGTGCAAAATTTTAACTCATTTGGAAATAACATCTATCAGCATGGGAAAATCACCTTCAATTGCTTTAGAAAAAATATCTCTTGGAACAGGACAAACCCTAGCCAGAATTCCCTGAAGTTAAAGCCTAGTGAGAGATGCCTGGGATAGCACAGGCAGTGAGCCAAGCAGGAACAACATCCCCCTAGTGTGGAATGGGAGCTGAGGAGAAGCTGCTGATGTAAAAGCATCAGGGGAGGCTTTGAAATGCACCCTGCAATGAGAAAAGCAAGGTCTAAGTTCTAGCAGCATTGAAAGCATGAGAAAAGCTGAGACTAAATTTGGCCATACAAACAAGGCCTGCAGGATCATTGAAAGTTGCCTTCTTGACTACAAGCACCAAGTTCGCAGGTGGAGATACGCAGTACACATGGCCTAAATAAATAAATAAATAAATAAATAAATAAATAAATAAATAAGCCCTTTCTTTTTCTTCACAATCAGGGAAATTTTTTTTTCTTGAAAAAGCTCCTTTTTCAAGTATTCTCATTCCTTCTCACTGACCTAGTGAGGCAGGGTAGTGAAGCACCCAATGGTTTTCACTATGGCAACAAACACCTATCTGAGTACATGCAGACAGGCATGATACACTCTGGGAAAAGTGTTAGGTGAAAATTCTGATGAGAGAGGTATACCTGTCAAATGAGAATGCAGATGTCCTGATGCAATCTTAGAGCAGACAAAATCCTCCCATGATAAAAGCAAAAACTTGAGTTTGGTTTTATCATGAATATCTACCATGTGAATGTAAGTTTTTTTTCCTGGAGCCAGAAAGGCAGCATGGCAAATGTAGTTGGTTCATAACAGAAGGACAATATACAGAAAGGCAGCTTGGAAAAAGTAGTCTGCAACATAGTTTGTAACAATGTGATGATATAGAGAAAGGCAGTTTAGAAAATGAAGTACATAATAAAGATGCCAGTATTACACTGCCCCCATATTCTGTTTTTTTCCAGCACAAAATGCATTTTTTTTTCTCCAAATGATGTTAGAAAGCATAGCCTTACCTACTGAGAACTAGAAACAGGTGAATAGCTTGCCTGTCAGGAGGCAATTAAAATGCTAACACTTTTTGTCAACAAGCCACCTTGAAATGCTCATGATAACCTACAAAAGCAACTTTAAAAATTTAAGAGAAGACAATTTTACCCTTATTCGAGATTAGAGTCTCTGATACATTAGGCTCTGACTTCAAACTATCAAGAAAACTTTCAGAATAATATTAAAGCTGACTATAAACTCTGAACATGAGAAATGATTTGCCTATTTTCTGTCTTGTTAAAAGAAAATGTAATAGTTTAGTTAAGAAATCTCTCTTCTAGATGTTTTCTAATAGTTTGCTTTTCAATATAGGTTTGTAAAATAGTTCAATAGAGTTTCCTTTTGAATATGTTTGGCAAATATTTATTTTAAAAAATCTTTTCTAGATATGTGCTAGAGTTTGTAAAACAGTTCTATAGAAATTCCATTTGAATAAAAGTTTTTAAAATATTCTTATAGAGTTTGCTTTCAAATATAAGTTTGTAAAAAGTATAAATGTTGAATGTAAGTTTGTAAAGTGTAAAAGCTGCATGTAAGTTTATGAAAAGTAAATGTTGAATGTAAGTTTGTAAAAAGGTATGTATAGTGTTGTTCATACTAGAATTGTTTTATTACTTCATAAATATCTGTCTAGACAAATTAGGTGACATTAATTTTTAAAGGAATATGTTTTATCTTCAGATATATTTGAACATTTTTTTATGATAGCCCAAAATATAATTTTATAATCTCAGTGGCCCCTGGAAAACTTAAGTGAAGGTGACACAATTTGGGGAGCTTTTCTGTCTTCCTCCTAAAAGTTTCCACTCCTTCTGTTTCTGTTTAGAAAGGGTAGGCATCCGACAAAGGGATAGGCCTCCCACAACCAAGCTACTTTGTACAGAAATTCCACTGCTGCTTAAGCAGCTAAAGGTGTCTCTATAATTAGCATGGGTTTCTGTTTACTTTAGTGGATATTGTGAAGTGTTTAGAAATGAATGTTTTCTCCTGGGACTCAAAATAGTCTCTTGAAAATTTTATTGAACATCTGTTAGGAGAGAGTGCTAATCCAGGAAAAGAGCTTATTGCAGCTAAGACTGCTTTAGTCACCTTAGACCCATTCCAAAAAGGATATTCCATCTTTATTATCCTCTACTTTTTTATCGTGAGGGATGGCAGCAATGGAGATCACTGTGGATTATTTGCAAGCTCCGTAGGGACCTGAGTCAGAGCTGAGTTAGGCTCTGTACCCCTTCCTGCCAGAGGCTGGTAATCAAAGACAGGCAAATTTCTTCTCAGTCGTTTCCAACCTAAGGCAGAGTATGATTGATGGAAAGTATATCTCCATGATGGATAACGAAGATAATCAAGAAGGATGACCTAAGACAGGCACAGTCCATTTGAGGAGCCTAGGGGACCTTTTATTATATTTAGAAGGGGGAATTGTGGAGGCCCACAAAGGTTTCCCAGTGAGATCTGAGCTTGCTTTATCTAGCAGAGCTGGATTTAAGGGATTGCTTGACCATGTGCTTGGTTTCTAGGTGATTGGAAAAGTTTACTCTTTGCTCAGCTAGGGGGAGGTCTTTTGCTCCACCTATTGGCAATCATATATATATAGCCCTTTAGAAGAGACAGAAAGGGCTAGTGGATATTGATCCAGGTCCTCCTGAGGCTATCCTGTGATTCTGTTTCTTTCCCCTCTATTTTTTTCATCTAAATTTTTCTCACTTCACCTTCCTCAAGAATACCCTGATGGGGGACAAGGAATAGAAGCTGGCCTCCCACAGTTTCTTCTGTTTATCTTGTCTGACTTTGATGTGACAGTTATTGTTTTATCTTGTTATAGTTTTAGAAAATGAATGAATGCAAACCTAGCAACCCAAGTAAAGGTTAACAACTAAACAGTCCTTTGGCCCTACTATGGAGAGGGAAAATCAGATTTCTCCAAAGGAATGACACTGGGTATGTCAAAAACATTCCAGGGCAGATCTCACGTTCAGAAGTAATTAACCAGTAAATAATAGACTTCTCACTTGTGTGTGTGTGTGTGTGTGTGTGTGTGTGTGTGTGTGTGTGTGTATGTGTTTATTTGTCTATAGTGTGGTGAAGATTTTCTTAGAGGGGATGTATTTTTTTTCTAGGTTGTGGGTGTTTGGATTTTTTCTTGAGATAGACCTTAAAGTTTTCATTCATAGGGAGGAGGAGAGAATCTGGATGGACTGGGGAAGGAGAAGAATATGATCAAATATGTTTAAATTTAAAAAATCATTTTAAATGATAAAAATAAAGAAATATATTTTAATATTATTTAATGATTTTGTGTCTATTAAATGAATCCTCACATTATATATAATAGTACAGAAATTAAAATATTATTCATAACTTGTCAATGATGCAACTCACCTAATCTTACTTATTTGCATAAGAAAAAACTTAAGTACCCTCTTACCAGCATTCCCACAGTGAATTTATCAATTCTAGGAATATTCCCATAATGAATTTCTCCCCAATATTGTAAATAACAAATCTTTTCAATATTTGACATTGTTTTCATTTTACAAAGCTGGAATTGTATTCAAATTGCTACATCTATACAGCAATTAGGTCCATGAATGGGTGAAATATTCTTCTATATGAATATTTTAAAGTATATTTAAAATTTTGTAATAAGTTTTCCATTTATGCAGCATTGTGTTGATGCATACTTTAATTATCTAAGCTTTTTGTATATATAATTTAAAAATAAGCTTTTTCAGATTAATGGTTTTTATTTTGTGTTTAAAAATAATTCCACTTCTAATTGTTTATTAAAATATTTAATCAAAAGCACCAAGGTTATGACTCAGATTAAAGCATGTGTTAACCTTCATTATGGCTTTGGTGTAAAGTTCTGGTCAAGAAGTGGTACAATTTGAAAAGGGAAGGATTAAAAGTAGTAGTTGCTCCCAAAAGAAAGATTTTGCATATATGATTGTCTCTGCTTTCAGCTTTACTCAAGAAATCTGCCCAAGTATTCTGCTATCTTTTTGTCATTCAATAATTTTAAATTATGTGACAGTATCATTGTGGTTTAGAATAAGTTCAAATACCTACTCTGTCATTAATATAAATTCCTTCTGTCTTCTACTTATTTATGTAAGAAAAAAAATGCTCTGAAAATTAAAACTGAGCCCAGTAGTGGTGGTGCACTCCTTTAATTTTAAAACAAAGGAGACAGAGGCAGGGGGATCTCTGTGAGTTTAGGGCCAGTCTGGTTTACAGAATGAGTTCTATAACAGCCAAAGCTACACAGAGAGATTCTGTCTCTAAAAATAAAGCAAAAAACAAACAAACCAAAAAGAAGACCAAACTATCAAACAGAACAAAGAAACTACGTGAGTAATTCACTTTACTTATTCTAGAAGGATACATGTTCATCCAGAATTTACATCCAGTAACAACTCATTAGGTATTCACAGCAAATACATAATATCTTTTATGTTTAAATATTACTTTCAGAAGGTGCAATCCTTGAATAAAGCATAACTAGATGTAAGTGTTTCTGACAAAATATCCTGGAATTGAAGACTTACTAGTTATTGGAAGGGACATGTAATTACATTTTACAAATGATTTGTGTTTTATTATAGGAAATACTATGTAATTACATTTTATATATGATCTGTATTTTATTTTACAATGTTTTTATATTTAGAGTACAATTCACACATGAACATATTTTTTTAAATATTAAAATTAATACATTTTAAATATTGTAATGTGTTGGTATGCTACATTTGTGCAGGGTCTTGTATTATGGCTTAGTAGAAGGCCAATCGCCTAGCATAGGTGAAGACTTACAATCATAAACAAAATGTGAATGATAGTTGGGTAGGAAATAAAAATGTAAAAATATGTAGAAGACATATATCTGCTGATAAAGACATGTGTTGCCCAGACTGAGTCCTCTGAATTTAACACACACACACACACACACACACACACACACACACACACACACACAAATACATATAACTTCAGTCATAAAAAAAATAAAAACACAAACAGCGTGAATATTAGACATAAATACTCAATTTGTCACTTTCAGGTGAATTTAGATCACTATGGAATTAAGATTCATTTAGCTTATAATTTTATTGTAAAATATCACTGTAATATTTCAGAATTTAAATTACTGAAACTGCAAATTTGATGAAAGAACTGAAATAAATTTTCAACAAAGGAAGGATATTGATTTAAAATTCATTTTGTAACATTTTCAATAAATTTGACAAGGCAAAATTTTTCTCCTTTCTTCCTGTTGATTAACTTTCAGGTTGTATATTAAGCAAAAGTCAATATTTCAATTCTCCCTATTCTGTTAAAAATGTACTAGTATTGTATTAATCTTGTACTTAATTGAAAGTATTAGAGTTATGTTTTATTGAATATTTAAAAAATAAATTTTTCCAGCACAATCACAGTTTCCCCTCCCTTCCTTCTCTCTCCCTTCTCCTAACTTAGTCCCCCATCTACTCCTCTTTGGCTTCAGGATAGAACAGTCTTCCCATGTATATCAGCCAGCCATGGAATATCAAGCTGACATTTTTTATTGTTGTTTCTTCTCAAAGTTTTATAATTAGTATACAATTATTCATTTTGTACTTCACTGTGTTACTATGATTTTCTTTTTTAAGTGTTACTATTATGTACGTTGCATAATATTTATAGAGAGTATTTGCATGTGTCCCCTCCTTGTTCTTCCTACAAAACTTCCTGTGTCCTCCCCACTTTCTTTCTAATCATGACCTCTTTTTCTGTAGTTATTCTTATTATACACCAACATATACTCATAAAATATATTATATAAAATAGATCAATATATTTATTCTCCTGAGTCCATTTTATGTTCCTCATACATATATTAGTCTAGGACTCACCACTTGGTATTTGAAAAGCAATCAGGGACTTCATCCATGGGGTTAATTGATTCTCCCTGTTAGCAGTCATTAATTACCTATTGCTCTTGACCTATAGTTGGACGCATACATGTTAAGTAAGCCAATGCTGTCATTATTGAGGTCTTGCTTAGGTTGCCATATTGTTTTCTCCTCTTTTTCTTTGTTGTGTTGAGGTCAAACATGGCCAGTAAGTCATTTTGTCATGCAAGTAAGATTTATCAGATGAATTTTTGTATTTTTTTATTATTTACATTTAGGAAGAATTTTTCCTTTCATTTCATTAGACATTTAAAATATTTTGTATCTCCAGTTTATTTGCTAGGATATAAAAAGATATCATAGTTCAAAAAGACATTTTAAAAGTTTATACATTTTAATCTGTCTCATATCTAGTTTCATGTAGCCAATAATATATTTTCCATTATAAAAATTTACTTTGTCTCTCATTTTTCTACACTGGTTAGAGATTCTAAAATAAAATAAAATGATTTGGGTTTTGTTGTTCTTACTGTTAATAGAAGTCCTGTTATGATTTTACCATTTATTTTTCTTGGAGAGTACTGTTTCCTTATAAGAAGAATGCTTAAATACATATATCAACTCCTTTCAAATTGGGTTTCCATTATAATTAACATTATGTATTATTTGGAAGTTTAACTTGGATATATATTTTGAGCTATCAATTGAGATTCCAAGTTAATACTCAAACATACACACAAACATTTTCCATGATTTTTTTAATTGTTCAGAAACATTTCCCACAGAATTGAACGTACATCAGAGAAAGGCAATACATTTGTTCTTTCATTGTGAATATAGTCATACCTTTTTTAAAATTAAAGACAAACTTCTATTGAAATAATTATGAGAATGAACTCATTTTCTCTCATCTTTTATGTTTTAAATTGTAGTGATACAATTTAAAATCAACCACATCTTTTTTGTGTCTTTGCTGCTTGAAGGATTATCCTATCATCTTGTTTTTAAATTTTAGGAATACAAATTCAACAAAACAATGAGGCAAGCCAATTTTCTTTTTCACCATTATATTCACCAAAAGTTTAATTACTTAATAATTATTTTCTGCAAGGCCTTAAATAACATAGATTTGGAAACAAATGTATCTAGATACGGTTCACGCAGACAAATTTCTTTTTCAATTCTCTTTTATCAGACATTTCATGAATATTTTAAAAGTGCTCTTGTGTAGGTTTGTAAAACTTTTATTTTTGCCAACTCATTTAACTCATCATTTCTTTTTGCTTCACATATAATACTTACCTGTAGTTGCTGGTAACTTTCCTTTTGTTTCCATAGTGGAAGATATCTGAAGATGTAATATCTTTCTGCACAGTTTTGTTAACTGTAACTGAAAGTTAGAAAGCATTCCATTAGATTTTTCTTTTGTTTGTTTCCACATTTATTTGCCAATTCATCATATAACTCATAATAGTAATGGGCATACTTTGTGATTAGTTGAAAAAACTGACAAAATAGTGAATCTCTTCATCAGGCAATGAACTTCAGGTGCTTGTGTAATAAACACAACTGGCCACACATCTATAGAGAAAAAAGTAGACTTGTTGATGATCATATTCCCCATCTCTCCTATGATTCTCTCATAACAATATTGTAGGCAGCCGGGTGGTGGTGGCGCACGCCTTTAATCCCAGCACTCGGGAGGCAGAGCCAGGCGATCTCTGTGAGTTCGAGGCCAGCCTGGGATACCAAGTGAGTTCCAGGAAAGGCGCAAAGCTACACAGAGAAACCCTGTCTCGAAAAACCAAAGAAAAAAAAAAATATTGTAGGCAATTAACTGTGTGGCCCCTCTGTAATAAGCATTTCTGGACACACACATGGAGGAAAAACAATTGTTAGTGATCATATCCCCTTCTTTCATGTGATTCTCTCATGCCAGTACTGTAGGATGGGTTTATGAATCCATATTTTACAAAGGAAGATCAAGCTTTTAATGGTATAACATCCAAAATATATACAAGTTGAATGTTAAAACTGAAGCAAATTAAAAAATTCAGCAACTTCTGAATAGTAACTATATTTTTTTAGGTGTAATCAGGGGTCAGAAGTAAGTTAAAGTAGAGTGGATAGACCGTAATGAAATCAATAATGTTTCTGAAATCATGCATGTTTGTACTAAAAGCATGATCAGTGGTGATCGTGAGACTAATTGAAAACACAATCATGGGTTAGGTGAGGTGTGTGCTGATTTATCATTATAATTCAATTTAGTCTTTTAAAATTTAGAGTTCAATATACAAACTATTTTCTTTTAATTCAAAGCTGTATCATACAAACAGAGACATAGGGCAGCAAAATGATACTCCTAGGAGACAAACTTGACTTGGTACTCAAGTAGACTTGTCAGCATTGGCAAGTAGAGGCACGTTATTTCAGAGTATATGTAAATCCTGGCTGAGATTCTTGAATCTTCCAGTTTTAGATTATTTACTTGGAGCCATCCTGTTACATGAAAGCGAAAAAAACGCCATAGCTCATTCAAAATAATTTATTGACAGAAAATCCGGTTTATGTGTCTATATTAACAAGTAGCTGAAATGTCAACCTTTGAAAATCTTTATGCTTTAAGGAGAAAAAAAATGGATGCAGGAAAATACATGTGACTATACTGCACCCTCAGTTGTTTATTAGGAAACATCTGATGAAGCTAAACACAGCTGCACAGCTTCTACCAATTACATATGACTTTGCTCCTCAAAAACAGTAAATAGCTCCTCACACTAGCAGCCTACTGATGATAACACCATCCCTTGAGGAAACAGTGTTGTTCATGCATAGCATTTTCAAATGAAAAGCCACTCTCAAGTTCATGTACAAGCTAAAATACAGGGATGGAAATACTTCTACCAGAATATTTTAATATTTAAGAGGTGTTTTAAATGTTATTACAAAGAGGAAATCTATATTGAGGTAAGTAAGACATGAGCTGCGTGAGCTGTGACCAAATGGCTAGAAGGACACAGAATGATTTGTATGGCATTGCAACTGCCAGAAAATAGTTGAGTACTCTTATCCCATTTAAAACTGATATTGACAAAGGCTTTTTAAATTGCGTTTCATTTGGATAAAATTATTTACCACCAGCCACCTGGAAATACAAAAAGAAGTAAACATTTTGATTAAAATAATTACTCCTCAGTACTCAAACATTACTTGTGTCTGCTCTCCTTAACCTGAATCACAGTTACCAGCATGTTAACACACAGCATTATAAAGCAAACTAAAATAACATAAAAGAACCAGAACAAACAACAGCACTTATAGGAATGAAAATTTCCTTAACATTTCTCATGTTTACCTCTATGTCAGTTTTATTGATTATCTTTATGTGTGTTCTCTATTTAGTTAAATGATTATGCTGTAAGGTTAAAATAACTTACTAGAAAATCATCAGTGTCTCAGTTATCTGTATAATATTCTCAGAAAGCACAGGCTGGAGAGGTGGTTCAGGAGTTAGAGCACACGTTACTGTTCTTCCAATCACCCCACTGGGCAGTTCAGCTAACTGCCTGTAAGTCCACCTCCAGGGAATCTGATGCCCTCCTCTGACCTAGTTGGGCATCCACATATATGTGACATACATATATATGCACACATATACACATAAATAAAAATAAACTCTATTGGATTAATATGTGTTAAATAAATTTGAATCCAAAAATGAAAAAAAGGAGCATGAGGGTGTGGCAGAACAGTTTAAAAAACTCATGCATGAAATTCCCCAAATTTTATAAAAATTTACATGTGTAGAATTTAAAAGCTTAGCATATAAAAGTAAATTATATGTTCATTCTATTAAAATTGTTTAAACCCAAAGATGAAGAGTGCTGTAGCATATATGAGTACTGATTAAGAATTTAATTAAATCAAAACTTACATTTTTAAAAATTATTGATAATTTAGTGTAAATATGTAAGAAAAACTTTATGATTGATAACATTCTTTTTTGAACATGTGAAGAGCAGTAACTCATAAAGATTTATAAATTAGAGAGTGTAAGACTCCTGGTCAATAAGAGATGCAATCAATGGACAGAAAAAAACAGAGGTGAGAAAAACCACAGTATTTATTGTAGTTCCATAATGCACTAAAAATAAATACACATGAAAAGGTTCAGAACAGAAACAGATTTTCTCATTATCAATAATAAAGATTCCAAATTAAACTCATATGGAATTATACTATATAACACAAAATTGTCAATGTAAAAGAGAGAGATGGATATTAGAGACAGCACAAAACATTTCTAAGCTGATGATATTGGAGAAATTAGTCTCTTAGAAAATTAAATATACACCTTTTTCAAAGTCCAACTGTTCCTTCCATTTATATTTACACAGGAAAATGAAGATGTTCTAAAATCTTGTACAACAATATGGTGGAAAGATAATTCCCAATATTTCCTTAATTGAAGGGAAGCAGAAAACCCTACCGAAGGTAGATCAGGAAACTGTTACAAGAATTCCACCTGCAGAAAAAGTTCATAGCAATTACAAACTTCAAAAAAAGTTGTAGGCTTTTTTGAGAGGATTATTAATCTGATAGATGTGTCAACAGTAGTGAGAAATTCCATTCTTCTGCTTTTTGTGACTGGGAAAGCAGGGGCCAGTAATAATATTGAGAGGGAAACTACTGTTTAATATGGAATCACCAGGACATGATAACTGGGGACTTGAGTAACACACACACAAATTGAAGCTAGATTTAATTTTAATGAATTATTTTTTATACTTACTCAGAATAATAAAAGTGTCCTAGCACATTCAGTTTAGAGTCACTGGTAATGTATTAGTGAAATTTATTCATTTTTAATAACATTCCTATATGTATGCTTTGATATTATGTTAAAATTTGTTTTCTTCTTAATTACTAATATTATGGTCTGACCCCCTAAACATAGCCTACTTGATAAGCAACTTATCAGTCAAACTGAAAGAATTATCCACACCAAAAAATGCAAAAATAAAAATAAAAAATACATGAAACTTTTAAAAAATTGGGAACACATGTCTCCTCCGAAAGACTATAACTCTTCAACAATGACTGAATTTAAGAATATGGAAATAATTAAAATAAAGGATTAAATTTAAAATGAAAACATTAGTCAAAATTATCAAAGATGTCAAACAGAACATATTCTTATGAATTTAACACAAACTCTGGAGGAGAAAAGTAGCAATGTGAGGAATAGTAAGTTAGTGATATGGATGAAAAAAGAACATAATATGCATGCTTGGAAAAATAACAACACAGATGAAAGATCAAACAATGTAATTGCAATTTTGAAAACAATAGAAATTTCAAACTGAGAAAACAAACATAACAGAAGCAAGCCCAATAGACTTTAGCAGACAGAGGGAAAATGATCAGGAATAGAAGAAAAAGTCAGGAAAAATACTGCTGTGAAATATTAATAAAGTGAAAAAAATACGGCTACACTATCCAGATTTTCTAGGACAAGATGAAGAGTCTAAGTCCTTAACAATTCACAGGTTAGAGGAAGAAGAGGAGATACAGACTTGAGAAAAATAATCTATTCTGAGAAGCAAAGCAGAAAACGCTCCAAATCTAGAGAAAAAAATAAACATTCAAATGAAAGTGAAATTTAAAACCATAGTAGATATGATCAGAGGAAAATATCTCTAAAACATAGCTTGTTAACATGTCAAAACTGAAAACCCAAGAAATAATATTAATCACCATATGAGAAAACCAAACTCATCATAATACCATGAACTCTAACTTCAATTATATATACAATTTTAAGATATGTATCTTAAACATGTTTAATTTAAATTGTGTGTGTGTGTGTGTGTGTGTGTGTGTGTGTGTGTGTCTACATGAGTATATTACTTACAGAGTCCAGGAAATGTCATCAAATACCCTTGAGTCCAGTCTGAAATATAAAATATTTGAAGACCAGCACAAAGTAGAGCATTTCATTTTAATCAAGCCAACATTATAGAGGATAATTAAAGAAATTCTAAAAATCAGAGGAGAAAGAAAAACTCAATCATGAGCACACAGGAAAAAATAAATTTCAGAATCTGGAAATCTAAAGTGTGGAAAGCTATCAGGCCATCAGAAGCCAGATACAAACTCTAGCATAGGTATTATGATATATGATAAAGAAAAACTCAAACTAAAGTTACCCAGAAGAGATAAAGAAGATCCCTTTATTTGATCAATTAGGGAAAAATTCATGAATAAAAAATGAATAGTAGGTGATTTAAATGAATATTTTCCAAGAAATGATGAGGTGCAGTCTGTTACAAACTGTACTACAAAGCCAATATTCTACTGATAACAAAATTGTATTAGGACAAAACAAAGAAAATACTGAAAACCAATTTCCCCAATGAAGATACTTCAAAAATCCTCTTCGGAGTTTAATGTCCTGAGGTAAGTTTATTCCATTCCCATTTTCTTCCTTGATTTCTCTTTAATGAGAAAGTGACAGTGAACTTTGGACAAGATCCTTTTTTGCATTCATTGATAGACTCCTGTGATTTTATTCTTATTTCTCTTTATATATTGTACTATATTTATAAGTCTTCACAGTTTAAACCAAATTTGAATCCCCAGGACTAACCATCTTAATCACAATAACAATCTTCTTAATATATTCTTGAATAAAATTTGCAAGAGGTTTTTTTGAGAATTTTTAATATTTATGATAATTCTACAGTGTTTAATATATTAAGCTAATGAAAAATGGAAATTAAACCTTCATTAGTACTGTATTCCACTCAAGTAAGAATGATTGTAAGCAAGAACACTAATATCTTAGAAGGAAAGTACTGGGAGATTTGATCAAAACATGTGCACATGTATGAAATTCTCCAACAATAAATAATGTATAAAATAAAAGTCCAACAACAAATCCTGGTACAATCATGAGAATACATATGCATTTTTGTGGGAATTTAAATTTGTTTCGCACTGTGGATGTCAGTGTAGAGGTTTCTCCAAATAACAAAACATGAACACCATACGATCCAGCTACATAATCCTGAGTGAACACCAAAATGTCTCTAAGTCAACATAACAGAGAGAAACCTGTATATTCATGTTTGTTGCTACATTGTTCACAGTTTTTAAGTAATCAAAACTAGTCCAGATGTCCATCAACAGATGGATAAATAAAGGATAATGCAGAATACATTGAAATTAAATTTTACTCAGCTACAAAGGAAAATATAATTGTGGCTTTTTTCAGGAAAATGAGTATAACTGGATACACTTATGTAAAATATGTCACATTCTTCTTGAAGACAAATGCCACATTTTATCTGTTTTCCTTTATATAAGAACTACTTTATACCTATCCCCATTACTATACACATATATGAATAAGATTAGGTTATAAAAATAAAATCTGGATCATGAGACCAAAGAGATCTTGAGGGAGTTAGGAGAAAAATACATGATACATGAGTATATAAATACATGGGTAGATAGATGAAAAATAGATACATGATGATGATAGATTGATGATAGATGGATAAATAGATAAATAGATTAAAAATAGATATAGATTTGATGATAGATGATAGATAGATGATAAATAGATAGATAGATAGATAGATAGATAATTGAATACATGAAACATATTATCAGAAGGGGGCTATTTAGGGAGGACAAAAGAAAGATATAGGGTCCAGGAGGCAAATGTATAAGAAATGAATTATAATTCATATATATATATATATATATATATATATATATATATATATATACAAACAATAAGGAAAGCCACAATGTCATTATGCATGCTAACTTAAAACAACAGGAAATGTACCAAAATATACCTAAGTGGTAGTTTTTTCACATTTTGTAATCACATGATGTATGATAACATATTATGACATGGATTATTAGGGATTTTGTTCATTGCTGAACAGAATTACAATTTTGTATAGCATTGAAAAGATTAAAACTGTATCATGCACATATTTGCTCAATACTAATAAAAGCCCCTATCTCTATCTTTATGCTACAAGGGAATATATTTATATTATAATCCTTATATATAAAAATAACATTAAAAACTCTTGTGAAACTATATGAAAAATCTCATTAGTATTAACAAATGCATATTAGATTGTGGTGGTATTGTATTCCCCCAAATATTGTGCACCCTAATAAACTTATCTGTGGTCAGAGACAGAAGAGCCACGATATTAAACATAGAGGATAGGCAGTGGTAGCACACACCTTTAATTCTAGCATTCCAGAGGCAGAAATCCATGTGTTCAAGGATACAGCCAAACATGGTGACTCACGCCTTTAATCCCAGGGAGTGGTGGTAGAAAGCAAAAAGGTATATATATATATATATATATATATATATATATATATATATATATATATATATATATATGGCGTGGAGACCAGAAACTAGAAGCATTTGGCTGGTTAAGCTTTCAGGCTTTGGAACAGCAATTCAGCTGAGAGCCATTCGGATATGAGGACACAGAGGCTTCCAGTCTGTGGAAACAAGATCAGCTGAGAAGTTGGCCAGGTGAGGTTGGCTGTGGCTTGTTCTGGTTCTCTGATCTTCCAGTTCACCCCAATACCTGGCTCAGGTTTGATTTTATTAATAAGAACTTTTAAGATTCCTGCTACATTAGATGTTGGAATTTGAGTAAATAGCATGACTGTAGATCATTAGGTTTTTCCTTTGTCCTTTTTTATTTTTTTTTTCTTTATTTTTTGGTGATACTTTTATCTATAAATCTCACTGGATTTCTTAGTGTTTGCTGTTTTTTAAGGGGAAAATGGAAAATAAAGTTGAAGCATCCATATTTGTAACATCATCTAAATGGACTGCCTTCCCAAGTTAGTCACCTGATGTGTAATAGTTCCTCTGAGATTGAAACATTCCATCCTGCAGAGAAGCTTTTTAAGCAGAAAGGTAAACTGCTCAAAACAGTTTTAGGAAGTCCCTGAAACTGACCATTTCACTAGGCTCCTCCCTGACAGATTAAGCGATAAAAAGTGAGAATTCCTCTGAAACAAAGCAGAACCAAGCTGGAAAAAAGATTCTGGGATAAGACCAGCTGTCTAGAAGAAGCAGAAACCAGCAGAGCTTCCTACATGGGGTTTAATCTAACAGAGTCACTTGGAAAGGATACTCTCACTGTAGCAGCAAGCAAGCACAGGGTCTACACGTGTCTGCACCAGATCCTAGGCATATATGTTATAATTTTTAGTTTAATAGTCTTATGGAACTCCTGAACGTATGAACACATGGGTGTCTGGTTCTTCTTTCTTCTCTTGGCACTCTTTTTCTTCTGTTGGTTTGCCATGTCCAACTTAGATGTGATTTTTTTTTATTTATCTTATTATACTTTATTTTGTTATGACTTAGAAACCTGTTCTTTTCTGCATAAGGGTGGAAGTGGATATAAACTGGTGATGAAAGGAAAACTGTGGTCAGGATACGTACAAGTAAAGAATCTATTTTTAAAGAAGGAAGAAAAGTAAGAAAGGAAGGAAGGAGGGAAGGAAAGAAGGAATAAAAGAAAGGAAGGAAGGAAGGAAGGAAGGAAGGAAGAAAAGAAGGAAGGAAGGAAGGAAGAAGGAAGGAAGGAAAGAAAGAAGGATGGAAGGATATTCTCCAACCTGTTGAGCTGCTTGCAGGCTGTCCCATATGCTTTCTGTTTCCAGCTTTTGAGAGCTGCCATCCATGCTGGGGTGGGCTTGGGCGATGCAGCTGTTTTTAGTCATTTCTTCTATAAGTAAACCACCACACACTTTCTGTAAGTAACTCTATCAAACTCACTGGTTCACCAAGTTGGAATTTAGTGATCATGGGTTCAGGGTGAGTAGACATGTATGTTGCAACTCTCTAGGAAATGTTTTGTCACACAACATCACCACCAATCCACAATCTTGAATTATCTCAAAATCTCCTCAATGGAAAGTGTTTAGATTAAAAGTAGGGTCTGTATTCTAAAACAGTGGCAATATTAGAATATATTTTAGTGTGATATGTACTTGAAAGAATTCCAGCTTATGAATTTTGTGGACTGGTTTTAAACCCCAGCTCAGGCTCTTCCTTACTGTATACACTAATCTACTATCATTAAGATGAGAGACAATGCATACTAGCTTTGGAAAAATGGCACGATTCTAGTAATGGATAGCTTTATTTCTTTTTCAAGAAAGAGTATTTGCTACAGAATCAATTTCATATAGTTCACCTAAAACTCCCCCATATTCGGGGATGGAATTGCTTATTGGAATATTTTCAAGTGTGTTTGCAAATACTCAACAAAAGAAAAAAAAAAAAAAAAACAGAAAGCGCCCTACTCCATTCTTCCTCCAACTTATAGAGCAAAAACAACCTGAAAGAAGATGTAGTGGGTAGCTATTCCAGCTTGGTTCTGGAAGTTCCAACCCCCATTGAGACTCTGGCAACTGTCACGCCTATGAGGCGGGGCCAAGGGAGGCGTCTCTGGACAGTGGAGGTTGACTGAGCAGAGCTCCAGAGAACACCGCTGGATTGCGATACACCTTCCCCAGACCCCCCCCCCCCCGCAACCTATCTATTCCTTCATTTGTAAGTCATCCACTAAATAAAGCTTCCTTTTAACTACGTGGAGTGGCCTTTATAATTTCCTCAATAGAAAGCGCCTTACTCCATTCTTCCTCCAATTTATAGAGCAAAAACAACCTGAAAGAAAGATGTCTGGAGACTTAGGCAGGCATGGGTTAAAGACCACTGCCTCATTCAGTCCAGGATAGCTTTTAGCTAGAGAGCCCTATTCCTGTTACCTCCAGGTGCTGTGATCACTGGTGTTTATCACATTTATCCTGGCTCACACCTAGATCAAATATGTCTTTCTAACCTGGTTTCTGCTTCCCAGGCAGTCGTTGAGGTAGACTTCTGACTTCCTTGAGCTGGTCCAAAGTTTGCTAGGCTCTAGTCTTTATGGACTTGCAATGGAGAACTCTGGGTCTCACTCCATCAAGAACAACCTCAGGAAATTTCTGGGTCGGCGCCTTAAAGACTTGTTGGGTTGGAGCACCAGAGACCTCTACAGAATGCTGTTTGATAACAGCCTCATGGACCTCCACGGGAACCTATTGGGTGGCAGCCTCAAGGACTTCCATTGGAACTAGCTGGAGTTTTAAGGAACGAAATTTTAAAACAGGTTAATCTGCTATTATCTACATATTTAAAAAAAAACTTGGAACAAGGCAGCTGGAAAGATAGTTTGTTCAGTAATGCGCAGTCACATAACCGTGGGGACCTTAGTTCAGAGCCCAGCACACACCACAAAATGTCAGGCGTGTGGCTGTGATACTCACACTGGGAAGATGGGGGTAGGAGGAACCCTGAGGCCTGCTGGGCAGCCAACCCAGCCACTCAGCAAGCTACAATTTCAGTGAGAAAACTTGTTTCATAAACTAAGGGAAAGATCAATTAAAAAAAAAAAAAGACCTGAGCTGAATTTCTAGACTATACAACCACATGCATGCATATGTATACATGTATACACACTGGAACACACACTGTTGTGGGTCTGAGTTTGTTCAGATATTCACCAGTCTGACTTAAGTTTTGGTTTTAGTTAATTGAAGGCTTTATTAAATGCTGGAGCAGGATACCCATGGCATCAGAACTGCAACCTAGAGCACTCCCAAGATGCAGCAGCTTGTCACTTCAGTCTAGACCTTACAAAGCAAAACCCCACAAGATTACATGTATTTTTGTCTACATGGAGGCAGGGTTTAATTTTAACCTATATGTCTTACAGGTGTCTTAATCATTGAACAGTGTAAGTTTGATTACAAAAGCAAAAATAGCAGTTAGTCTTATGACCTATTATCTTGCTTGAGCAGCAAAGTTTACAAAATAAGTTAATTTAGGAAGTATCTTTAACATTTTGGGTAAAGGGGGATGTGGGCTACAGGGTAAAGTGTATACAAGCAAGGGGCTTACATGTTACAGTTTTTTTTTTTTTTTTTTTTTTTTTTTTTTTTTTTTTTTTTTTTTTTTTTTTTTTTTTTTTTTTTTGTCTCTCAAGCTTACTAAGTCTAAATACAATGTTAACCATTACAACACAAAATGCACAGAGCAGGGGAGGGAAGGAGGGAAGGAAGGAGAGAAGAGAATTGTAGCATCTTTCCACCTGGAAGATTACCTTTCATCACATTCCTAAGACAGGTTATCTATACATCTAGATTTGGAGGGAATTTCTTTTTATACTTAGTTATTTGAAAGCCAGATTGGGTAATTTTGAATAAATGCTATTCCTTTCCTTCTCTGAATCCACTCTATTCAATGGCAGTCTTTCCACATTTCTAACTGCTTTCTGTTCCAAATGCTGAACTGGATCAGACAAATGAAGTATCATAAAGAGGATGATCACGGCATGGACAGGGACAAACCTGTCAATTGGGAAGCATCTGTGGGTGACAGTGTATTCAGACAAAAGACTACATTTAGTTTTTACTGTGTTGTTGAACTCTGAACACTATGGGTAAATTAAAGAATAAATTTCATTACAAAACAAATTCTTGCATCCATCAAAATCTTGTGAAATATATCATTCTAAATATTCCATTATTAATTTGGAAAATGATTCAGCAAGATGAAGAGCTTTCTGTGTAAGCCAGAGACAGCGTTCAAATTCCCAGAACTCACATAAAACAGATGTTTCACAATCACACAGATAATGCCCTCGCTGAGTGTGGGAATGTGGAGATAAGAGAATTTCTGAGGCTTGGTGGCCAACAACATTGCTTCAGATTCAATGATACCTTCTTTCTTGGGGGAATATGGTAGAGAGCAATAGAGTAAGAAAACAGCTTTCTTCTGTTCTCTCAATAAACATCAGTCATGCATACAATACATGCACCACATATGTACAGCATGCATGCACAAAAGGGAGAAAATGAAATATTTTCTGCCATCATAGATACTAATTAAAAGAAACATGAAATGTTTAGTTGCGGATTACCCATTTGGACACCATAACAGCTACAAGAAACTTTAATAAGCTATGTAGGCACCATGATCTAAGAATGTGTGGGAAATCTGATTAGCTTAGCAGTAATACTTCAC
This sequence comes from Peromyscus leucopus, assembly GCF_004664715.2. NCBI lineage: Eukaryota > Metazoa > Chordata > Mammalia > Rodentia > Cricetidae > Peromyscus > Peromyscus leucopus. Next base: position 91,661,170 of record NC_051065.1, read on the forward strand.
AAATGAAGGATGAATCCATAGAGGGACCGGCATAAAATTTGCAATAATACAGGGTTTCAATTTAGAGATTATATTGGAAAACAGTGAAATTTATAACAAGTTCATACTGTTTTCATCTTTAATAAGGCTAGAAGTATTTTAGTAATTGACAGATGACTGATAAAATATAAACATATGTTTATGTAGTTCTGTATTTTTTCATGCAAAGCATGAAAGCAAAAATCTTTTGAGTATTTTTCTTATATGCATAAAGAAGAAAATATAATTCATATTAAGATTTATAGATTTCTTTTATCATTATATAGCTATTATGTATTTTTAAAAAAAAAAAGAAAAGTAAAAGTAGGGAAGTTCAGGACTTTTAAATTATGTAACTTCTAACTTCTTTTCTAACTTATGTATGCTTGCATATATTTACACATTTTTCCTTTTTTGGGAAACATTATGTCAAATCTAGGATAGACACATATTGTACCACTCCAACAAACAACTTAATTGAAAAGGCAAAAACATGGAAACAGTGAAAAGTCTACTGTTTACCATGGGAAAGAATGAAATGTGAATTATTTTCTGTTCTGTTTATTTGCTGTAGCAAACTGATAGCTGTGGTGGAAAGTAGTCAAAATGGGAAAATGACTATGCATGCCTGATTCAGGGGAGATGGGAAAAATCTCCAACCATTGCCTAGATGTATCCTTGAACCTAAAACTATATGGGAAAAAAATAAAGTGTCTCTCAGAATGTATTTATATATTCATATGTATCTGGGCATACACATAACAGACAACATATATGCATTCATATATACATTTACTAAATAATGATAATAAAATAGACTTTCCACTTGAGAGTATAGGTGCTTGGAAGGAAGTTATGGGAGGATAGCTGATTGCTGGAGAATAGAAAGAAGGAAAGGGAGAAGGGAAAGTGATGCGATTCTCTTTCAGTTAAAAACAAATTTAAACACTTTAAAATTTTGTAAATATCTATAATTCTAAAATAGTAAGAAATGTGCATGTATGTTATATGAATTTGCTCCTAAATATGACATCTATATTTATTTGGTAACCATGATATACGATAACATTATATGATATGGATTATTAAGGCTTTTGTTAATTTCTGAATACAATCACAGTTTTGTATAACATGGAAAGGATGAATCATACACATATTTACTCAATACTAAGGAAAGGCTCCTCTCTATCTTTATGCTATAAGGAAATATATTTAAATTACAATCTTTATGTGCAAAGGCAACATTAAAATATCTTGTGAACTGTATGAATTAACTCATTAGTATTAACACATACATTCATATTAGACGTTGCGATTTGAATAAATAGTCTGACTTTGTATATCATTTGACCATGGCTAATAAGTAAACTTGGAGTTGAAATTTTTGCAATTGCTTGTCAAGTAACACTCTCAGGGCTCTTGCATCTCATCTTCATTATCTCTGCCACCAGAAAAACTTTGGAAGCTCATCTTGTCATTAACATAGGGAAGAGAAGATAGAGACTGAAAATAAATACTGCGGTCAAAGATCATAATTCCCTCAGAGGACAAGGTCAACACAAGGACACGGATCACATTGTTTCTTCTGTGATTTTCTATGAGGATCATTGGAAAAAGCTTTTGTATTTTTTCTCTCCAGGTTGCAGTTCTTATCATTTGGTGTTTATTCTTGGGCTTTAAACAGAGCCTCCAAATGTGTAATTTTGAAATACGATGGCCACAGGAAATTACTAAAGAACTTCACTATGAGAGCTGCAAAAGCAGGGAGGGGAGGAGCTCAGAGCTGAGATGTTATAAAGGAAGCCTGCATACCTTAAATTATCCTCAGCAGAGGTGGCCTTCCAGAATCAATGAGCTAGTGAGAGTCTTGCATCATGGTCTCCTTTTTGTCATCCTTACTGGTGAAGCGTTTCAGTAAGTGTTTAGTCTAAGCCTCCATATTTACCTCATCTAGAAATTGCATTAGCAACTCTAGTATTTTATAGGGAAAATAAAAGTGCAGTGCTACCTTTTGTTAAGATCTATGAAGGACAAAAGACATTATAAACTTCTCAGGTGATTTTATTTCAGATTCCAGTAGCCCCATAATGTTATGTTAAAAACCAAGTTATTTATCTACCATTACAATATGCATTGCTCTCCTACCATGATCATCACTGTGGGAAGCATGGTGGGAGGGCAAGCAGACATGACTGTATTTGAAAGCATATGGATTTTTTTATTAGTAATCTATTTATTTATTTATCTATCTATTATTTATTTAATATTCTGACTACAGTTTCTCTTCCCTCTTCTTCTCCCAGTTCCTCCCCCTCCATTACTCCTAATCCATTCCTCCTCTGTGTCCATTCAGAAACGGGCAGGCCTCCCATGGGTATTAGCAGAACATGACATATCAAGTTACAGTAATACAAAGCACCTCCCCTTGTATTAAGTTTGGGCAAAGCAATTCAGTATGAAGAATGGGTTCCCAAAAGTAGGCAAAGCCTTAAGGAAAGCCCCTTCTCCTATCGTTAGGAGTCCCACAAGTAGACTAAGCTACACACGATGGTCACATATATGCAGAAGGCCTAGATACATCCCATGCAGTCTCCCTGGTTGTTGGTATAAATTCTGTGACTTCGTATGAGCCAGTTTAGTTGTTTCTGTAGGTTTTCTTGTGATTTCTTTCTGGGTCTGAGTATCTTACTTAGGATAACTTCTAGTTTCATCCATTCGTAATGTCCTTAAATACTCTTGCTCCTAAAATCCTTCCTATCACTCTTGAGCAGGATTCTCCAAGCTTGCCCTAATGTTTGGCTGTAGATCTTTGCATCTGTTTCTATTAGTCATTGGATGAAGACTGTCTGATGACAATTGGGGTAGTCATCAGTCTGATCCCAGGAGATAGCTAGTTTAGGATACTGATCCACTATTTCTAGGAGTGTTAGCAGGATTCATCCTTGTACATTTGTGGGAGTTTCCCTTGTATCAGGTTTCTACCTGACCCCAGAATGCCCTCCTTTCCAGTCATTTCTTTCAGTACTCTCCTCTTTAAATTGGATCTACCCTCATTTGGATCACTCGAGTTCCCATCTACCCAGGAGATCTCTTCTATTTCCCCTTCTCAGGGAGATTCAAGTGCCCCCCTTGGCCCCTCCTTGTAACCTAATCCTCTGGGTATGTGTATTGTAACATGGTTATCCTTTACTTTACAGCTATTATCCACTTATGAATAGGTACATTTCATGTGTGTCTTTCTGGTTCTGTGTATCTTATTCAGGATAACTTCTAGTTTGATCCATTTACCTCCAAATTTGCTGGTGTCATTGTTTTTAACAGCTGAGGAATACTCCATTGTGTAAATGTACCACATTTTCTTCATCCATTCTTTGGTTGAGTGGTATCTAGATTGTTTCCATGGCATAGCTATTAAAAATGAAGCTACTGATGAAAACAGTTGACCTGTGTCCTTGTGAAATGATTGAACATCCTTTGGTTATATGCCCTGGAGTGGTGGAGTTGAATCCTGAGGTAGATTTATTCCCACTTTTCTGAGAAACTGCCATATTGATTTCCAAAGTGGCTATACAAATTGGCACTCTCACCAGCAATGGAGAAGTGTTCCCCTTGCTCGACATCCTCTCCGGAATAAACTCTTCCTTGTGTTTCTGATCTTAGCCATTCTGATAGGTATAATATGGAATCACAGAGTCATTTTGATTTGTATTTACCTGATAACAAAGGATGCTGAAAATTTCTTTAAGTGTTTTTCGGTCAGTTGAGATTTTTACATTGAGACTTCTCTGTTTTGGTCTGTACCCCATTTTTAATTGGATTATTTGGTTTTTAATGTCTAGTTTCTTGATTTCTTCATCTATTTTGGAGATCAATCTTCTGTCAGATGTGGGGTTGGTGAAGATCTTTTCCTATTCTCTAGGCTGCTTTTTTGTTCTAATAATAGTGTTCTTTGCCTTACTAAAGTTTTGTTGTTAATTAGGACTCATTTATTAATGTTCCACCTTAGTGTCTTTGCTACTGGTGTTCTATTCAGGAAGTTGTCTCCTGTGCCAATGTTTTAAGGCTATTTCTCACCTTTGTATTTTTTTTTATCAGGTTCTGTGTTACTGGATTTATGTTAAGGTCTTTGATCCACTTGTACTTGAGTTTTTTGCAGAGTAATAGAAATTGAAAGATCTATATGACAAGAACTGCAAGTCTTCGAAGAAAGAAATTGGAAAAGATATCAGAAGATGGAAAGATCTTTCATTCTCATGGATCAGTAGGATTAACATTGTAAAATGACCATCATACCAAAACAATCTACAGAGTGAATGCAATCCTCGTCAAAATTCCAACACAATTATTTACAGACTTTAGTAGGCCAATGCTCAATTTCATATGGAAAGAAAAAAAAAAACAGGATAACTAAAACAATCTTGTACAATAAAAGAACTTCAAGTAGTATCACATCTCTGATCTCAAGCTCTACTACAGAACTATAGTAATAAAAAACAGCACGGTATTGGCATAAAAATAGGCAAATGAACCAATGGAATCAAATCCCAGACTAAGACATAAATTCACACATCTATGGACACCTGTTAATGGATAAATTAGCAATTACTATACAATAGAAAAAAACATATTCAACAAATGGTGTTGGCATGTAGAAGAAATGAGTGTCAGCATGTAGAAAAGAGCATACATCTTTTGCTCAGTGACAGAGTGAGACTACCTGCTGTGAGCTTTTGAAACCTCAAAGTCCACCCCCAGTGGCATACCTCCTCCAAGGTCACATCTGCTAATCTTTCCTAAACAGTCTACAAACTAGAAACCAAACATTCAAATTGATAAACTTATGGGGGCCATTCCATCCAAACCACCATAATTAGTGTTCTGAAAGTATATAGTTCTTTGTATTCTTTTTTTATATGTTATGCCAACATCAAGCAATCAAGCACTAGATTGATTTTGCTATACTTGCTATCAGTAAATTATGTTGCTTCTCAATCTGATGGAAATTTCTTCAAGTAAATTTTAAAAGAAGGTATATACTTCACTATTTTCTTCACAGGAAAAAAAAAATACCTTGATTTTGATGGTGATTTCCTTTATCTTTTGATTTTTGTTAAGTTTCTCAATCTTTATGTGAATATTTAGGTTCTTGTTCTGAAATGAGTTTGAACGTCAGGAGTCATTTTATTCTTTCCTTTTTTTTTTTTCCTTTTTTACTGATTTGATTGAGAAGCACAAAGCTACATATTCAAATGTGTACAACTTGATATTTTGGAGATAGGCCCATACCTGGCAAATATGAACATGTCCCAACCCCATGCCACAAATATAAACATTACCTATAAAAATCCTTAACCTTTTGAAGGATTCGAAATTGTTAAAAAAAAAAAAAAACTTTGTAGATGACTGTTAAAAGTGAGTGATCATTTTATTATAGAATTGAGAACTATCAATGAGTTGATGCCAAATTCAATTTGATAACTAATATGTGGTCAATGGGATATACTTATGAAATGTTCAAGAAATATATTAAAATATTTGAATATATAGTAGCAAGTCAAGTGAGATAATGTAAAACAGGAAATAAAGAAATGTGCCTTGGTTATGCTGAGCAAGGGTGAAGGTGTTAAATGTGAATGTGAATTTGTATGTTTCTGCCTAGTGGTAGTTTGGATATATAGATATAAATATAGATATATAGCTATAGATAGATAGAAAGATAGATATAGAGATAGAGATAGAGATAGAGATAGCGGTAGAGATAGATGTGTGTGTGTGTTGTTATGTCTGAATTTTTTTCTAGTTTTTTTATTTTACAATATAATTCAGTTCTACATATCAGCCACAGATTCCCTTGTTCTCCCACCTCCCACCCCCTCCCCATCCCCCCAGTCCACTCCCCATTTCCACCTCCTCTAGGGCAAAGCCTCCCCCGAGGATTGAGATCAACCTGGTAGACTCAGAAAGACAAACATGGTATGTACTCACTCATGGGAGGATACTAGATGTGGAACAAGGATGACTGGACTGCTACTCACATCACCAGGGAGGCTACCTGGTAAACAGGACCCCAAGAAAGACACGGGGATCGCCCAATGATGGAGAAATGGATGACTTCTACATGAACAGCCTGGACATGAGTGGGGGTAATGAAGGGCAAGGTTCAAGGGAAAGAGAGCTTGGGGGAGCAGGAGATTCCAGCTGGATCAAGAATAGAGAGGGAGAAGAAGGAATAGGAGACCATGATAAATGAAGACCACATGAGGAAAGGAAGAAACAAAGTGCTAGAGAGGCTCACAGAAATCCACAAAGATGCCCCACAATAGACTGCTGGCAGTGGTCGAGAGACAGCCCAAACTGACCTACTCTGGTGATGGGTTGGCCAAACACCGTAATTGTCATGCTAGAAACCCCTTCCAACGACTGAGGGATCTGGATGCAGACATCCACGGCTAGGCCCCGGGTGGAGCCTAATTATCAAGAAAGAGGAGGGTTTATATGAATGAGAATTGTTGAAACCAAGGTTGGATAAAGCACAGGGACAAATAGTCAAACGAATGGAAACACATGAACTATGAGCCAATGGGTGAGGGGCCCCCAACTGGATCAGGCACTCTGAATGGGTGAGACAGTTGACTGGCTTGATCTGTTTGGGAGGCATCCAGGCAGTAGGACTGGGTCCTGTGCTCATTGCATGAGTTGGCTGTTTGAAACCTGGGGCTTATGCAGGGTCGCTAGGCTTGGCCTGGGAGGAGGGCACTAGACCTGCCTGGACTGAGTCTACCAGGTTGATCTCAATCCTCGGGGGAGGTTATGTCTGAAATTTTAATGAGAATCCTGTTATTACTGAATTGTCCTGAGCACTTTGAAGGACCTCAGGCTAGGTATCAGCAGCGCCTGTAAATTTAAATTTATGATAGCAGAATTTCTTAATTCAGTTGAATGGCTATCAGACATGAAAAACCTTTAAAATGCAAAAGTAGAATCAGAGGGGGTTCTAGAAATTTTGGATAAGTTCTTGAAGAGATGATAATTGACTCATTGGATATGAAATTACAACCAGTAAAATATGCATGCAATAATAGTGAAAAAATAGACCACATTTTGAAGAAGCTTGGGGAGAATTATATAGGAAGGATTAAAAAGAGAAGGAGAGGGAGAAATACCGTAATTAAATTATAATCTCATAAATTATAAATAAATAATAATAAATAGAACAAAAAAAATCCCATCATTCTCAGGTGAAGTTTCATAGTGTTCTGAGAACCCTTTCTTCTCAAGCAATTCCATTCTACTTTTTCCTAATGATCCCCAAAACATCTTCATGGAAATCACAGGATGAAATTTTGCTTTTTTAGGTTTACTTTTTATCTTGGTTTACTTTAACTAGCTTAGCATTAAGGAACAATTCCTGTGGACATAAGATTTCTATGACCTCTGCCATATATGCCAATGTAGCTAAACACAGACTGAACTCATATCTGCAAGAAACAAACTTCCCAATAAATTGCTAGTGGGAAATAGTTCAGAAAATGCCCTCATGCATTCTTGTTTGTGTTTAACAATAGCCTTCTATGTTGAGGTGTTTTAGCCAAATTCCGTAATAATCAGAAAAGTGATAAAAAAAGTTTAAGCTGGTAAAGTATCCTAGAGTCCAGAAGAAAATTTTACCCTTTTCTTATGGACACTGTATGTGTCTTAGAGTTTCTGTTGCTGTGATCAAACTCTATGATCAAAAGCAAGTTAGGGATGAAAGGGCTTATTTCATCTTATACTTCCAGGTCACACTCCATCACTGAAGGTGGTCAGGGCAGGAACTCGAGGCTGGAGCCTGTGGAGAAGAACTGAAATAGAAACCAGAGAAGAGTGAGCCTAATGGGTTTGATTCTCATAGTTTTTTCATCCTGTTTTCTTTTAGCACTCAGCACCACCTCCTACAGTGACCTGGAACCTCTTAAGTCCATCTTCAATCAAGAAAAGATCATGCAGGCTTGCCCACAGATTGATCTTATGGAGACATTTTATTTATTTATTTATTTATTTATTTATTTATTTATTTATTTATTTATTTATTTATTTATTTGGTTTTTTGAGGCAGGGTTTCTCTGTGTAGCTTGTGCCTTTCCTGGATCTCGCTCTGTATACCAGGCTGGCCTGGAACTCACAGAGATCCACCTCTGCCTCTCAAGTGCTGGGATTAAAGGCATGTGCCACCACCACCCAGCGGAGACATTTCTTTAATTTTGGTTCCCTCTTCTCAGATAACTCTAGATTGTAACAAATTGATATAAAACTAGTTGATACAATGTGTATATTTCACTTCACTTAACTCTACATTTATAATGAGAAAAAATATAATATATGTTAAACTCTTTTAATAACAGAAAAACTATCATATGCATTAATTTAAAATTTGACAATCTGCCATTAATTCTATAAGCAATTTTGGTCAAATGCTTTATTCCCATGAATCAATCTATACTATAGACTAGAAAAGTACCAGGAACTATATTACATTATAGAGTGATAAGACTTTTAAACACTGATGTCCATCAAAGTGGAGTTTCCTACAGTTTTAACTCATAGTTAAATATGAATTTAACATTGTTGACAGCATGCAAATGTATATTCATAAGGTCTAAAACTAAGGCAATCATTCTGCTTCTTCAAGTCATTTTGAGCATTACAACAACTTAGATTGGGATCTGCTACTGTGATAAGCATGACCATGAAGTCAGACTCCTTTCTACCTATGTTCTTGGTGCCAATGCAAGAATTTGAAGACAGATAATGCAGGCCAATAAGAAAGATTTTATTTGTTTTCATTTAGTTATATTCAACCTGGGGCCCTTGCATACTTGTCTAAGTGATTTCATTTAATATTCATGTTTCTTTGTGAGTGTGTTTGTGTGTGTGTTTTTTTTTTTTTTGTTGTGTTTTTTCCAAGGAGACCAAAAAGGGTATTAGTTATACTAGAGCTAGAGTTACAGTTCTTTCTTACAATGTGATTTCTTCTGCAGCAATAAAATACTCAGGAGCAGTGATCATGCCAAATTTGATTTCTCAATATCAGAAAAAGCCAGGAAAAAAATCTTGTTTGTTTTGTATGTACATATACATGTCTATGATAAGTTGCTGTTGCTCGAGAAAATAACCTACCATTCAGGCTCTGGCAAGAAACTCAGAAAAAAAAGAACAGGAAGAAGAGATGGGAATGAGAGGTGAAAATGACTAAGATTTATTATGTAAATATATGAAATTTGTAAGCCATTAAACTTATACTGTGTATAAATTACTCATTTGTGTTCATTCTGATATTACAACAAAAATGGTATGAGTTTAGTTAAAATTAGAGATAATTCTATGATTTATTTCTCAAAAAATTAGACACTACTGTCACTCTTCCATCTTGCTTGAATGATTAATCTTCTGTTATTACTTTCATCATGAAATGGACACAAACTCATAGAAAAGCTGTCAGACATCTCTTTGGTTCTCTTTATCTGTATGTGTGTGTAACTTATAATTCCATGTATTACATACTCTCTCTCTTCTGTTTGTGTGTGTGCATGCACGTGCATGCGTGTGCTTGTGAGCTTTATAATTCCATGCATTACATTCAGTTTCTTGTCAGTTTTTAACATCTATATATTTGATAGAGTTCCTCAGCTGTTCTGAATCTCTGATCACAGCCTTTGAAGGACACAGTACAGTTATTTTGCAGGATACTATTTATTTTCAATAACAGTTAAATCTTCATAGATGATTTTAGCATAATATTATAAAAATAATTTAGACACTATCAAAAGAATGTGATTGAATATGTGTGTTTGTTTTGTAATTGTTTCCTTTTCTTTTTCAAGATAGAGGAAGACTGTTCAGGTACTTGAAACTAACAAGGAATTGAAGGGTATGAGGGGACACTTTCTCTGAGGTTACGTAAGTGGTAACCCACTACTAGCAATGGGAAGACTCTTGATATATGTAGCTACCCAAATTTTGTGCAGGAAACTACAGTGGTTCCAGTTTGTAACTCATGATCCCTGCTGGGCTGGGCTTTTCAGTGATACACCTGCCCTCATCACATCCTATAAGCAATCCCAATATAATCACTTGTTCAACAACCAGGACTCGAATAGAATCTTTCTTCTTTATTTGTCTGTGACATTTCTACTCAGGGTGAACAGAAATTTACCAATCAGGCAATGTCAAGCAACTTTCATCAATGTACCCTATATGGAGTCACAAAACACAAACATTGCATTATTGGAGGCTTGGTGATATATTGTGTACCTCAATAAACAGATGTAACACAAATCTTAAATGGTCTTAAAAAAAAAAAAAAAAAAAAAAAAAAAAAAAAAAAAAAAAAAAAAAAAAAACCAGAGTCAGATATTGGTGTCAAAGCTGAATGATCAGAGAAGCAAAACAGCCAGCCACTAACTTATCTCTATTAAATCCTCAGCCTCAAGAAAGTGAGTTCCTGTTTCCTCATGCTTTATATACATTTCTGTGTCCTGCCATATTACCTCCTGGCATTAAAGGTGTGTATCACCACTGCCTGGTTCTGTTTCTTTCATGTAGCCCAGTTGGATCTGCACCTCCCAAGTGATAGGATTAAAAGTATGTGCCACTACTACCTGACATCTATGTCTAATTTAGTGGCTGTCTCTGTCCTCTAATTCCCAGGTAAGCTTTATTGGGGTACACAATATTTCACCATATTATCCCTTTTTTAAATCTAAACTAATAAAAGGATGTTATAACTAATATAAGAAAAACTATATACAATAAGTATATACAATATACACAGGCAATAAATACATCAACAATGTCTAGTCTATTTGCACTTGACAAATTCATGGAAAATACTCCATTATCTATCCTACCTTTGTGCATCCTTTGGATTGTATCTAATTCATCTTCTATCCTAATTTGCATTACCAACCCCAAACCATCTTTTGATATCTTTCAAACTTATGCACTTTATACCACTTTAGTGAGTTTCTTTCCTGAATTTTTTAACAAGGAAAAGTATAACTATAACTATCTAATCTTCAACTCCCTCAGAGACCCAATAAGGAAATAATAGTAACTGAGTAAGCAGGAATTGCAAACAAGTGACTTCTGAAAAATGACAGAAACAGCTAGCTGCCTGGACAGTCACTCAAGGTTCCTCTACAATGTTGAAGCACCTATCTTTGGCCTTACAGGTCTAGCATGCCTGACAGAATTTTCTGTGAAGGGCTGTCCTATTTTGTCTTGGCAAGGTGCAGCAGTCCTTTATTTTGTATATTGCTTATCCATTTTGGACAGTATACTGTCAGCAGTCGATGTAAGGGCACTTTATTGCCCAATGGCTAACTTTTGCCACAAAGAAAGTAAATACCATTTGGAGTTTCTTCAATGCCCATCATTTTCTTGAAGTAGATTGGTGCTGCCAGGAGCAGACATGTCTCATAGTCATGAAAAAGATAAAAATTTTGTTATTAAAACTTCTTAAATGCAATATTCTATAGGTCTCTGAAGTGTTTGAAGATGACCTGTCTATCTAAAATATATTTCTGTTTAACCTTGAAAACATACCTAATATGACTACAAGTTTAATTGTAATGACTAACTATTGACTTTTATTTCTTATATCCTAATTAGTTGTTAATAATAACCTTCAAAAACTAGCAATTTGCATTACATTGTTAAATGAACTGTATGGATACAATATCTTTTTTTTTTTTTTTTTTTTTTTTTGGTTTTTTCGAGACAGGGTTTCTCTGTGTAGCTTTGCGCCTTTCCTGGAGCTCACTTGGTAGCCCAGGCTGGCCTCGAACTCACAGAGATCCGCCTGGCTCTGCCTCCCGAGTGCTGGGATTAAAGGCGTGCGCCACCACGCCCGGCGGATACAATATCTTGAACAAGATTAGAAATATATGTTCAATATTTTCAAACAAAATCTCAATTTTGTATCAATAAACATAAATTTTGTACAATATACCAAAATCCAATTCAATGTAAAATATTTAAAACTAGTAGTTGCTTTTTAAAAGTAGCTTAAATAATCTACCTTTTTATCATATCCTCCCCTTTTTCTTTTTAAGTAGACTCTATAATCTATTCTTTTGTCCTATTATTTCTATATCTCTTTTTTAAAGAGTAGATTCAATAATCTATCTCTCATCTATATTCCTTTCCTTTCTGTTTTCAAACAAGAACCCTAAATTTAACCTCCTTGTTTAGCTTTTTTCCTGACCACTATCAATTAACAACTTGTAACCAACCAAACTAAACAATGACAATTATCCACAACCCACTGAAAGACCAAAAACTACCAACCTCAATTCTTGGGAATGTGGACAATGTTTCTTAAAATTACTTCCTGCTATCTGGGGGTGATGGTATCTTTAGGGAATCTCACATCTTATATGTCTTTTTGTATCCTGCCAAATTACTTCTTGGGATTAAAAGTGTGTGTGTGTCACCACTGCCTGGCTTTTTTTTTTTTTTTTTTCATGTAGCCTAGTGTGGCCTTGAACTCACAGAGATCCAGATAGATCTCTGCCTCCCAAGTGATAGGATAAAAAGGTGTGTCATCACTGCCTGACCTCTATGTCTAATATAATGGCTTGCTCTGTCCTCTGCACCCCAAGTAAGCTTTATTGGGATAACAATATATCACCACAGAAGGCATTAATTGTGATCACAAGATTAGGGTCATATCTTCCACAACTATCCACTGTAAGACTATTGCTTTCTCTTGTAATTGGTGTATCTTGAGGAGATATTTTGAATGTGTGTAGTAACACAACTAGTCACATGTTTAATCACTTATCCTGGTATTTTCCAGTGACTCCTATCTCTACTGTTGCTATGATGATTGCAATAAAGATACTGTTTTATTTATCACCATCTGTTCTGAGGATGAAGTTTTATGTTGATCCAGTCTTGAATCATGAAAGTGTGATCCCATGTTAATTAAAAATACACCTACATATATTTTAATATTCCTTACTTTCTGACAGCAAAGTATGGTCCATATTATTCTGATACTTTCTTTTTTCACTTGCTTTTAAACAATCGATTTCTCTAAGAATTTTTTTTAATTTTTTATTATGCAAGAAAAATTTAGAAACCAAAATCTGGCTACAGCTAGATGTCATTACTCTTTATCAAGATTTTCTGCTAAACCTCAAAACCTGAGTTTGGTTCTTGGGCCCACATAGTAGAAGATAAACATCTGCAACTTGTCTTATGACTTCAAATTATACATCATTACTCATGCAAAACAACACAATGCATATAAATGAATATAATAAAAATGAAAAAAAAACCCAAAATCTGGGGAATTATTGTTGGTAGTATAATTTTTAAGTAAATTCAAAACATAACTTTATTTTCTTATTCAGTGGCTACTGGCAACATGAAGATATGTATAGTAATAGACTGTTCAAAAGAATAATCAACCAGCTGTGTTTCAAGGAAAAAAATACACAGTGATACTCTTTAAAATTAAATGAGCAAGAAAGACATGAATCATATTCTTAAAATATGTGTGTCTTCCATGGGTTAAATTACTGATATTTTCAAACTTAACATGTGAAATCATGTGTAATTTAAACTACTATTCTTTAACATGCATTTCCATACCTTATTTAAGCAATTCATGAAGTATTTTCAGTTATTTCCTCTGAGAAATACCACAGCCTTCTAATATATCTGCATATCTTAAAGTTCATCCTGGAAGTATAATTAATGTGTTTTTCCTTGGTTGCCCTAGTTATTAGTTTTCTGAAAGAGTTTGTTTTTATTGAACATTCACATCCATAAAGTTTCCTGAGTCAAAACTCTAGAACCATTCTTTCCTAGTGAATGCTGTTTTGGAGATATTATACAAAACAAAGTTGTTAGATTGTGGTACTATATAATAATCCTATTGTGCTTCATACTAAACACAGTTGCATGTGTGACTATTATTGCATGTATACTTAATAGGAATGGGGAATAGGAATAATTCCCAACTTGATATATGAAGCCATTTTATCTACATATTTAAAGATACCTTCATCTGCTGTGAAGGGTTTTCACTTCAATCTTTGTCTCTTGAATCCTCAATTCCATTCAAAATTGAATATATGTGCTTATTCCACCATACAGCCTTGTCACATTTTGTGGTTTTTCTCTATAATTTGGTATCAATTTACTGCTTTTTTGGTAATATTATAAGGGACCTAGAGAGTGCCAAGGCATTTTAAACATATTTGTTTAACAATGATTACATGCCTGTATGAAATTCTAACACACACACACACACACACACACACACACACACACACACACACACACACTGAGACACAGAGAGTCTCTAAACATACAATCTCATAAAACTTTGATATGAATATTACTGCAAGGGAAAAAGGTAAGCTAAATATCTAATTGTTGATTAGAGTTTATATGATCAGATTGCCATTTACCATTTGCAATTGCTTTTGGTTTGTTATAAGTTATATTGATATACACACATACACACACACACACTTGGGGTTACAGCTAAAATATGAAATTTAGTTTGGGAGACAACACAGCCCATGAAGTGTTTAAGTGGGTTCTTATCTTGTCTGTCTGATATCTCTACAGAGTTATAGAAATTTAATGAATATGCTTGTTATTAATTTTCCTTATAATTGAAGTCTACAGCAATATTGCTGAGCCTTTTTCTACTGCAGAATCAGGATAAAGGGCATAATTCTGACAAAATGAACTAACAAATCTTTGTATCCACATTAACATAAGAAGAATTTGGCTGATTTCTTGCAGAAAAAGTCAGCTTGGCACATCATATCCACATATTATTGCCCTCATTTAAAACTTTGAGCCAGTAGGGATTAAAATTAAACCTCCAATTTCATTTATAGCCTAGAATTGATCTTTTAAAATTGTAATGTGTGCATTAATTTTTAACTAAAATTAAAAATGACTTTATATTTGAACTTGAAATAAAGAGGAGAATAACCATGCTTAATTTGAAGTGATATCTGGCTTTATAGATGAGGAGAGTAATTTCAAGATAAAATTAAAAATTTACACTTTCTTCTGTGTTGTTTTTTTTTTTTGAATAAAGTATGGTTTTTATTCTGATTATCAATAGAAAAGTAGCTTTAAAAAACTTCATATAGTATTGCTATTCTCATGTATTTATTTAAGAGAAGATATAGGACACAAAACACCTCTGACATTGTCTGATAACTCAGTGTCATTGGGTTTATCATGTATTTTTACATAAAGGGAAGTTTAGTAAATATTTCTTGGGAAAAGTTGACTAAGTTAGATATTGACTCTGCATTTCATATCTGTAGGCAAGATAAATAATTTATAAGCTAAAATCCCTCAAGAGAATTAGATAAACAAGAATATCATATAAATGTAGTAATATCACAAATTATTATCAATCTAATTCAATATATTTTGCAACTTACGGAACATTTCAAGGACAACATATCACTTTAAATCAGTATCTGATACCAACAAATGTTTGAATTGGGAGTCAAGTGGTCATGCACGGAATTATAAGCACAAAAAAGAAGAAATATTTTTTTTTTAATTTAAACTGTTTGTCCTAATGGCTCAGGCTTCTAGCTGTCTGGTTCTTACATCTTAAATTAACTCATTTCTATAAATCTATACCTTGCCACATGGCTCGTGACTTACCAGTATCTTACATGTTGGTACTCATGACAGCAGCTGGCAGCCTCCTGACTCAGCCTTCCTGTTCCCAGGACTCTCTTCTCTGCTTGTCTCACCTATACTTCCTGCCTAGCTACTGGCCAATCAGCATTTTATTTATACAGAGCGATATCCACAGCCCTTCCCTTTTTTTTTTTTTTCAAAAAGGTAGGTTTTAACTTTCACATAGTAAAAATACATATAACAAAACAATTATCAAGCAAGAATTACAGTTACACTATCTAGTCTATTTATAATATCTAGTCTATTTGTATTTGGCAAAATTAAAGAAGATATTTTATTTATGCTATATTTGTGTGTCTGAGGTTTCATCTCTAACTTATCTTTTATCATAACTAAGGAAAATTATAACTATCTAGTCTTCAACTACATCAAAGACCCCAGAAGGATATACTATTACCTGAGAAATGGGAGAAGGACTCAAGCAACTTTTGGGAGTCTTGCAGTGTAGGCAGAGACAGCTGATATCCTGGACAGTCATCTAGAGTTCCTTTGTAAAGTTGGGGCATCTGTCTTCAGCCCACAGGCTGAAGTCTCTCAGTCAATTCTCTCTATGTCCTATACAATGTCTGGCAGTTTCCTCTGTGAAGCAGGAACCTGAAGGACCATTTTGGGTCCTGCATGTCCAGTCAATCAAGCAGTCCAGGCAAGAACAAATTTTTGCCCAAATGGCTATTTTTGCCAAGGTGAACAAAACTCTATATAGAGAGTCTTTTATACCCATTCTCCTCTCTGAAGTAAATCCGGTGCTGCCAGGAGCAGACACATCTAAATTTTTAAAAGATTTCAAATGCCATATTCTGTAGGTCTTTGAAGTGAATAAAACAGTTTTTAAGAGAAATTTTTCAAAGTGTTGTCACTGCTGCACAATAATACTAATGAAGTTACAGGTTTGGAGAGACAGCTCTTTGGTTAAGAATACTTACTCTTCTTACAGAGAACCTGAGTTCAATTCCCAGAAAACACATTAGGTGGACCACAGCTACTCATAATTCCAGCTCAGTGGAGGATCTAATATCTTCATTCTCCGCAGGCACTTGCTTGTGTGTGAAACACAGTGACATATACACATAAATAAACATACTGACACATACACATAAGTAAATATAAAAATCTTTAGATAACACTTCATTGTACACAGAATGTACTAAAATTTATCACATGTTCTTCCTTTGGAGTTGGAACTCTTGTTGGCCATTTCATATAGGTTTTACTGATCGATCAGTTAGTTATACACTCATCATTATTAATACATTTGAGTGGTCTTGTCTGACTTCCATCTGAATGCTTAAACCGTGGTAGATACAAGAATCAAATATTTTCAGAGAACTAAAAATTGGGATTCAAAGACAAGTTATTAGTTTCTTTTGGAAGGATTGAAAGACATTTGAAACAGAAATTTTCGTGAGGACAGACTAGGTGGTTGGTGATGTCTTAGAAACTCTGAGAAAGATCATTGAAGATGTAAAACAGATACAAGATGCAAAGGAATTGGTAGAATTTTATGGACATTCTGTTTTTAGATACATGTATGTGTGGGGGCCTGAGCATGAGAGTTTAGGTGCCCCAAGGAGTCACTGTAACAGCAAGTGTGTTCTTAGGAGCTAAGCCATTCTTCCAGCCCCTGAGTTTCCAATTTTTTGAATACTTTATATCTTGTACTTTCTCCTTTTCACACTTTCATCTTGCTTTCCTTTCTCCTCATTAGCTAAATCAGATGCCTTCTGTAATAGGCATCAATAAGAAAATCCTGACTGAGATATTGAAGGATGTTAAATCTTAATTTACAGTGCAGTTTCTTTCGTTAACCCAATGTCAGCACAAATCAAACAAAATCTACTGGAATCAAACTACACAAATACAGTCAAATATCAGAATTATCAGGTAAAATGAATACAGCTAGCAACTTCCTTCTTTCTAAGTCATAAATTCCCTTTGACAAAAGCAATATAGACTGAATAATTCAGTAACCTCTATTAATGGCAACTTGTACACAAACTATATGATGTACTTTTCAAATTTTTTAATAAATTTTCATTGTGATGTTTCTCAGTCATGTACCATCTAACCAGCACCCTTTAAAAAATTATAAAACCAAGCAAAAATTCACTAGGATTGGCAAGTTTTTAATACCCACAGTTTTCCAAGTTTTCAATAAGGATCATAAAAACAACCCTCCTCAATTGAAAGAATTGCTAATGTAAGCATATGTTGATTCGTCTTTGAAGAGGGTGTGGGTAAGGCTATGTTCTCTGATTTTAACTACTGCCACAAGATGTTCTGACTGTGGAGGAGATTCACAGGGTCTAAACTGAACAGAAATACTGAAAATAGAAAAGTGGTGAGAGAAATTAGTTCTTTTCTCAAGCTTTGGTGCTCATAGCCCTAGGAATTTGCTCTGGAATAGACCTGGAATTGCCAAAAAAAACTTTACCAAGTTTATACAGGCTCTAAATTGGTAACAAAACAGAAGAGAAAAGAAACCACACACAGAAATGTGGTGCTTTGTGGATTCTGGGGAAATGTGCCGCGTTGGTGTAAGAGATGCTCCAGGGACCCTGGCCGACAGCTATGTAAGGTTGAGGAGGAGTTGGGTGGGAGGCAAACTGACAGGGGAGAAAGAGCTCTGAGATTCCGAGCCAAAAATAAACTCTTCAAGCCCTGTATTGAATAACCAGCAGAGGTGAGCTTAGAATCACTTATCGCTTGAAGGAGAAGCTGTTACTGATCCTGTTTCCAGTGCATCTTTTTCTGTAATTTAAGCTTGTATAATTCTCAGAGTAAGACACTTGCTTTACAAATTAAATGTGATGACACATCGTGCTGGAACGTGATGCTGGAAAACAGTTCATTTCATTTTGCAGTTCACTGTTAAGTACATCTCTTTACCTTAGAATATAAGAAACTTTGTTTATAAAATATTTTTTCCAAATTAAAATCTATATAATGTGTTTTATGAATCAGAGGGTCAGAAATGTCAAGATTTTTAAAAGTATTGAAAAAACTTATTTTTTTCTGATGTGAACAAAAATATCTATTTGATGAAAGAAACTATTTGCAGAAATAATGAATTTTATGAAGTGCCATATTTTTAAATACTCATCTTAATTTATGACAGTTTTGGAATAAATTTATTAATAATTCATGTGTTTCAGATTCAGTGATTATATTATCTTTTCCACAGTAATACATTTTCTAACTGAGATTTTTTCAATACTTTTCATTGTGGCAACTCATATTTTAAAAAAATGATAATTAAAAGTTACTTTTTTAACTTTTTATTTTCCATTCAACATTTATTTTTCAAGGTTTCAATTGCCCTTTCCATTAGTGGAAACTCCCCCTTTTAGTATAAAACTAGAAAGTATTGACAGTTCTTATGGGTACTATGTAACTGAGCAACAAGACAAGGCACAAGTGAACATGCATTATTTGATGTCAAATATAGAAAAAAAAGTATCCAAAGAAGTTCAATATCCCAGCTTATATTTAAAGTGTCCATTAGTAACAAGGAATGTCATGTTTGTCTAAACAATTGCGACTTTCTTATTTTTCAGCTAGAGCTGTAGCTTCTGACAAATAGGAAAAAATGAAATGAAATTGTAGTCCTGATCTATCTAACCTGTTGTCCATTGGCTGGTTAAATGCTGGAATAGCTATGGATCATCTAAATACAAACATACCTAAGACAACAAGAGATCTGTCTCTCTGTATAATTATTACCTGTTTGTTTTGTAAATACATTGTCTAGTTCTTGAACATGAATTGTGTACGTGCCAATCTGGGTAATGGTGTCAAAAGGATGTAAAAGACTGAATAAATTAAATAGCGTTCTTAATGAAAATGAAAATCACATAATTCAGATAGTTTTGCAATAAACCAAACTTACTCCTTTCAAGATTTGAAGGCCACATTGAAGGAAGGATGAGTCAAGATATATCTTTGACCCTGGGACACAGCTCAATCAAGATGCTTAAAAAAAATCAAAAAGCTTCAAGTCTCAATTTTGTTTAATAAAAGTTTACCTAAGGATTAAGAAGATAAAGAAAATAAACAAGGAAAAGAAAGATAACAATATCAGAAAATGAGAAGGTGTGTGCTAGCTTTCTGTTGTTGTAATGAATAATTAAGATATAGTAATGTACAGTGATAAAAGGGATTATATTGCCTCATTGCTTTAGAAGCTCCATTCCATAAGCTACTGGGTTCATTGCCCTGAATCTATGGGAAGGAGGCTCATCTTGGTAGTTGTGATGGAGAAATCCATTTCGAAGTCAAGTATAAAATAGAGATAGGAAGAAACCATGGACCCAGAATTCCATGTGAAGGCATATGCACACTCACATAAAGCCTCACCTCTTTTATGTTTCACCAGTCCCTAATAAAACCACCTGGTGCTGCAAACAAGCTTCTGAATTATGAGCCTTTAGCGAACATCCAAAATCCAATATTTTCTTCACTATACTATGTATGAATTTACCTTATGTATTATATACATTATACTATATATTGTAGCATGAATCTTAACTGTTCTTATTAATAAGATCAAACCTGAGGCCAGTTATTGGGGTGAGCACTGGAAGATCAGAGAGCCAAACAAGCCACACCTACCTCACCTCTCCAGATCCTCAGCTGGTCTTACTTCCTCATGTGGGTGCTGGGAACTTGAACTTGAATCCTGTGCAAAAGTCATAGATGTTTTCATCACTCAGCCATCAATCCAGTCAAAGATACACTTTAAAAAATATTTTTAAAATATTTTTTTACAAAAGTTATGACGTTATCACCTACTATCTGATGGATTTAAGGCCTACTCCATCATATGAACCCATACCCCAAACTGCTCAGGTGTTCAAGAACCTAAGACTAGATAGGCCATGGACTCAGGAGTAAACCAAATGCTACTGTTCCACTAGGCTTTGGTGACTAAATGAACCTACCAATAAAATAAGTACCAATGACATTTTGTGTATCAGGAATCTTAAAGGGTCTTATAAATAAAAACAAACCTGGAGCCAAGTATTGGGGTGAATGCTGGAAGATCAGATAAGAAGAACAAGCAACAGCTTCCACACCTCGCCAATTCCTCAGCTGATCCTGTTTCCTCAAACTGGAGGCCTCTGAGTCCTCATCCAGAATGGGTCTCAGCTGAATTGCTTCTCAAAAGACTGAATGCTTAACCAGGCCAAATGTTTAACTAGCCAAATGCTTAACCAGCCAAATGCTTCTAGTTTCTGGTCCTCATGCCTTATATCCCTTTCTGCTTTCTACCACCACTCCCTGGGATTAGAGGCTTGCTTCCTGAGATTAAAGGCATGATGAGTCACCATGCCTGGCTGTATCATTGAACACATGGATTTCTGCCTCTGGAATGCTAGGACTAAAGGCATGTGCTACCACTCCCTATCATTTATGTTTAATATTGTGGCTGTTCTGTCTCTGACCCCAGATAAGTTTATTAGCATGCACACTATTTGGGGGAATACAATACCACAATATATCATATGAAATATGCTACTTACATACTGCAGTATATCATATATACCACATATTATATAAGTGTGCATGCACATCCACATTGTATATGGTGAATGTGCATTAAGATAAACTCAAATATCATCTTTTAAAGCTTAAAAATGTACAATAAAAAGGAACAAGCAACAAATGTCTTAGAAGTCAAATATGGCTAAATCTACTTTATGTGTCTATGGGTAAAAACATACATTTGACCAAATTTTAGATATATAAAGTATCCAGGCAAGTTTTGCCTCTATTGTGCAGAAAAATTAACCTTAGACTAATGGCTGTTTGAAGTTCAGATGAAAAGTAAGACCCAGAGTTGTCAAACTGTTTCAAATGATTTGTTTATGTCCCTAATCAAAGTTCAGAAATATAGGGAAAATGTTATAATTTCAATTTATGTGACAAGAATTGTATTGCATAAGTAGAGAGAAAATATTATTTATTTATTTTTTCTATTTTATAATTTAATTTAATTTTACATATCAGCCACAGATTACCTTGTCCTCCCCCCTCCCACCCCCTGTGCTTTCCCACCAGCCTACCCCCCATTCCCATCTCCTCCAGGGCAAAGACTCCTCTGGGGATTAAGTTTAACCTGGTAGATTCAGTCCAGGCAGGTCCAGTCCCCTTGTCCCAGGCTGAGCAAAGTGTCCCTGCATAAGTCCCAGGTACCAAACAGCTATCTCATGCACTGAGGACAGGTCCCAGTCCCACTGCCTGGGTGCCTCCAAAACAGTTCAAGCTAATCAACTGTCTCATGTATCCAGAGGGCTGAACCTGGAAACAACCTAGATGCCCTTCAACTGAAGAATGGATAAATATAATGTGGTACATATACACAATGGAATACTACTCAGCAGAGAAAAACAATGACATCATGAGGCTTGCAGGCAATGGATGGATCTAGAAAAAAATCATCCTGAGTGAGGTAACCCAGACTCAGAAAGACAAACATGGTATGTACTCACTCATGGAGGATACTAGATGTAAATCAAAGATGACTAGACTGCTACTCACAACTCCAGGGAGGCTACCTAGAAAACAGGACCCCAAGAAAGACACAGGGATCACCAATGACAGAGAAATGGATGAGATCTACATGAACAACCTGGACGTGAGTGGGGGTAATGAAGGGCAAGGGCCAAGGGAAAGAGAGCTTAGGGGAGAGGGAGATCCCAGCTGGATCAAGAACAGAGTGGGAGAACAAGGAATAAGAGACCATGATAAATGAAGACCACATGAGAATAATGAGAATAGGAAAAAGCAAAGTGCTTGAGAGATCCATAGAAATCCACAAAGATACCTCCATAATAGACAACTGACAGTGGTTGGGAGAAAGCCCAAATTGACCTACTCTGGTGATAGGATGGCCAAACACCCCAATTGTTGTGCTAGAAATCTCATCCAATGACTGAGGAAACCGGATGCAGAGATCCAGGGCCAGGCCACAGGTGAAGTTCCAGGAGTCCAATTGGCGAGAAAGAGGAGGGTTTGTATGAATGAGAATTGCTGAGACCAAGATTGGAAAAAGCACAGGGACAAATAGCCAAACAAATGGAAACACATGAACTGTGAACCCATAGCTGAGGAGCCCCCAACTGGAAAATATGATTTATTATAAAAATAAAAGTCAAAGTTCAGATATTAAATAATCCTAGATTTAGAAATATTAAAATCATTAAACAAATACAATCAACTAAAACCCTCCTGAACATTGTTCTTTTCATGTTTTCATAGACTTTGATGTGTGTGTTAAGGGGGAAATAAAACTTAAGGTCCACATAAAACATTCATAACAGTAAAAGGAATGATCTAAAATAGAAAATATGTTGAATGAAACCAATGTTTGGATAGATACTATATAACTAGGGTTAGAATCATCAATAGGAACTCCCCAAGTTAAAATATATGGAGAAAGACAGATGAACAAGGAGAAAGAACAAAAGGAAGGAAGAAAAAAAGCAGGAACGGTAGTAGGATAGGAGGAAGGGAAGGAAAGAGGAAGAAGCAATAGATTCATCCTCTATTCACTGAAGTCCCCTTGTTCAGTACTCATGTAAACTGAGGCCTTAAAGGAAAGGAAGAGCCAGGCAGTGGAGTCTGAAGCTGCTAACAAATTATGTCCAGATTTCTGGAAAATATGACATTAAAATAAAGAAACCAAAACTCTGCCTCAAAACAAATCAAATGAGGAAAACCAGCTTAAATCATGTCATAATAAAATTGCTCAAAATCAGTGACAGAGAAAGAAAAGTAGCCAGAAGGGACATGTTATGTACAGAAGAATAACAACAATAACAGAAAACTTCAAGTCTCAAAATGTCAAGTGAAAAGTTTACAGAAGAATAGCTTTTGACTATGTGTAAAAAGTGTGCAAGTATTAAGTTACTAACAACACTGGACATAAGCATATGTGTAGCAGTAAGTTTCATTGGTCCCACCCAGCCCCACAGTCCTGACCGGCCCTGAGATCCTGCAGGCATTATAAAATAATCACTCAGAGGCTTAATATTATTTGAAAACTGTATGGCCTATGGTTCAGGCTTCTTGCTAGCTAGCTCTTTCATCTTCAATTAACCCATTTCTATTAATATGTTTTGCCACATGGCCTTGGCATTACTGGTCTGCTGGCATTTTGCTGCTCCTTTGGTGGCAGCAAGGTGTCTCTGTACCATGGCCCAAATGAGAGACACAAGTAGAAAGCTGTTTTTGGCTCTGGTATTGTGTGTTTAGAAGCCCTTTTTAAATTCTTTTAGGCCTTAAGGAAATTTGAGAGCCCCAAGTTGGTATGCCAAATGCAGTGGTAAGTTTCTTTATAAGCAGCTGCAGGACCATGGTGCTGGGTGGGACCACAGGGCTGGGCAGACAGGAGAAACTTACCACTATGTGTGTGTGTGTGTGTGTGTGTGTGTGTGTGTGTGTGTGTGTGTGCACATGTCTGTGCATATGTATGTATGTTTGTATATGTTTGTGTACGTGTCTATATGTATGTGCCTATGTGTGTGTGTGCATGCATGTGTGTATGTGTGTGTGTGTGTGTGTGTGTGTGTGTGTGTGTGTGCAACTCAGGAGCTGGGAGAATTCAGTATTCATAGACCTTGAGTCAATAGAATATCAAGAATCTCAAGGACAGTAGGAATGAAACACTCAACTGGCAGTGATGGAAATGATATAATGTGAGTAAATAATAAAAATGTGGCTTTGGGGATAAAGTTTATGTCCTGCAAATTGAGGTTTGGGGTTTGGGGCACTATAGCCCACATAAAATCTTGACATGATTGTCAGCCTTCTGTAATCCCAGCAGGCTTTAGGCAGAGACAAGAGGTTCCATGGGCAAGCTCTCTAGCTGGAACAGACAATTGATAAACTATGATATTAATTAAACCATACTGCCTCAGTAACTAAAATAATAAGAGATGTAGGAAAACACCCAGTGTGCCAAAGTCAAATTCAGGCAAAGTTAAACACACACACACACACAAAACAAACACAAGAACATAAGCACCTACCATACTTCTGTCACATACATATATATGTGAACACATGTACTTGTACACACTAGAGGCATACAAACATATATATACATGAGATATATAAATATATATCATATCATATATATAATATATATGTACTATGAATACATATGCATAAATGATAATTGTGCTAATAAGATTACAGCTTACTGAGTTAACACTACTATTTAGACAATTAGGTAAATGATATTAATATTTCTCAAAACTTCCAAGCTATAAATCAAAATTAATTGATATTTTCTGTAAAGTATGCCTCAAAATGGCTTCAATTGTTAAAAGAAGAAAATATTTGGTTATAATTGACTTTTGTTATTATTGTGGATACTGAGTTATTTCTTTCCTGGCTATAGTTCATTTCCATTAACTTCATATTGTTATTTTAATCTGAATCCTAATATTTTAGAAAAAATGTTTCCAACATCATTTATTCCAACATTATGATAGACATACTCAAAGCATGGACATGTACTGTAGTGAACAACCCTATGTCACATGGTGTTTCATTTTTTTATGGTACAAGTTCAGGTAGCATGAAACTTAACAGTTCTTATTAATAAAATCAAACCTGAGGCCAGTTATTGGGGTGAATACTGGAAGATGAGAGAGACAGAACAAGCCACAGCTAACCTCACCTGGCCAACTTCTCAGGTGATCTTGTTTCCTCAGACTAGAAGCCTCTGTGTCCTCATATCTGAATGGCTCTCAGCTGAGCTGTCCTGCTCAAAACCTAAAAGCTTAACCAGCCAAATCCCTTAACCAGCCAAATGCTTAACCAGCCAAATGCTTCTAGTTTCTGGTCCTCACACCTTATATACCTTTCTGCCTTCTACCATCACTCCCTGGGATTAAAGGCTCGCTTTCTGGGATTAAAGGCGTGAGTCACCATGCTTGGCTGTATCCTTGAACAGATGGATTTCTGTCTCTGGAATGCTAGGATTAAAGGCGTGTGCTACCACTGCCTAACTTAAGTATCTAGTGGCTTTTCTGTTCTCTGACCCCAGATAAGTTTATCAGGGTACACAATATTTTGGGGAACACAACATCACCACAAGTTCAGGTTAATCTAATTGATAGTTTCATTAGAATTTCCAATCTGCCCTAAACATAGGTTGAAATCTGGAATTACCTATTATGACATATTTTATTTTCCTGATAGAGATCATGCTGTGTATAGGTCATGTTTAAATGAAGTTTTTAAATGTATTAATAGAGAATTAAGACAGAAAAGACCTTCAGCTTATTTTAAGCATAAGTTTTTCATAAGACCCTGGGAAAAGTTAGAAATTTTTCTTAAGTAACTTAAATACAACACACACACACACACAAAAAAAAAAAATAAAATAAAACAAAAGGACATCTTTATAAAGAAACGTAGAACCTTCTTTACCAAAATCCATAGAACTTTCTTCTGTGTAGTTCTTTTTAAGATTGCACAGATTATCTTAAGCCATTCAAATGGAATTCCTGAAATTCTGCTAATCAGTGAATTATCCAAAATAAAGGCAGCATTCATAGGATTTGGTTATAAATATCTTAACTGGATGGGTTAATTATTTTTTAATATAAAAATACTATTTACCTTAATAAAAATCCATCTGTATTGTTCATAATTTAATAAATATGTAGAGATTGTAAACTACATATTTATTTGAAGCATTTACAAAATTTGAACTTAAAATTATTACATTTATGAATTGTGTATGTTTGGGATATGTATGGATGTTTGCTATTTATGATGTGTGTGTGTAGAGTTCCACAATGTGGATCACTGAGATGAAACACTGGTTGTCAACTTCGGCAGCAATCTCCTTGAATAAGCTGAGCTATATCACTGGTCCTTAAATTATCACACACACACACACACACACACACACACACACACACACACACACACATTCATGTTTAATTCTGCTCTAAAGTTCTTAACACCATAATATTCTTAGAAGGAACTGTCAGCTGAGTTTCTGCACAACTGTCAGACTCACTGCTATTTGGTAGTATCAGCAAATGTATCCCTGCTCCTATATTCAGCATATTGGCATTCCCTTCAAATTAGGCATCCAGATTTGGCAGATATATGAGAAATTAAATAGTGGCAGCTGGATATACTGAATTTCTCATCCCTCAACTTAAAATTTGCTATATTTTTTCCCATTTAAAACTACTATTTTCTGATAGTTAAACTCACCTTCCATCCTGGGTGTTTCTTCTTTATCTCCAAATGACTCTGATTGTTCCATACACTGAGCCTGTTTATGTATCTGACTGAAGGTACAGTATCCTATATGTATGGATTATTGACACTAAATCCACGTTTAGTTATCCCAATCAAAATGTCCTTCTTGATAGTCAGAAAAATAGAATAAAACTATCCTGAAATATATATGGAATCCCAAAAGAACTCAGATAGCCACAATAGTCATAAAGAATGAGAAAAATGCCAGAGATATTATCATTCCAAATCTTGGGTTATAATACACAGCCACAGTAATAAATAAATAAATAAGACGCTAGAACAGACTTACAGATCAATAGAACAAATTGAAAATTCAAACATGCAGCAAACATAACTTTAGCCATTTAAGATTTGAAAATATACACTGTGTGAAAAGAAAGCATCTTCAACAAATGATTATGGTAAAAACTGGATATCTACATGAAGAAGAATTAAAGTAGACCTGTATCTATCACCTTGTGCCCAAACTTACTCTAAATGGATTATACACCTAAATGTGAAATCTGAAATCTTTCCAGTTGGCAAGTAATGCATACCTTTTGTGCCAGCCCTGAGAGGTAGTACCAGGCAAATGTCAATGAGTTCTAGGACAGCCTGGTATGTACAGCTAGCCAGATCTTTGTAGGGAGACCCTATCTCACATTAAAAATGCATAGATAGATAGATAGATAGATAGATAGATAGATAGATAAGTAGGTAGATAGATAGATAGATGATAGATAGATAGATAGATAGATAGATAGATAGATAGATAATTTTCACTTTACTGAGTTGAAAAATTTCAGCCTGTTAGAGCTCCTGAATTCATCCTTCTCAGTAACAAACTTTAACCTGTCCAAGTTGCACCATACTCTTAACTGTTGAATATTTAACTGTGACCAATAGATGGCAGCTTATATTATCTCACACAGCCTCTTACCACCATCATGTATGTTGCAATATAGAAGAGATATATATATATAACCAAAGTCACAACTATTTAAAGGAATTTTCCTTTCAGGGAGATCCCATTGATCTTAAGAACAGCTTTCTATTGTGCATAAATGTTTCCTGGAAAACAAAAACAAACAAAAAATGTGAGGTAAATTGAACTGAAAGAAAAAAATGAAAGAAAAGGGGTATGAGTGCTTCTAAGCAAGCATGAAGACCTGAGTGAAGAACCTAATACCCATGAAAAATCATGTGTGGCCACACTGAGGGCTGAAAGTCTAGTGGTGTGGAGAATGGAGACAGGAGTATTTCTGAGACCTACTAGCCCTGATGATAGTCAGAGTTTCAGTGAGAAACCCTGTCTGAAGAGAATAAGGTGGGGATAGAGTGTGGGACAGTCAGTATCTGGCTTCTGCTCCTGTGTAAAGGCACACAGAAGTACAAATGTAGACACACATGTCACACACAGATTGATCACATGCACACAAACATACACACAAATTGATCTGAAGAAGAATGGTTCTAGAATTGGGTAGCTTTCTGTCCTAAGAGGGGATAATAGTGCTCTACCCCACTGCATATGCAGGCAATATTTATAGAGGAAGATAAAGAAACTAGCACATAAAAAATAGGCTACTGATTGCCCTTTGCTTCTTATTACATTTTTTGGCAACTTTCAGTTTCATTTCCAGAGATTCAGCTAATAGATCTGGTTGAGACTCATTTGCTTGTGTACAATGATGTATTTCTACATTTGTCTTATAATTTGTCTACATATCAACATTATGTGAAATTTAATGGATGAAAAAATCCGTTTTAGTTCAGACTTTATCATCAGTTAACAAAGAAAACCTTTTAAACTTATCTATTTGTCACTGAGAGAAGTGTCAATGAAGAACTTGTCTCAGGTTTAGTCATTAATAGTGATTTTTGATTCATCATCCAAGTTGAAATTGTCAGATTTACACAGCATATATTCATGTAGAGAAGAAGAAAGCCAAGCTTCAAGTTCAGGCCTGCATGCACTTTCTTGAAAATTCTATGGGAAAATACCTAGTAAATGGCTGGAATATTGTAAGGGGCAGCCTGATGTAATTTTAATCATGAATCACAGAAGAGGTATTTAAATTACAAAAAAAGCAAAAAAAAAACCAGCTTAATTTATCTTCCATATTTATGCTAGCCAATGTCCTAAAGAAATCTGTAATTATAGCAAGGAGAGGAATAGACTGCCTCGGTGATGCCTACAATATAATTATTGAAATCTGTCATAATTATAACAGAATTAAGACATCTAATGAATTGTCAAAATCAGTTAAGTGTCCTATATTATTTGTGTGGGATTAAAACCATCACCAATATTCTTAAAAACGGAAAAGGGGTGTCAAAAGCAAAACTCAAAGTACTATAATGGATAAATGGTTTTACTTGCTATAGCTTACTTTGGAAAGGCAGAGAGGAAACCTGAGATTATGAAGGTTACCAATTCTTAGAATTTGGAAAAGGTAAAAGTAGGATCTCCACTATAGCCTATAGAAAGGAGCATGACCATCCTGATATCTTGGACTTAGACCACCTGAGTTGTGCTGAATTTTAATATAAAGAAATGTATATGTAACACTTTAATTATTTTAATCCCTAAGCTTTCTGCCATTAGTTATAGACACAGTAAACATTATTACAATGTAACAATAAAGTAATCACTGTCCCTTTTCTTGCGTGTGATAGAGCACAACATGAAGAAGAAATAGAAAATGAGTGGACAGAAGGACAAAATGAATCCCATGTACTATTTCTTCACTCTCAGTTGAGGCTCTTGAGTCCCATTTTGAAGGAAGACCTCCTTGATATTTAATTCCCTACAATGTCTCTGCTACTTTATTCATAACATGATATTCTGACTTGGTATTGTATTATTTGTGCATCTATTTCTGTATGTCTCTACCATAGATTATTTCTTCATCTACCTATTTTTATTTATGTCTCTTATATAGTTGATAATTAAAAGACCAGCACTATTCAAATACAAAGGATACACAGTGGATTCTACAGTCTGAACCCTTTTTTAATGAATTTTAATGAGAGAAATCTCTATTCATGACAAGAAAGATCCCCTTCTCTATTAACACTGGTCGTGTTTTAAACATTATTAAAGTTGTTGGCATTGTTGATATCACACTTGATGTTAATTTTAAACCTTATTGTAAGTTTTCCTTCTGTGTACACAAATTGGTAAAGGTGACTGGATTTATATCTCTAATTTAATGTTATTTATACCCTTCCCAAGTGATCTGGCTGGCTTTGACAATTAGGAAAGAAATCATGAGGACTAAGCTTATCAAGCCCTGGCCATTTGGAACCCACAACAAGTGCTTTGAGGAAGTCACATGGGGATTATAGATGCGTGCTGCTGAAATAGAGTTCCACATCCTGAAGATTCAGTCGAAGAAGTGACTGTTTAAACATATACAATTTAATCCACGCAATTTACCCAGCACCCATTTCCAACCATGACCAAAGGAGATACACTTTACCCAGTGGCACAGCAAACTAAAAGATGTGATTGATGAAACAGGGACAATTCCATAACTGGTTTCCAAGCAAGCTTTCATTTCATCAATGTCAGGCAGACAGTCTGGCTCATTTTGTAAGCCATCTGAGAGATAACCTCCTGTTTTGACTCTGCCCTGTTCCCAAGTGTTGTGGCATTCTGTATGGTAAAAGCCTTCTCTTTAGTGACCTGGATTTAAAGTTACTTTTGATCTTTGTCATTAGCAGTGTTAGGGTGAGCTGGTCACATAAAGAAGTACATGGCAGTGGCAGTGATATTATCAGTGAGGAGTGAATTGGTAGAGTAGCAACAGTGACTCAAATAGCAGTGGCCTCAGCAGACGTGTTGTATTTCTTCCTGAAGATGTTAGAAGTGATGTAAAAATCCTGATAAACTTTGCCTAGTAAGACATATGTGTGCATGTGTGTGTAAATAACCTAAAATTATGTATCTTTTACATACATGTGTTATACAAAATAGCTTCAAGGTCAGTTATATGCACTGAGCACCTAGCAATGATAAAGAACTGTAGTCATAAGAAAGGACACAAGATAGCAACAGCATCATAAACATTTGTAGAAATCAAATGGTGAGAGTAATAGCAAGCTTCAAAACAAAGGTTCCTCAACTAATGATGCTAATGAGCAACTAATGAGATCACTCCCACAATAAACACACAGACATATACAAAGAGAAATACATAGACGATATATAGACACACATGCGTGTGTGTGTGTACACACACACACACACACACACATATGGAAAAATTTTCACAGCTAATGCTTTTATTCAATACTTTGGTAGGAAACTGGTATTCTGATAAAATGGATAATACGTTTTAAAGAAAGCTACAATATAAAGCAATTTACTAGAATTGTAATTCAATAAAATTCCCTGAATATTAAAGCCCCGCTGAATATAATTTCATCTCCTCTATTTCAGAAAGCAATTTAAAAATCTTGCAGGGCATTAGAAATGTTTCTTATATTTGTAGCCTATTAAATTTTATTAGGTACTTCCATGTACATTGTCATTTGATTCTCACAGCGACCTCATGAAAGGCACAGCATTATTATGCTCCATTAGCACAACTCATGACATATAATGGGCAATTATTAATAAATATTTATTATTAGAATGCATGAATGGATTCTTGGGTCAGTTATGAGGAAAGCTCACTTTAAATAGTTTCTTAGAAGGAGAAAACCTTTGCAAGGACTTCAGCTTTCTCTGAAAACCTTCCTTCTCCCAGTGAGCATGACCTTCCTCTAAAGGTGAAATCACCTTGAGTAAATGGTACAGGGAAAGACGTAGTGTAAATAATTTATTGAAGTACAAATTGGCCACAGTGGAGTCTCAAAAGATTGTTTTTAAATAAAACCAAAGTTTCAGTAAAGTAGGTCATTTACCTTTGTATGTAATATAGATAAATCCATTCATGCAAACACAGCATATATATTTGAAAATTGCAGAACATTATTTTTGTTCTACAAATATGTAGGACTGTAGGACTCATCCACTGATGCCCATTTCTCATGAATAGATGCTTGAAAGTTAGTCTAGACTGTCAACCTCATTCCAGAACAGTATTATTAGACAGAGAGAGAGAGAGAGAGAGAGAGAGAGAGAGAGAGAGAGAGAGAGAAAGAGAGAGAGAATACATGTAAGAAAAGTTTATGATTTTGTTTCATGATAGTTCTGTCTATGTTGAAAATCCTTTTATGTATAGTGAAATTATAGTGACTATCATTGTAACTATTAATCATCACTTATCATGCTTCAGTGTCACATACTGTATTAGAAGAAACAAAATATTAACCAACCATTATATAACAAAATATATTCACTTAAAGAGAAAAAAGGGGAGCATTTAAATTTTAATTTGAATAATAACATGCATAATCTGTAACACTACTATTTTGTAAGACTTGATATACATTTTAGTTACTTTTCTATTGCTCTGAAGGGACACCATGACTAAATCACATTAGTCCATGGCCATCATGGTAGAAAGCATGACATGCAGGCAGGCAGTCATAGTTGTTGCTGAATAATCTTTTTGTGCACTGTGAAGATGTGTCTTTGCCAAGGAACCATCTGATTGGTTTAATAAAAAGCCAAATGGCCAATAGCTAGGCAGAAGGTATAGGTGGGTCTTCCAGGCAGGGAGAGGACTCTGCAAAGAAGAAAGGCAGAGAAACCAGCCAGCTGTGAAATGAGTTGGACACACAGAATGGGAAATAGGTAAAAGCCACATAGTAGAATGTAAATTAATAAAGAAAATGGGTTAATTTAAGTTATAACAACTAGTTAAGAGCAAGTGTAAGCTATAGGCAAAGCTTTCATAATTAAGAAGCCTCCATGCCATTATTTGGAAGCTGGCTGTCAGGACGGAGAAAGACTCATTATACACAGTGCTGAAGCAGTAGCTGAAAGCTTGCGTATTCCAAAATCAAGAGGCAGAGAGTAATACTAGACATGGTGTGGGCTTTTGAAACATTAAAGCCTACACACACACATCTCCTCCAAAATAGACACATATCCTTATCTTTTATAAAGAGGCCAAACACTCCTAATCCTTCCATCAACTGGAAACCAAACATTCAAATATATGAACCTTTAGAGGCCACGGTCATTGGAAGCACTACCATATGGCAATAATAACAATCCTTATTCCAGAAATCCTTTGAGTTGTGGCTCTGTTCAGCTTTGAATATACCGTTGGTACCACCTCAAATAAAACACTTTTTCAAAGACACATTAGGAAGGAGACATGATGAATAATATTAAATTTTAAATTCAATATTAAATTTTAATTTAATATTAAATATTAAATTAAATATTAAAAATTATGCAATCCATAAAATATAAGCTACACTTCTATAGAATAAGCAATAACATATGAAAAACTTCAGAACAAGACTACAGTATGAAGTTTGGTACCAAAACCTCAAGAATGAAAAACTGCAAATAAAGAGCTTAAGAAGTTCTTTAAAGTAATCAGGGTGTGACTAAGGCTCCATTGTGAACAACTATACTTATAGGAGATACAAGATACTTAAGGAAATGCTAATTTGAAAGAAAGTGTGTGGTTACACTTTCTTTTTGCATCCCAATAAAGCTTATCTGAAGATCAGAGGAAAAAGCCAGCCACTATATTAAACATAGAAGTCAGACAATGGCAGCCCATGCCTTTAATCCTAGCATTCGGGAGGCTGAGATCCATCCATATCTCTGTGAGTTCAAGGCCACACTGCTAATAGAGCCAGGCATGGTGGCACATGCCTTTAATCCCAACACTAACCATTGAGGTCTGGAGGTCTGTACAGACAGGAAGAGACAGAGCTGGGCAGAAAGAGCAAGTGATATAGGTGGGCAGGGAGAGGAAGTGAGATGGCAGGGACAGATATATGTGTCGGTATACAAAAAAGTAGTTCTCTCTTTGGCTGAGGATTTCAAAGTGGTAAGAAAGTGGCTGGCTTCTCTTTGCTTTCCTGATCTCTCAGTTTTCACCCCAATATCTGGCTCCAGATTTTTTTATTAATAAGACTATTTAGCAATTCATCTTACAAAAGTGCCCTGAGAAAAAACAGGGAGGAAAGAGAGAAAAAAAGAATAAAACATTTTATGTTTCTTTTAAAAATTCCTGCTTTACAATATATGTTAGAGCAATTGTGGCACAAAGTTTGTAGTAGTAACCAACCAATATCTGATTTGACTGAAGGCCTACTAATCAAGATGGAACCCATACCCAATACTTCTTTATTGACCAGGATCCTAAGACTGGATACCCCAGGAACCTAGTGTAAAACCAAATGCTACTGTTCTAAATAAATAAATATAGAATGACAATCTCAAAATGCTATATTTATAGATCAGTGCATTGCTCATCCATAATCAGAGAAGCATCCTCCTTCAGCAGATGGCACTAATACAAGAGACCCAGAGGCAGACATTATGAAGAGAGTGATATACTTTGTAAGGCCAAACCCCATGTCTCCATCAAATCCCTCCCCTCAGGGTTTAGGGAACTCTAAAGAAGAGGAGACAGAAAGAGTGTAAGAGCCACATGATATGAGGGACATTAAAAAAAAAAAAAAAAAAAAAAAAAAAAAACCTAGGCCCTCTAAATCAACATGATTGATCCATGCCTCCAGAAGACTAGGATTAAAGGTGTGAGTGCCACCATTTCCTAGCCTCGGTATCTAGTGGCTGTTCTGTTCTCTGACCCCAGATAAGTTTATTAGGGTGCACAATATTTTGGGGAACACAATACCACCACATTCCTCTGTTATCCTTTGATTATCATCACCACATCACCACACACACACACACACACACACACACACACACACACACACACTGTCCACTAAGTTTCTAGTCTCATGCCCTAGACCCCTAGACTTTGAGACCAAAATCTGAAAAAGACTCTTGTTTGTGTTGTTTATACAGATACTTTCTATTAATGATTTTAATTGAATTTCTTATATAAACACACATGCACATATAGACAAATTTATAGAGCAGAGCACAGAACAGTTCCCCTGTGTATCTTGCTCTTGTATTTCAGCTAGAGGCGTCTTTCTCTGTCTCCAGAAAGGTTACTGTAGGTGTTCAGTGTTTCTGACCTGGATCAGTAGGTTTTGGTGCAAGAATGGCCAATTCCTTCATTGTGTTCAGGGGCAGTGCTTTTCTAAATCTTTGGAAACCTCTACCGTTCAATCTTTGAATGATAAAACAAGAGATTCAATGAAGACACTCAGAAATATTTATTGAATTGTTCTCACTGGTCTGAGGATGTAAAAGACAAAACCTGGCATTTGAAAAATAAATAGCGGACTTCTTTTCCCACTGTAAAAAAAAAAATGTAGTTAACAAAACAAAAGCCCTTGAATTATTCTTGGGATAGTTGCTTTTCAATAGTGTGTCAGAGTCTTGCTAGGTAAGACAAATGGCATTTCATTACATGGAGGTTTGACTAAGCACCAGTGAGAAATCTCCTGACAGTATGATATTCAAGAACCCAGAGTTGAGCTGTCCGAACATCATATAATAAATTTTCCAAGAATTAAATACTAACGTCACATGAAACACCAACACTGCTGATAGTCGTATTTCTTCTAACCTATTAAAAGTATATTGGAATGTGCATTTCATCGAATTAATGCATGCAGAGTGTCATCAGGCCAGTTCTTCAGATCTTCACTGTGTGGTGGTGGGAAAGGCAGGAATGGGGACCAGATTCTAATGGGAGAACACAAAATCAAACAGCTGTTCACACTGAGAATTTATCCACTTCTTCTAATGTGGTAAAAAAATAAAAAAATGTGCAAGTGATGTGAAAAGAGGTTAAGCTCAAATTAAACAAATATGGTTATGAGTTATAACTATAGAGGCCTTAAAATGGAGGCAAGTTTTCATCTGAAAGATTCTTACCACTGCAGGCATGTGTAAGTAAATTGCAGGTACAACTTGAGCTCCCTCCATTGGCTTTCTATTTAGAAAAAAGAATACAACTTGATAGAAAACAAAATTTAAAGATGATTATTTCAGTAGATTTCAGATCCTGCTTGGGCTGGACTATAGCTGTATTTCTCCTCTGACTACAGTTTCTCATTACTATATTACTGATTGACTTTCTATGGCTTTTGTCCTTCATCGTTTTACTCTGTTCTCGCTTAAAACACCTTACTTCCTAAAAATGTTTCAGATGTTTGTAATTACTTTTTCTCCAAGTTTGTTTGCTTTTTTCTTTCCTTCTTTCTTTCTTTTTTCTTTCTTTCTTTCTTTCTTTCTTTCTTTCTTTCTTTCTTTCTTTCTTTCTTTCTTTCTTTCTTTCTTCTTTCTTTCTTTTCTTTCTTTCCTTTCTTTCTTTCTTTCTTTCTTTCTTTCTTTCTTTTTTTTTTTTTTTTTTTTTTTTTTTTTTCTTCCTTTTTTTCTTTCTTTCTTTTCCTTCCTTCCTTCCTTCCCTTCTTTCTTTCTCTCTCTGTCTCTCTTTTCCTTCCTTCTTTCCTTTCTTTTTTTTTTAATTTCTTTCGTTCCTCATTTTCAGTCTCTTGCTTCATACTCATTGTATTGGGAAGTGTGTGTGCATGTGTGTGTGTGTGTGTGTGTGTGTGTGTGTGTGTGTGTTCAGCTTTTTTTGAGATAGCATCTCAGCATAACTTGTGTAACTAATTTAGTGTTTATCATCAATAGTAATTGGATGTGCCCAAGAGAATCTTTATTTCAAATTTAAAAAAAAAGTGTTGGGATTAAAATTGTGTACCACCACACCTGCTCTGTTCCCAGTGTGACCTTAAACTCCCAGAGATCCAGATGGATCTCTGCCGCCCACATGATAGGATTTAGGGTGTGTGTCATCACTGTCTGGGCCCTATATCTAATATAGTGGCTGGCTCTGTCCTCTGATCCCCAGATAAGTTTATTAGGGTACACAATATTTAATCACAATGTACCTTGATCACACTCACTTCCTTGTTCTTTCAGGTCCATGGCCCACTGTTGTGACCCCACCTCAAAAAAAGAAGAAAAAATATATACCAAGTCCAATTTTTGTTTCCAGTATATTTCCTGGAGCATGGTCAAACTCCCAGTGCCAGGTCCCTTAAGGAAAACTGAGTAATTCCCCATGTTCACCCCATCAGAAGCCATCAACTGCGAAAAGCTAGACTTCAGCATCCCTACCACAATTATTAAGACTTCTCTTCAATGGCTTCCCATCTAGACTGTTTCTTTTTTAGGGGGTAGGAGCAGGCATAGAGGGGAGATGTCACAGAACCCTTCTATGTCTCTCATTCTCAACTGTGAGCCTGTTGTCATAGAAACTTTCTTGCCCTTTATTGTCAATTGCAGCATGGATAATGAACTTTCACATGGCCTCCAATGGCCACATGGACCATGAATCTCAGCAAGGTCTCCAGTGACAGTACAGACCAGAACATCAACACAGTTTTTGCCTCAGAATGGACCATGGACACCATCATGGTCCTTCACAGCAGCCTGGGCTATGGATTTCAGTATATAGCCTCTAATGGCAATGCAAGGTCCAACAGCAGGAGCATGGCCCACAGATGTCAGCATGGCTATGTGTGACAGCATAGACCAAGGCCATCCCTATGACCTTTGTGGGTAAAATGAATCATGGATATCAACATGGCCACGGACAGGAACATACACCACAAACATTCACAGGGGCTCAGGTAGCAGCACAGCCAACAAAGTTCAGCATGGTCTGCAGAGGTCTTATACTTTCATTATTTTTAATTCTTTTTTTTTAAAGATTTATTTATTATGTATACAGTGTTCTGCCTGCACACCAGAAGAGGGCACCAGATCTCATAATAGATGGTTGTGAGCCACTGTGTGGTTACTGGGAATTGAACTCAGGACCTCTAGAAGAGCAACCAGTGCTCTTAAACTCTAAGTTATCTCTCCAGCCCTTATTTTTAATTATTATTCTGGAGCTCTGAAAGTCTGTCTGGTGAAGATGAATACTTATTTATGGTGATTGATTTCTGCAAGAATCTGATTCTTGCTGGGTGGAAGTGGTGCACGCCTTTAATCCCAGCACTCGGGAGGTAGAGGCAGGCAGATAGTTGTGAGTTCAAAGTCAGCCTGGTTTACAGAGTGAGATCCAGGAAAGGCACAAAGCCACACAGAGAAACCCTGTCTTGAAAAACAAAACAAAGAAAGAAACAAAAGAATCTGATTCTTAAATAAATTTATAATTCTCATTAGGTACTGATAATAACTATGGGATAGACACAGAAAGGAATAAAACAAACCAAAACAAAGGGAAGAGTCTAGCTTTGACCCAGTCACATTGAAGACCATTCATAGCTTTGAAGTTTCTGATAATTCGCAAACTTTTCAAGATCTGGGATTAAGAAAAAAAAAAAAAACATGCATCATTTCATATGGAGAGAAGTATGCTATTCAATTCTGAAGCAGAACCTGGGATGCATGCCCTGGCACCCATTGGATATCTTTGCAAAATGAAATGTCAATATCTGTGGGAATCACTTTTCTGACTGCAATTCAAACTAATGCCTAGATATCTTTGGATAAGGCCCCCTTTGCTTCTCCTGTGAAATGTAACTGTCAAAATAGCACATTAGGACATTTATATTTATTAGCTTAATATATGTGATGTAAATCTTCAAAGATAATGAATATGAGCATAAACCATCTCTATAGAAAATTAAGCATCAATGTAGAAAAGGAGGCAGGAACTCTAAGAATTCTAGGAAGTGAAAGTGGGGTCTCTTACATAGTGCATTGTATAACTGTCTGTAATGATATGGTCAAGTTAAGTCCTGACTGAATCTTTAGTTTTAATCACAACATGTGTTTTATACCTTGTAAAGAGAACTGCTGAAGCTTCAACTGTTTGATACTTGTCTAAATGAATTTAAATTTCTAATCTTGCCTATACTTTAAAATGCGGGAGTGAGACTGGATGGTTAGCTTAGTAGTTCATCATTTGCCAAACAGGCAAATAAACATCTGGATTTATCCTTACCACTGAAAAGAAACATAAAATAAAAACCTCAAGAGTAAATATGATCTAGTAACAGAGACCCGAATCATGCATCTATACATCTGTGAATTTGGTAAAGTTTTGCTTTCTGAGTATTTGAAGCATATCTGAACCTATTCATGAGAGCTTGACTACAAACTTGATAATTACTGCAACAAAGAGCTTATTTTCTAGAATTTGAAAACTATAACGTAGAAAGAAAGGAACTGCAGTGTCAATCTGTGCAAGATTTAGTTGTGACAGGAGAAAATTTGTGTGACAAAGCAGAAAAGTTGTC
This sequence comes from Peromyscus leucopus, assembly GCF_004664715.2. Taxonomy (NCBI): domain Eukaryota; kingdom Metazoa; phylum Chordata; class Mammalia; order Rodentia; family Cricetidae; genus Peromyscus; species Peromyscus leucopus. The sequence continues at coordinate 91,700,515 of NC_051065.1, forward strand.
AGTAGAACTGGATGTAGATACCATGTGGTGGTCACCCCATTGACCAGGAAGGGACCATTTGAAGAAAGTGTAATAAAAATGCAAATAAACTTCTCTGGTGGAGTCCAGCTCCAGATGAGGGCAGGGTCTGAAGATGAGTGGTGACAGAGGAATCAGACGTGGGATACATGCTTCGTAGTTTCCTTTTAGGAAAGATGGACAGAGAGGAAGCATAAGGGAGTCATCACTACTGGGACAGTTTCACAGCAGAGGATGTAAGGAGTCAGCAGGGGAAGGAAGTGAGCCAGGCCATGGTGGTCAGAAGAATCTTGCAGCCTGACTGACTAGCAGGCAGAGTGCTTCTTTATTTATACAGAATTTAGTAAGCAGGGCATAATGTTCCAAAACATAGATCATATCATTTTTGGTCTTGGACATATGTTTCACTTCCTTTTGCTTATCTTTTAGTCATCATTAATAAACTAAGATGGAACAGAGTTATCATTTCCAATCATTTTTCCTCAAGTTTTGGCATCATTGATAAACAGATTTACCATTCTTACTCATTAAACCCATAACCCAATTTTTAAAAATCTAGAGACATATGACAATCTGTTCTCAGGTTGGTAGCTTTGGTTGCTTCAAGGACACTAGGCCAAAACAAACTCTTCAAGCCACCTGAGCATTTTGTAATGTCCCAAGCAGTGTATTATTAACTCTTAATGGTCAGAGTGCCCAGAAAAAATCCCCAGGCAAAAGCTGCTTCACTTTTCATTCAAATTCTGGCATAATACAATGTTTATATTTTATATCTTTATAGAATTTGTCTGCATGTCTATTCCTGGCATTCTATTGTTCCTTGGACATATGTTACCATAGTGGCTCTGCATGAGCTAACATTTCTAAGAGAAGGAGATCCTGACATCTCATTCTTTTATTATCTTTCTACTCCATAGTTAGCTCATCAATATGTCTCTGTGTAGGGCAGAGTTGTATGCCACATAATTGTCTGAGTGTACAGTGGGAAAACGTTTGTAATCTGAACTGTGGCCAAGTCCTCTAGCCCACTGAATCTTGTTGACTTACTTTTGACTTAATTTTGAGCTTACTTTGTTTTAAATATCTTTTTCCTGTGTAAGCACAGGGACAGATGTTTCAAGAATGTCTCATAGACTCATGAAGAGACCTCTGGCTTCTTTATGTGTCACAAACTCCAAGGCTTAAGGAAGACCTTCAAGTAGATAAGGATGTCTCCTTAAAAGCAGGGGGAGTAGTATGTTCAGGACTGTCCTGGGGAAGCTTAGAAGCAGCATTCCTGGGAGAAGGCATAAATGATTCATAAGAAATTTGCCATGAACCCAATATCCTCAAATTGTACAAACACTAAAAGTCTCTCAAGTATGCAACTGGTGGAGATGAAAACCAAAGGTGGTGAAAGACCCTAACCCTTCAGGCTTACACCCCCAAGCCCCAGGAAATGAGAAACTGAAAATCTAGTTCCAAGGGCCACCTGACTCAGCCATTATTCAACCTGTAACAATGTAACAATGTAAAAAGATTTCTGCTAAGAGATGTGCTCAAATGTGACTGGGATAGTTGCAAGTGTTCCAGGAAGGACCACTGTGACCTTTGTGTAAACTCCACTCCCGCCCTGATACCCCCTCTTGAGGTTTCAGGAAGAATGTACATGTGGACATGACTATACCCACTCTGTGATCAGACCATGATCTTGTGAAACGAAATTGTATGGGAATTGTAATCTTATGGCTTTTGTGGGTTTTTCCTTTAAAATGCCCCGTGTAGCTGCTGTAAGATGCAGCTTTTGCTCTTAGGAGCAGAGTTTGCCCTTCTGTACAGTCACTTCAATAAAAATCCTCATGCTGTTGCATCAGCTGGACTGGAGGCTGGGTTCTTGGGGTGCCCACTTGAGATCCCAGATTTTGGGGCCCAACAGTGGCATGGCAGCCATCATGTGGATCAGCTTTGCTGAATCTTTGTCAAGCAGCTGTGCTGGCTTTATGACTTCTGCCATTCCATCCAGATATGTCTGTGCCACTTCTATTTATTCAAATTATAGACATTAATCAACAGTGTTTTTCATATGAGGCTTACCATAGTCATTTGTCTCATATGTATCTTGGCATGTTCTATACATGGGACAAAATATAATCCACCACAAGGTGAATTTAACTAGAAATGTGTCCGCAAAATATTTGAGAAAATACCTACGAATAGCTTTGTCTTTAACTTTGTTGACAGCTGTTAATGGAGGCCTTCTCAGATCTCAAATGTCATTGGATATCTCCATCAAAGCTCTTCTTTAATGCCACCTTGGAAGTCTCACTTGCTTCATATGAAAAATATTTGTTTGAATGGTGATTGACTCTCTTAAGATTTGTCATCCTGTGAATCTGTCTATACTAAACTCCCTCAGAAAGATGTCTGATTTACTGTTGTTTGTTTTGTTGAGGAAGGCTGTGTCCATTGGCCACCTCTCAAACTCTCAAACTCTCTGATATAAAGAAAAGCATGTCTTGAACAATATTTTTCAATTCAGCTCATGTTCTCTGGTTCGACAAAAGATGATCTTATTAACACAAACAATAATAAGCTCAGCCTATATTGTTTGCTCCCAGGGCCCACGGAAGAGTCTACCAACAAGCTGAGGATTCTAATCTGGGGGATATTCAATGAATCTAAGCACACTGAGTTCTTCAGTCCATTTGCTTTATTTCTTTCAGTCAATTCTATCTACACAATTTCTTTTCTGCTCTCTTATTTAGGTCCTCTTGGTTTCTCCTGCTCTTAGGCCTTTCTGTTGTTTATCATCATTCTACCTAGTTCTTTCCATCTCCGTCCTCATCTTTGCTCTTTCCATCAAATCTCCTCAGTGCTCTCAGAGAACCAGTATATATACCCACACAGTGATTCTTTGGTAAAGCAATGTGAGGCTTGAAGTTTTCAGGGTCTCAGAGAGAGATGATAAGGACCCACACATAAAGCAATTAATTGTCAGCTTCCAATTACAACCCAAAATGGGAGTGACTAAAGGGAAGTTCTCTGGTAGGATCAACTAAAGGCTAAGCTCAATTAGGGCATTTATGTGCTCATAATCGAGAAATGGCTAGGTAAAATGTTAGGGGTCAATAAATCACAAGAAAGTAAACTGTCTTTGGTGCCACTTTTCCCGCTCGTCCCAGCTGCAGCTACTTTCTGATAGGGAGGGGGGACATATGCTAGGTGGCTAAGCAACCTATGTCAGAGCATGTAGCATTTGGTTAGTAAAAGCACTTTCACTCAGAGTAATTTCTGAGGAAAAATCTAGGAATAGCACTTGGCTGAGGAGGAATAAAAACAATTTGCACAAGAAAGAAGCTTGGCACCTATTGCCTGTCTGGCCTTGTAGACCATCTTCTTGGGTCAGTGGGAAGTAATTGCCTTAACTCAGTACCTAGCAAATGGTTAAAACATCATCCCATGAATGTTATCAGAAAATTTCTTAAGTTTAAGGTCTTGTGTAAATAAGCCAGGGTGAAGATAAAGGGTTGAGAATTTAATTGTTAGTGGTTCCTTTCTCTATCTGTGGGTGAGATGAACTAGTATTTATTTCTCTGCATTTGTCCTTGGAAAGGGGTATCTTTGCAGAAGCACTTTTGTCCAGAGAATGGCCCTGGACAAATATGTGTTAATGAAAAATAAATGCAGCTGGGAACAGTTATCCAATTATCCCAAATGTATAAGGAAATTTGTGCCCAAGATTGAGATGCAATGGTGAGATTACATGTACACTCACATGGAGATGCATGGTAAACGGGGAGAATCATAGCTGCTATTGCACAAGAAGTTTACAACAAGAGACAGCCAATTCATTCAAAAGGCAGTAATTCCATAACACCTTAGTGATAACTCTAATGAAGATTTATAATGAAAAAGAAAACTGATCAGATAAATTACAAAAAGTAATTTTTGAGACTAAAAAGAGCATCAGGAAGTGGAATGGAGCTAAATCTATATTCAAGGAGATAAATAGAAAGAGAAATGGAATAAAGGGACTAGTGACCTCAGGGCAAGGTCCTACTCAGCTAAGTTTCCAACTTGTGGAAAGAAAGAAAAGAAAGAAAGAAAGAAAGAAAGAAAGAGAGAGAGAGAGAAAGAAAGAAAGAAAGAAAGAAAGAGAGAGAGAGAGAAAGAAAGGAAGGAAGGAAGAAAGAAAGAAAGAAAGAAAGAAAGAAAGAAAGAAAGGAAGGAAGGAAGAAAGAAAGAAAGAAAGAAGCAAAAAAAAAAAAAGCAAAAAAAAAAAAAAAAAAAGGTGGGTATGGTGGGGCACACCTTTAATCCCAGCACTGGGAAGACTGGAACTGGTAAGTTTTTAAGTCTGAGGGCAGCCTGATCTACAGAGCAAGTTTCAGGACAGCCAGTTTAGGTAATGAAAGACAGGTGAAGATGTAATTGAAGGAGAGGGCCATATTCCATCCCCCTTAGCCCCTTTGGCCACATTGTTCTGGTTTTAGAGTTAAGGATAGAAGAAAGGAGTTAAGGAATAAAGCCGCTAAGGCCAGGAATATGTCAGGGTGTTCCTGAATGGAGGCCTGTTTGAGAGGCCATTGAGTGAATCTGTGAAGCTGAAGCCTGGATTTCCTTGGAGAACCCAAGATGTTAGAATTGCCAGAGTCATGGGATACCTGCTGAGGAGAGTTGCCAACAGGAGTGGAATTAGCTCAAGAGAAAGACATGTGGTGCAGTCAACAAAGCTGAACAGAACTGGAGATCTGAAGAGCATTTTGAAATCAGACATGGAGCTGCAAAATTTGGAGTTTGCCCAGCTTGTTTTTGGTCTTGCTCTTGTCCAGTATTTCCTTACTATGCTCCCTTCTCTGCATTTTTGAATGGCAAGGTATATCCGGTGCCATTATATGTGGAAGAATGTGATCTGTTTTTTGATTGTTTGTTTGTTTTGTTTTGTTTTGTTCAAGACAGGGTTTCTCTGTGTAGCTTTGTATCTTTCCTGGAACTCACTCTGTAGACCAGGCTGGCCTCGAACTCACAGAGATCTGCCTGGCTTTGCCTCCCAAGTGCTGGGATTAAAGGCATGTGCCACCACCGCCTGGCTGTGATCTGTTTTTTTTTTTTTTTATTTTCATTTTTACAGGAGGATTAGAGTTAGTAGATTGCCATGTGTCTCAGAAGAGACTTTGGACTTTGAAACAAATTTGAGACTATTATAGACTATGGGGACTTTTGAAGTTGGACTGAATGCTTTTTTTGCGTTATGACATGGCTATAAGCCTTTTCTGGGCCAGGAAGTAGAATGTGGTGGTTTGAAAGAATATCACCCCTAAAAGAAGTGGCACCATTAGGAGGTGTGGACTTATTGGAAGTATCTCACTGTGGGGGCAGGCTCTGAGGTCCCTTTTGCTCAAGCTTTCCTCAGTGTGACAGACAGTCAACTTCCTACTATCTTCTGGTCAAGATGTAGTGTTCTCAGTTCCAGCATCATGTCTGCCTGCAGGCCATCATGCTCAACCCCCATCATAATGATAATGCACTGAACCTTTGGAACTATAAGCGAACCACTCCAAGTAAATGTTTTCTTTATAAAAGTTGCCTTTTATAAAGGTCAGGGTGTCTCTTCACAACAATAAAAACCTTAATAAACATTTTATTAATAAATACATTCATATATATTTATATATGTATTGTGTGCGTGTGTTTGTGTGTATGTATGTAAATAACTTATACAACATCATTAATGCCATAACAAGGAAGGAAAAAAGGAAGAAAAACAAACTCGAATATATATATATATATATATATATATATATATATACATTAATTTTTTATGTACATTCATGTGTCTAGCAAAAGTCGATAGAATCATTTTGCACTTTTGGATAAGCTCAACTCCATGCACTTTAAAACACTCATTAGTGTTAAATTCGAAATATCTGAATACATCATTTAATTCATATATTTCATTATTTTATGACTTATCAATGGCTTTGAAAGCTAATTATGTCTTGGACATACTTAATGTATATATTTGAAGTCAGGATTAATAAAATGAATGGTTACATAATTTCACAGATTGTAACAATATTTTTGTCTATTCTTGATAAATATATATCTGGGATATTAAGAAACAAAAGAGCAAAGCCTCCCCTGAGGACTGAGATCGACCTGATAGACTCAGTCCAGGCAGGTCCAGTCCCCTCCTCCCAGATTGAGCCAAGCGTCCCTGCATAAGTCCCAGATTTCAAACCGCTAACTCATGCAATAAGCCCAGGACCTGGTACCACTGCCTAGATGCCTCCCAAACAGATCAAGCCAATCAACTGTCTCACCTATTCAGAGGACCTGATCCAGTTGGGGGCCCCTCAGCCTTTGGTTCATAGGTCATGTGTTTCCATTCCTTTGGCTATTTGTCCCTGTGCTTTATCCAACCTTGGTTTCAGCAATTTTCGCTCATATAAACCCTCCTCTTTCTCGCTAATTAGACTCCCGGCGCTCCACCCGGGGCCTAGCCGTGGATGTCTGCATCCAGATTCCTCGGTCCTTGGATGGGGTTTCTGGAAAAAAAAGTTGATAAAAGCTATTACATGTCTGTTAATTATGCCACATCACAGGATATTTTCAGTTCATAGTTGTTTTTTTGTTATAGCAGTGAAGAAGACTAGATAATTTATTAGGGGTTGATATTAATAAAACCTCATTGTAAAATACATTTAAATAACTATATTATGATATATAGTATTGGATTTTTATTATTCTCCAAGTGGAATTTTTTAAATTAAAACCTTTTGAAATAAAAAAAAAAACAAAAGATATTTGTACCATTTTTATCTCTAACATGCAGAGATGTGTTGCAGTAGAAAGCAGCAAGCTTTAAAACTATTACTGATTCAATTAATTTTTTCATCTCTTATTAGACATCTGTGAGATAAGGGATACAATCTGATTGAGTTACAAGTTAAGTCCCAATTATTATAGAAATGTGGATATATTCCTATTCAGATGCTCTTTTGTCCCTTTGAAAGTAGTTGTTAACTCTATTGCAGACATCACTGCAGAAATATAAATTCCATTTGAGCAATGTAAACACAACACAATTGCAGTTTTCTCACTCACAACAGCTACTTATTTTGATTTAGAAATGAAACTCACTTATAAGTATCGTTCAAACTTTTTAAATCACTCAGGATTGTCTCCTTAGTGAATATGGTTGCTACATAAAACCTTCCGGTACTGAGGAGCTTATAGTAACTTATATTTATTTTTCATGGTTGGCAAGAAGGGGATGAAACTCAAGCATCTGTGGGTTTCATGTCTGATGAGGGTCCAATTCCTAACAGCTGTTTATCAAATTAATCATATATGAGAAATGGGTCAAAGAATTTCTGTGTAGGCCCTTTTATAAGCATTCTAATGTCATTACTCTCACAGCCTAATGGTCTTCCAAAGCCTTTCTATTAATATAATTGCCGAAATTCTCAACACACATGGTTTTGAAGAGTGTAAATATTCTTTGTTTTCCTTTTATTTTTTAGCATATATTAATTTTACACAGTAATGCATTTCACTATAACATTTTTATGTATGTACATAACATATTTTGGTCACAGTTACTCCATAACCCTTTTTTGTCCCCCTAATCACCAGTATTTTCTTTTGCTCCCCAATGAGTCCCCTAGCTATAGTTACATACTTTACTATTTATTTATTTACTTTATTTACTGAGTGCCAAAATCGGTTTAACAAGAGCATGGGGGAAGGGTTATTTGCAGGATCATCATGACTACATCACCAAAAGGAAATGTCTTTCCCTCACCTTGTAGTCATTAACTGCTGTCCTTGGGGAGAGTTGTGCCCTCAAGACCAAAGGTATAAATACTCTGATCACACCATGTACATATTATTTACTCAAATAATAATTTTGTTTTTGTTGTTGATGTTGCTCAATTCAAAATCCAGGTTCTTTCCTGGTGGAAAGGGAGGCCCTCAAAACTACATTCCTATCCATCCCTCTAAATCACTTACTGAAAATGATTTCATGTCTTTGTGGTTTCTGTTAAACGTTATTGCACATGTCCAAGAAATACACATCTTTAGTCACTACAATGTACCAAATGAAGAAAATGACCACTAGCTACTGTTGACTGTCTGTGGACTATTGTTAATATAAGGAAAAATTATTACAGTGGAGAATAATATAAGTTATTTAAAAGATGATTAAATTTGAAATTATCCACTTGAGACATATTCAATATGTTCTCTTGACACTCGTTAAGAAAGAAAAAAATGCTGATACCATGTTTCATCTTGAAATTCTGATACCATGTTTCATCTTGAAATTTACATATATAATCATACAATTTTTACATAAAACAGAAATGAGAAACATGGCAATAAGAATGACTCAAGGTATCAGACTAAAATGAATTAAAGTCCTCTGAAGAAGATGCATTAGAGTTGAAGATCCTGCAGATCTACCAATGAACATAACACATCATCATTATGGAGAGATGGAATCGTGCTGATCTAGCCAGAATTATTTTGGGATAGCTTTAATTCTATGAATTGCCATTACTACTAATCTTTGTATCTGTGGTAACATCCTGTGACTATGAGGTGAAACATGAGAGATGCAATCATACTATTAAACTTAGTGAAGGGTTAGTAGCTTGTGTCCAGTCTATAATTATGATTGTTATAAATCTGAGGCCTGTACAAGGGATTCCTTCCCCTGTGATAGCTCATTTTCCTGGTATCCTCTACTGCATTTCATCGATGCATTGATTTATTACTTCTTCACAGCATCTACTACAGCTGAACATGTCATGCAAAACAACACAAATTTGGCTTCTCAGGACCTGGCTCCTTATATTTGTCTTAGAATAACTGGTTTTCAGCTCTCTTTGGACTCAGAGCTAACTTTTATATTGATATAAGCAAACAGGTATTTAATCTTTCTCATAATTCTGCACTGGAGAACAAAACGCAAACATAATCCACTGGAAAAAATAATAGGTCAAGGATGCTAAAAGATTGAAAATATTATATATGCTTTAAGTGAACTGAACAGTAACCCCACTGACTGAAGAAAGTTCTTGTAAAAACATATATAATAACACATAAATTGGTAAAAGTCCATGATATATATAATTTACTATCAAAGATTAAGAAAACATACTTTATACATAACAATAAAGTGAGAAATGATAAGGCAGCATGAAAAAAAGTGCTAAGAACAATTCAAGCTACATATGCTATGATCTTGGCACTATACATCCTATTGTAATGACTTAAAATCATTATAAGAACTATAGAATTTAAAGTAAAATATCAGACTTTTTGTTTGAAGTTGTTTTTAAAAAAATAGTCTACACTAAATTACTGAAATTTGAAGAAAAATAATATAGTAAAATGCCACTGAGTCAGACATGATGGTGCTTACCTATAATTCCCACCTTTGAGAGAAAGAAAAAGGAATGTTAAGTTGCCAAGATCAGCATTGCCTATGTAGCAAGTTCAAGGTTAACCTGATCTATATAAGAACTTAAAACGACAATGACAATAATAATATTAATTAATAATAAAAATAAATAATATAATCTTTCATGTTGTAAAAATAGAACTACAAAACATAAAAGAAAACATTGACAGTGGGGAATGTAACAGTGTCACAAGGGTCTTTCCCTGGAATTTTCTTGGATTCTAATTAGAAGAATTCAAACAATACTCCCAAAGAATGCAACTGGTAGGTAATTTGTTATAACAGAGAATGCTGTCAATAAATGAGAGTTGACAATGACTAAAAGAACTCACTCTGTGACCTACATTTTAGGCAAGCACTTTACTATTTCTAATGCCTCTAGGGCAAACAGCTTTCTCTGAAAAGGATTTTGTCCTGTTCAAGTGATTGACAGGCCAATTTGCACTGACTTTTTTCCAAGGAAAAAACAGTGTGTCTGCATTCTTTATCAGAAAGACTTCCGTTGGGTAGTAATCTTATAAGGGTTTGAATTCCTGAACCAGATTTAGACAATTATTCATTAGTTATCTTCCAAGTATAACAGGAGATCATGACTTTTCCTATTGCCAGTGATATGACTCAAGCTTCTGTGTTTTAGAACTATAATTGTAGTCTCTTACTATAGACCTTGGAATCACAGACTATTGACTGTGAATAGAGACCAAATCCCCAGTTCTGCTGATATGTCACATCCTAGCTAGCTATGTAACATCAGCACAGTTGGGAAGAGTGTTTACATTGTAAATGTGAAAGTATAGAGAAAGTTCCAGAGAGACAAACATATTAAGTGGATGGATTTGAAGGAGGAGAGATGGCAAATAATATCATGAATTGCAACGGAAGCTTTTGCCTTGTTCCAGTCTTTCCCTAAGCTTTTTATTTCCTTTTGACCCCCTTCCAGTACTTTACTTCATATTTTAGTGTTCATTGTAACAAGATCTCACTATTTAGATTTGGCTGGCCCGGAACTTGCTACATAGAAGAAGCTGGCCTGGAAATTGTAGAAAGCCATCTGTTTCTACCTCCTGAGTGCTGGGATTACAGGCATATACCAACAATCTGGGCTATTTTCCTGATCTTCAAGGACCCCTGCTTTACAGGGGATATTGTCCTCTTTTATTAATGGTCATATGAGTAGGTTTATCTAAAAGAAAAATGCAAATACTGAACTAGGAAACAAGAAACATAAGGCTTCCAAGAAGGGAAGGAACATAAGGCCTCAGGACAAAGATTATACCCAAGCAAAGAGTTCCCTAACCAATGTCTTTCTATGACCTCTTATATTTACATAGCATTTTCCATTTTTCTCAGGATAATCATGAATAAATCTGTTTCCTGCCTTCCTTCCTGAGAGACAGAGAGACACACACACAGAGAGACAGAGATATAATCAGAAAGACAGAGAGACACAGAGACAGATATAGAAACATGAATAAAGGAATTGAAAGTTCAAAATTATCACTTGCCACTAATATATAGCAGTAAGGTAATTACAAATTCAATACACACACACACACAACACCAATGATTAATATTCTCCATTAGATATGCATATAAAGCATGAGGAATTAACCAAACTTGCAATGCAATTATATGAGTTTCAAGCAGAGATGGGAATGAGAAAATACTAATTATGTATTACATTTCTTCTGTTAGTCACCTTTTCTATATCTAACTTGTTCCAACACATTTTATAAAACAATACTGAGATTTTAAATTATGAGATGATCACAAAAATCACTGATGAGCTCCATTATGTCTAGTAAACTCAGCAATGTAAAATAATTTAAGGCAAAACATTCACTTCAATTTAATGGCCAAGGCAAACTGATTTACTTGCAATAGGAAATTGTTAGACATTTTATCATTAAACAATTTCTGCCTTTTTGAACAATTAGGAATTTTACCATGAATTTCTTTTACTAAAACTGTAGAGTACATAGGGAAAAAGTTAAAAAAAAAATGTTACTAGAAAGCTTAATTTTCATAAAATAAACTCTCATATTGTTTGACTTTCCCTTGGGACCACCAGCTCACAAATAATGACACAGAGACTCATTACTTCTGAAAGTCTGCCCTTTAGCTTAGGCTTATCCTCAACTAGTTCTTATAACTTAAATTAACCTGCTTCTGTTAATTTATGTTCTGCCATGTGGCTTTTTTATCCCTCCTCCATTCTGTATGTCTGACTTGGTGTGCATCTCCCTGGTGTCTCCATGTGCCTTTATCTCCTCCTCCTCCTCCTCCTCCTCCTCCTCCTCCTCCTCCTCCTCCTTCTCCTCTGTCTCTCTCTCTCTCTCTCTCTCTCTCTCTCTCTCTCTCTCTCTCTCTCTCTCTCTCTCTCTCTCTCTTGCCTATCTTCTCCTGATTAGCTAATGGCTCTTCAGCCAATTAAACCAGAAGGCACTTTGGCAAAGACACATCTTCATAGTGTACAAAAGGATTATCCCACAACAGTCTCTGTTATCGCATTCCAAATTAAATAATAGAGCAAAAAATAAAAATGTTGTGTAACTGCCAGGAAAAGGCCATTAAGAGAAAACTATTTTCTTCTGAACAAAAGAATAGAAATCCAGGCCTGGGTGGGGACTTAACATTCCCATTAGGCAAGTTGATCTCTTAAAGAAGTTTCCACCTAAGCGTGGCAAGATTACCTTTTAGCATGTCTTTCTAAAGAGATAGGAGGAATAATTATACCTTTATTGAGATAATGCATCATTACTTCCTAGAATTTCAGCCACCCATACCCATTAAGATTGCTACAGAACTACCATAAGTTTTCCTTGTATCTACTCAACTTTTTGGTCAACACAAAATGAACTTCATTATTGTTTTTGTTATTGTTGTTTTGGTTTGGTTTTGATTTTTGTATGTTTGTTTAGGTGTCTTTGGTGGGCATTTTGTTGTCTTTGCATCTCTCTCTCTCTCCTTGGGTGCACTTGTTCTGCTTTTAATTTCTTGCTTTGTTTTGGTTTTTAAAGGATGTTTTGTGTTTTGAGAGAGAGAACATGAAGTTGGGTGGGTAAGGAGATGGAGAGAAGTTGCAGGAAAGGAAAATGGTGATCAAAATATGTTATATGAAAACATTCACACACACAAAGAAGGGTGTTTTTTTTTCTTTATCTTCTCTTGTCTATTTCCTTTGAACATGACTCAGGACTTAAAATACTTTTCCAAGTACTGGGTATTTTATACTTTCTCTTAAACACTTCTCACTATCAAAGGCCTATTTGTATATACTTTTAAGGAGTGATTGATTGCAGTTTTGTTCATATTTTATTTAGTATTTCTCTCCTTGTTTGAGAAGAATATGAGATCTATTTTCTATATTATCTAATCCAGTGATGTGTATTACACATTTATTCTATTCTGTGATTCCATTATGCTATTTTTCTTCATTCTTTATAGAGTATATTAATGACTTCGGTATGTTAGCTCCATTTCATGTGCTTATTCATTTTTGCTCTATTTAAGAAACATGTGCCTAGGTCCAAGTTTGCTAAATACTCTCACTTTTTTTCTTCTAGAATCATTATTGTGTTATCTTCTTGTCAAAGGAATACATGCAAATGACTTTGAGAAATGGTATGTAGTAGAAGAAATGGTTTTTAGATCTGGGTAGATTTATTTCCTGTCAATCAGACATTTTCTATAAATTGATCTCTCATCTTATTATGTTTCTTGTCCTGCCTGGGTGAGAGGACAAATCTAATATAGCCCATTAATAAAGACATGAACTTTAAGGTTCTTGTTTATCTGTATATATCTATTATCACTTCCTGCTAAGGTATGAAAGAACTACATCAATAGGTCTTAGCTGGGATAATCACTCTGGAAAATTCAAACTTTCTGAATTTGCTTTGTGCCAAAAATATGACTAGCCACTGAATTGTACAGCAAGGCTAGTGGATGAATAATGAGGATTGAAGGAGTTCTGCACCAGTAATGAGGACAGACATTCAAGAAACACACACTTTCAGAAGGGAGTACTTCAGAACTTCTCTGGGTTCTGTGTAGAGTTTAATTTGACATCATTATCTTTTATTCAAGCATGGTGTTACTTTGATATGGTTTGTTAGGCTTATAATCAGACAAATTCTAGTGCTAAAATGGACAGTTATTATTCCCTCCTTTATTAAAAAATTTCCATCTGTTCATTTATTTCCTACTTACACAGCATGCCTTCAACAAATTCTTAATAGTTCTAGTCTAATTTTTCCTCTTTTGATAGAATTAGCATTGCATTAGTCCCTTGTAATTCAAATATCTGAGCCTTTTAAGCATGAGCACAACATCTATTTATCTTTCTATTTAATTCAGTCCCCATAGGTTTTATGACTATAACCTCTCTGGGACTTTAATTGGGGGTAATGGCATGAACACAAGTAAGTTGAGCTGCTTTTTCTGACATGATTCTTGCAATGTAAGATTTCATTTTTCCTCCTTAAATCTTCAACCACTTTAAATCTTTTGGTAAGGAGTCTTTTCCTGAAATGTTTAATGCCTTTAAGGCCATTTCATGTTTGCCAGTAGCTAAATAGATCTCAGAACCACATGGTTGTTTGGGGTATCATTAATTATCCATAAATATTTGGTCTTCATGTCACAAAATATTTAATTATAAATTTACTCAAGGAATGTTGGAATACTAAATTATAGTGCTGGATCTACAGACAACACCAAAGCTCAGATGTAGCATGCTTTTCATTCCAAGCTAGGTCCAAATCAGCAAAGCTATGCATCTAAAACACTTATGAGGGAGCTATATTTTATGAGTTTGGATGCTTAATACAGGAAAGTTCTACTGAGATAAGTAACTCACTAGTTAAGCCACTTGCTCAAAGTTGCAGGCCTAGAAAATGATGAAACTGAGATCTGAAACCAGAAAGTTTCCCTCTGCTGTGCATGCTTTTAAAATAGATGTGTGCTCACACTTCAAAGGCTTGAGTACTCTCTGGTTGGTGGCTCAGTCTCTGTGAGCCCCATGAGCCCCAGTTATTTGATTCTGTGGGTTTTCTTTTGGTGTCCTTGGTTCCTCCAGCTCTCGTAATAATTACTCCACCCTCTTCCACAGGATTCCTCAAGGTTCCCTTAATGTTGGGTTGTTTAGGACCCTTTTCTTCCACTGGGTTGCTTCCTCCAGCCTTAATAAGAGAGGAGGTGCCTAGTCTTACAACAACTTGATATGACATGAGTGGCAGATATACATGGGAGGCCTGCCCTTTCCTGAAAAGAAAGGAGGAGGAATGTGTTGTTGTTGTTTTCTTTTTTTTTTCTCTCTCTCTCTTTTGGGAGGCCCGCCACCCAGCTCCCAGATAAATCACATGGAGGCTTATTCTTAATTATGAATGGCCAGCCTTAGCTTAGCTTTCTTAGCCAGCTTTTCTTTACTTATCCTGGCTACCTTTTGCCTCTGGGCTTTTTCCTTTTCTTACTTCTGTAATCTTACTTTCACTGTTACTCTGTGGCTGGCTGGGTATCTGGGTGTGCCCCTGATGTCCTCCTCCTTCTCTGGCTACTTCTTTTACTTTCTCCTCCCAGATTTCTCCATCTGGATATTCTCTCTAACTGCCAGCCCAGCCTATCCTGTCTCCTGCCTTTCGGTTGCTACTGGCTATTCAGTTCTTTATTAGATTAGTCAGGTGTGTGAGACAGCACAGTAACACAGCTTCACAGAGTTAAACAAGTGCAGCATAAGCGAAAGAAACACACCTTAAAAATATTCTACAACAGGAATGGATGGGGAGGGAGAAAGAGAGGAGGTAGGTGAGAAGAGCTGGGAGCAGAGGAGAGAAGGAGGGGAAGATATACTTGGGCTTGGGAAAATAATTAATTAATAAATTAAAAGGTTTGGCTCCTTCTATTTATTTATAGTTTTCGTCTGCCTGCTTTGGTCAATGTAGTCAGAAGTTTTTCTGTGTCCTGCCCATCCCACAGTCGCTTGGACAAGTAAACACACAGAGGCTTATATTATTTTTAAACTATGTGGCCTAATGGCTCAGGCTTCTCACTAGCTAGCTCTCATATATCTTAAATTAACCCGCTTCATAAATCTATACTTTGCCACGTGGCTTGTGGCTTACCAGTACTTTTACATCTTGCTTTTCCTGGTAGCAACTAGCAGCATCTGCCCTACTCTCTTTTCTTCTCTCACTATCTCCCTTGGATTTTCCTGCCTGTCTCCATTCTTCCCTGCCATAGGCCAAAGCAGCTTTATTTATCAACCAATCAGAGCAACACATATTCACAGCATATAGAAAGACATCCCACAGCAGTCAAATGTCAATCTATTAATCCTTCTGAATGTTCATAGTACTTTGCTTTCTGGATGTCCTCAGTTTTTTCTTTATTCTACTCCAAATCCAAAACAAATGGCACTTTTTTTTGGCTTATATTAGTTTCATACTGGCTGTGTAAATTGTTACTTCCTCTCAGTAATTAAGTGATTACTTTCTAGAGTTGTATATACACCTACATGGAGTCAACTATGTGGGAATAAATAATATCAATTGACTTCACTTTATTTCAAGATTGAATCCTCTGGGTAATTCTTTAATGCTACTCAATATTTAGTGTGTACCTAATCCATTTACTCTCACCTGTATGTATATGTGTATTCCTATGTATATACATCTAAGTGTATAAATATATAACATAAATCTTTGCAATAGATAGAATGGTTCAAATATGCCAAAAACCATCACCCTGGTTTTTCTCTGCATATGCTTTGAATTATGTGCATAGAACTAAATATGTGAACATACATTTAGCTAACAAGTCATAAAGATATACTGATAGAAGAGCAAGTGATAAACCAACACCAGAATTTCTTCATTTGTCTGGTTTCTAACCCTCTCCACTCAAAGGACATTTATTGATGGCCTTAGTATGGAATCACCTTACTTTTCTAGAATCCATTTCCAAAGTTTCAAGACTGATTTTTCTTTTTCATACTTGCTTGATCTAGATTTTTTTCAGAGGACTTACCTAAACCCTCACTCAACACACCTGAAATTTTCTGTCTGGCCCTTGACTGAGCTTGTGATATTGGTAACACAATGTAAAGTCAAGAGACTAGGGTTGGAAATGGACAGTTTGGTGAACGAATATGTAAAATTATTTTTCTGCATGTGTGACTATGTGTGAGTGATCCTGTTAACCTGGACTTCAATTCTTTCACTTTAATGCATTTTCTATTAAAAGGAAAATTATGTGAAATTAATAGGACATTGTGTACTTTATAAGGAAAACATTTAGGGCTATTGATTTCAGTTCCAAAATTAAAATTTTCATATATATTTCAAAATTTCACCGTTATTGAAGGGCACATAGCAATTCACGCTATTAAATTTAGTGATGAAATCAGTGTTTGTTATTTTAATTTAAGAATTTCATTGCTCCTTATTATGTTACTACCCCTTAATAAGAATGAACATGTAAATATCTGAGACAGATACCTATAGTGGAGTAGAGTCTGTCATCTGTGCCTGGTGATGTGCTGATCATTGGATGACTCTACAGCTTAACACGATCTGACTAACATCCCCAAAGTCATGACACAATTCTAGATGTGTTTTCTTATCCAAAAGGGATTGCCCATAACCAATGCTTTGGGAAGAAGAATTACAGTGGCCCAACTGTCAGTTCTTTGTCTCTTTCAGCTCACTTGTTTTGTAAAATTTCCATTCAGTACTTCTGACTTGAACCATAGACTGATGTCATTCCCACATGTCCTCCTTCTTGGGTTTGTTCAGCTTCCTTCATTGTAGCATAGGCACCATAGTAATGGGTTGGCCTGGTGCTCATGAAATGCCACATTATAGCCTTCTCTCTCCTTTCTCTCCTTGATTCCCCTTCCTTCCCTTCCTCTTTCTCTCTGTCTTTCCCTCCTTTCTCTAGCTGTGTGAATATCCTCAGTTCAGGTGACACCTGAACTGAACCCAATATTCAGTTTGTTATCAGGTCTTCGCTGGGTTCCCAGCATACTTGACACATGCAACAGAGGAAAATTGAGATTCTTCTATTGTGATTCTTAGTCTTATTATAAAAATAATTTAAGAATAGACTCAAAAAAATCTAGAAAATATATTAGAATTTAAGAGAAAAACTCCAGTGTAAACATAATTACAAATATTATTATATATAATTTTAAAAAGAGAGAGTTATTGAACTGTTGTTTTAATGGATTCTACTTTTATCCCCTTATTGTTCACAAAGCTACAAACTCTTTATCCCACATATCATACTTTATTTGGAATAAGGCTCATTGTCCTGTTTATTCAAATGCAAAAATACAATACAAATATTTTGTTAATCCTTTTATATTTTATTTATTTTTGACATTATATTTACATTTCTCCCTTCCCTTTCCTACCCCAAAGCCTTCCCATATACCCCTCCCTACTTTCCTTCAAATCCATAACTTTCTTTTTCATTTTCATTGCATATATATATGTGTGTGTGTGTGTGTGTGTGTGTGTGTGTGTGTGTGTGTGTGTGTGTATTCCTGACATGATTTGTTCAGTTTGTATATTGTTACTTGTATGTATATTATCAGGGCTGAGAAAAACTCATTAGACATCAAACCTCCACCAATATAGCTAACTGAGGAAAGCTGGGATTGGGCATGGTGGTCTTCCCCAGGAAAGAGTTGATGTACTCTTTCCTGGGGAAATACAGTGCAAAGAGCCCCTTTTTTGCTATTACATGGGAATTGCATCTGAATCATTATCTCTCATCCAACTCTTTACATGTCCTCCCTTTCCGAATTCCTCATTTCTTATTTAATCATTATTCTTATGTGTACATATATGCATAGCAGTACCTATGTATATACAACCTATTGAGTACTTTCAGCCTTGCTTATATGTATACAGGATAAAGAATGATCACTTGGAATTGGGTATCTTCATGTAGGGGTAGGACCTTGCGGAATTTTCCCTGTTCCCTGTTGGTACCATTATGCAATCATGATCAACTACCAATATTGAGATTTCAGAGGCTTAGTGAATCTGTCATGTCTAGGGTATACTCTCTAGGAGCAGGCATCCTGGCACTCTCTCTCTTACATTCTTTCCAGATTCATTTCTGCAATTCTTTCTGAAGCTTAAGAACTTAAGCTTAAATTGAGTTTCCAATGTATCAGTTGGGCTTCAGTACCCCACATTCACTTATAGTGATAGTTGTTAAACTCAAAATGTGAACTAGTTAATTTGAAATTCTAGTCAAAGTAAAAAAGCCATCCATAGAAATACAATACCATATCCACTTTGTGAGACATGACATCACCACTGAAATCCTTTCTAATATAATCTTGTAGCAATCTTTCAGCTCCAAACATAAGGTTATGAGTCATGAAAAAAAATTGTTGGAAGAAGACATTCAGTGGTCTGCAATTTAACCGACTCTTCTGTTTCACTTTGGAAAAGAATTCACTTTTGGCTCTGAGCTATTTTTGTGTGACAGAGCTCCTTCTGGGTCACTTAGCATGCACTCTTAGACAATTTAGCCCTGAGCACTTTTTCAATCATTTATAATTCTTTAAATGTATAAATCCCTTGCCTGTGTTTGGAGGGGTCACTTCTAGCTGTGACTACATTAAAGTCACACAGTTGCTGACAGCATAATGCTAGCTCTAGAGCCACTAACTCCTCCCTTTGCTCATTATTACAATTAAAAACTTGGAAAATCATTTCAGATAAGTATTTGCTTACCTTAATTTAACAGTAAAGTGTTTTCTTTTTTATTTCACTATACATTTAAAAGTGAGAACAGTTATTTTGATTTAAGAATGACATATCTTCCAAATCCCCAGCTTAGGAACAAATGAATGCTAAAACAAGAATGAATGACTCATTGTGCCTGTCATTTGTTCAGGAAAAAGCTTAGAGACCCACTGTCAAATGACAAATGAGACTTCTATCTCCACATTCTCTACTGTTTCAGTGTGTCCATAGAAATTTGGTAGTTCTATTGTTTTAAGAATTGTTTTTATTTTTCTCTCTCTCTGTCTCTGTCTCTCTCTGTATCTGTATCTGTCTCTGTCTCTCTCTCTGATATGGGATGTCCCATATCATCTCTCTGTCTCTCTCTGTCTCTCTTTCTGTCTATCTGTCTCTCTCTCTGTGGTGTGTGTGTGTGTGTGTGTGTGTGTGTGTGTGTGTGTGTGTGTGTGTTTAGTGTAACAGCCCACAAGGCCAAAAAAGCATATCAGATCTGCTGGAGCTGGAGTTGTTATAGGCATGGGTAGTTGCCTGGTGTGGATGCTCATAACTAAACTCAGGTCCTTTGAAAAAGCAGCAAATGCTTTATAATTGAGCAATCTTCCCAGCCCTGGTTCAAATTCTTAAATGTGACTCATATGTATCATGTATTAAATTTTTGTTCCCTATGATCTTCATAGTCATTCAAAGTTACCTCCACATTATTTTAAAGTGCCAAGAAGATGATCATGTGTTACATCAAGGGGATCATCCTTTTGCTGTGTCCTAATTTTCTCTATAATTTTGTGTGTAATTCTGTCTGAACTTTGTAGTTGTCGTTTTTATTTGCTTTGCTATGTGTTTGGAATCCTGATTATACTTTTTTAGTATCAGAATTATGTTCTCCTTCTTCACTTCTGTAGTAGTAATCTGCTAATATTAGATAATAAACTTCTTAAATGAGCTAATAACATTTTAGTATTAATGTTTACACATTTTTATTTAAAGAAATTTTTGATATTAATTTTATGTAAAGGTCTTTTGATTGAATGGATATATATATATACATATATATATATATATATATATATATCTCACATACAAACACACACACACACACACACACACACACACACACACAAACACACACAAACACATATATAAACACCACTTATGCCTGAAGCTTGTAGAGGTCAGAAAAGGGCATTGGATACTCTGGAACAGGTTCTTGAGAGCTGCCATGTCAGTGTTAGGAACTGAATCTGGGTCCTCTTCAAGAGCAGTAAATATTCTTAACTGCAGAGTCATCTCTCCAACCCCTGCCTTTTGTTATTTTTTCCTTTGTTATAATTTTATTTTTTTGTTTTAATATAATAACATTATTTCCCCTTCCCCTTCTTCTCTCTAAAACCTCCTGTATTCCATTCCTTGCTCTCTATCAAATTTATGACCTATTTTTTCATTTTTGTTACATACAAATGTGTATGTATATATACATATATTCTTAAGTACATAAATACATTCTGCTCAATCTGTATAATACTATTGTATGCATGTTTTCAGGGTTGACCATTAGGTATTGGGTAATTAATAAGTGTGCCCTTTCCCTGGGCATGATGGTTTCTCAACACTTCTTAGGTTCCTGAAGTTCTTTGTGTACGATTCGTGGTGCTTCATGGGCTACCCCAAGTCCCATCCACCTTAACATGTCCATGTCTTTGCTTCAACTTTAGAGGTACAATATTTGCTGATATGAAACTAGAAAGGTAGATAATAAATTACAAAAAGTGTTTGTGGTGCTTAAGACCAGCCATGAAATAAAGCTATAATTTGAACACAGATTTTGAGAAATTAGGAGAAAAGACAAAACACACACACACACAAAGGGAGAAAATAAAATACAAATAAGCAGTCACAAAACTTGGAGGAGGGGATCATCACTGAAAAGCTCAAATTTTTCTAGTATACAGGAGAATTCAATTTGAACTAAAAATTAGGTCCTACACTCTATTACCAGATGATTGGTAGATAAGCAGGAGGATAAATCCATTTTGGAATCCATTACTAGTGTCTCAATGTAGCCAGAAATGTCTCTGGTCCTGCCCTGCCCTGTGTCCCATCCATATCCTACAGCCTTGGTCCCAAGCAAACACATAAGGGCTTATATTACTTACCAACTGTAGGGCCTAATGGTTCAGCCTTCTCGCTAGCTAGCTCTTACAACGTAACTCAGTCCATTTCTGTTATTCTACTACGCATTGCCATGTGGCTTCGTGCCTTACCAGTACTTTCACATCTTGCTTCTCCTGTAGGCTACTGGCAGCATCTGCCCTACTCTCCTTTCTTCTCTCTCCAGTTTGAATGTACCGCCCAACCTTCTTCTGCCTCTCCATTGGTGAAACAGCTTGATTTATCAGCCAATCAGAGCAATTTGCCTGAAGATCAGAGAACATAACAAGCCACTAGATTAAATGTAGATGCCAGGCAGTGGTGGCACACACCTTTAATTCTAGCACTCGGGAGGCAGAGATCCATCTGGATCTCTGTGAGTTCAAAGCCACTCTGTTTAAGAGATTGATTCAGTCTAGGAGAGAAACAGAGCCAGGCAGTGGTGGCACACACCTTTAATCCCAAGTACTTGGGAATCACATGCCTTTAATTCCAGCACTTGAGGTCTCATTCTTTGCTACCAGTATTTGGGAAGCACACACATCTTTAATCAAAGTACTAGGGAGGAAGTAATATGGCTGGGCGGAAAAAGGTATATAAATCGTGAGGAGACGGGAACTAAAGCCCTTTTTGGCTGAAGCTTTTCAGCTGAAGCCATTTTCAAATGAACCCTTTTTTTAAAAAAATTTTATTTTACAATACTATTCAGTTCAACATAATAGCCACGGATTCCCTTGTTCTCTCCCTTCCTGCCCCCTCCCCTTCCCCCCAGCCCACCCTCCATTCCCACCTCCTCCAGATCAAGGTGAACCCTTTTTGGCTGGACCCCCTTTGGCTGAGGACTCAAGACATTCAGTCAGAGGATTCATGGGATTGGCAAGGTGAGAAGTAGCTGTGGCTTATTCCTTTGTCTTTCTGATCTTTCAGCATTTATTCAATATCTGGCTTTGTTTTTGTTGTTGTTGTTGTTGTTGTTGTTTTGTTTTTTATTAAAAGACCAATTTTGGATTCTTGTTACATTTCCCGTACTACTGAGGATGAGGATACTTCATCTGTCTTTGGCTTTCTTGCCATCTACACTAATGGACAATATTTTCAGCAAATGTTACCTTAGAAATAAAAATGAGTTTAAGTATATTTGGCACTATTAATGTAGGGTGTGGGAATCAATAAAAAAATCCAAATATTAATGTTTAATAGAGGTACCATTCTGTAAACTGTACTCTAGTCAATTATTAATCAATGTAGATCTCTTAAAAGTAGGGAACTTAGGGTTTTTCTAGTCAGTTTAAAACTTATGGAACTACAGTTAAGTGAGAAAAGCAGATGTGCATATTATAAAATAAGTCATCATGAGTTTTCTGTGTTATTTGATGCTTTCACTTTGGGTATGTGGAGTTGTGGGGTATGAAAGTTCTGGAGACAGAAAAAAAGGAAGAAGTATAAAAGCAAAACCCAACATCAAAAAATAAAACTGTGAAGCAAAAACAGCATGAAAATATGATGCTCTCCATGTGAAGTTGCATATTTGCCTATGAAACTATGCTCAAACATAGCCATTAAAAAGTAGTTATCAAAAATGACATTAATATTTATCTCTGAGTACAGGGGTTCTTTTCTCAGTGAACTTTTAAAATTCCCCTTAATAATCTGAACTGCTTTTAATTTTTATACTGATTTCTATATATATTTGGAAAATCAGCTATTTTAATTTTATAAAATCTTGACTTTAAAAGCAGTATGTTTTTCCAAATTATTTCATGTTTCTGATGGTGATATAGTTGACCTAATATGTTTTGCATGGGGTACGTAGACATGATTATAAAAATGTCAAAACTAGTTTTCAAACTTTCAGGCTCAGTTTCATGATGGCCTTTTCATTTATTTATTTTGTGCTGAGAGAAGACAGTGTGCTTCCCAAATATTCCTTCCATTAAAAAAAAGCAGTTAAGAGATATATCATTACTAAACTCAATTAATGTGTAGGGTATATTCCTTTGCAGCTATTTGTAACAGACTGCAGTTTATGTACATATTTCTTTGGTTATTAAGGTAAAAGCAATGTCCATTCTAATACAATACAAGTGATTTAGATCATTCATCTGAAAGATGATTCTCATCCTGGATATAAATTGAGTTTTCATGCAGATCTTCTACAACACTACAAAACAGTGTTCTTTTCCAACAAACACAAACAAGCCCAGCAGTCTGTTTAATACTGCAGAATGACACCATGGGATCAAGGAAATGAGGAGATGGGGACACAGAAAGTCAATCTAATCTGTCAAGGCCATCATTGTGGTTGCTTTAACTACACTGTTCCACGTGGGCACTTGTAGTGGGTAGCCATTCCAACTTTGATCTGGGAGTTCCAACCCCCATTGAGGCTTCGGCAACTGTCACGCCTACAAGGCAGGGCCAAGGGAGGACCCTGGAAATCTGGATGGGCCAGCTCTCTCTCTGTTCCTGGACCCTGGATGGTGGAGGTTGACTGAGCAGAGCTCCAGAGAACACCATTGGACTGCGATACACCGTCCCCAGACTCTGAGACCTACCTATCCCTTCATTTGTAAGTTACCCGCTAAATAAATCTTTCTTTTAACTACGTGGAGTGGCAATAATAATTTCACCAATAGGCGCTGGAAAGATGTTTCAGTGTTTAGAAGCACTTACTGCTCTTGTAGAGGATATGGGTTTGGTGGTTTATAACCTTTGCTAACTCTAGTTTCAGGAAACCTGACAGCTCTTCTGGCCTCTGAAGGCTCCAGCACACAAGTGGTACACAGGCATACACACATACAAGAAAATAAACCAATATTTTAAAATAAGTCTTTTAATGTTTTTCTGTTCCTAGAGGTCTGAAGTTATTTGCAAGTTAGTCAATAATTTGCTTTCTTTTTTGTATTGTTAGTACCTGATACTAGGCCATGTCTTTATACACATCAAACCCAAATATATTATATAGAATTATCTAACAGAAATGTTCTTTTATTTCTGAAGGATTTGTTATTTGCAAAGTAAACATGAGTTGGTCTTCGCTACTGTTTTGTTATAATTTCACAATTTTGCCATCATTGAGTTTGGGTCAATATAGATATACATATAATAAAAATATGGAATAAGAAATGCATTTTGTTATTTGAATGAAGCAAACAGAGAGGTGTAGTATCATCTGTTCCATCTGTTCCATCACCAGTGAAGGTATATTTGCAATATTGGAATATCCCATCACTGAGTAATTTTTCTCCCCTGGTAATTCAAACAGAAATGTAAGTATAAAATGGGAAAAATCATGCACTTGTAATTAAACAAAGCTATTTGTTTATTCACTCACAATAATCTTAGAAAATTGCCGTGCTAATATTCTTTTAGATTGAAAGTAAATTGTTGGTTCTACAAATCAATGGTTTTTGTTATCTAGTTTGGTGGAGAAGAATAAACTCCAGTACCCATTGTTGATCAATTCACTTTTAATGTAGAAGTAACATCTGAATTCATGGAAAGTCTGGAAGCACTGAGTGGGCCTCATGTTCTGTGACATTTCGTCATAGTGATTGATTTACTCATTGACCTCTACACTTTTACTGTCACCTGACAAGCCCTTTCCCTCTCCTCCACAACATGCTCTATATTAAGCTCTTTCGAATTAACTCGTAGAAACTAATTTGGTGGAGCATGTTTACTAAAGGTCATAGATTAAAAAATACTCCAGAACTCCTTTCTCTATTAATGTGAATTTCTATTGAAAATAACACGGTAGGCACCTGCCAGAAAAGCAGGTAGGCTGCCTATAGATATTCTTTTCCCTGTGTGTTCCTCTAGATCCAATCCCCCAGACTCATGCTGAGCTCTACAGCAGAACACCTGAGGCAGCCTTTCCTGTGCCCATTCCATTCTCCTGTGGATCCCACATACATTCCTCTTCTCACTCCCCTTAAACTTTGCTTTATCCCAGCCCCCAAACCCAGAAGACACCCCCTGACAAACCTAAGAGCTGTTCCTGACAGGGCAATAAGTAGCCTGACTGTAGATCCACAATTCTTCTTCTGCACCTTCAGTTCCCTCAGGCACATCCCCAGTTCTGTAGTTGACCAGAACCTGCTTTGGTCTCCCTTTCCTCTCTGACCCTATCCCCAAAAGACCACAAACATCTCCTCCCTCAACCTTCCTTTCTCCAGATCATCCCTTTATCCCAGCCTCCAACAGCAGTAGTCAGACAATGGGACCACACCAGCTGAGCAGGTCAAGGAAACATGTCTATAGATCCTACCATGCAGCACACAGCAACCAAATCTTCTAAATTCCAGTAAGGAAGCAGAATCCAAAGGGAAAAAAACACTCACCCAATAGAGACAAAACCTAATATTATTGCCCAGATTCATAATCATTCCAATCTCAGATGCTTTGATATCAGCATAAATCCACAATCAATAATAGCCAGGACAATATCCCTCCTCTGGAGCACTACAACCCTACCAGAGCAAGCCCACAATATTCCAACATAGCTGAAGCCCCCAAAAGACCATAAAACAACATGTTTGAAGATGATAGAGGACTAAGAATTTTGAAAAGAAGCTTGTGACACACACATATGCTCTGTTGCACTGTTCTCCAAATGCACAAATAGTTATACTTTTATTAATGTTTTGCTTCTTGGAACCTTATTGTTTGTCTCTCCAATAATCAAATCTCTCTCATTTGTCAAAGCTCAGCTAAGGTCTGAAACAGCTACAGTCCTTTTTTACTTTTGCCACTCTTCCTTCATAAACCCCTCTACTCAGCATTGTTTCTGTGCCAATCAAGTCATTTCATTTGTCATTGAAATAATACATGGCATGGATTTCCCAGTCAGTCCCTTAACACTTTCACCGATTCACCATGCCTAATTATGGACAAGTCTGGGCTCTGTAATGACAAAATGGCAATCCTGAAATCAGATAATCCCAGTCAAATCATGAAGTCATCAGTCCTAGTCAATAGCACAGAGCTACAGAAAGTGTTAAGTCTCTCTCTTCTTAGTGGCACAGGCACATTGAAGTTAGTTACTCCAGTCTTTTCTTTTGTTTTGTTTTTGTTTTTGTTCTGTTTTGTTTTTCGAGACTGGGTTTCTCTGTGTAGTTTTGGTACCTATCCTGGATCTCGCTCTGTAGACCAGGCTGGCCTCAAACTCACAGAGATACACCTGGCTCTGTCTCCTGAGCTCTGGGATTAAAGGCATGTTAGTTATATACTCACTTTATAAACCCAAGGACCTAAAGGAGACAATTGTATCTCATTTCAGTAATGGGTAGGTGGAAACAGATTGGTCAGTTAGTCTAGCCTACTTGGTGTGTCCAGGCCAGCAAGAGATTCTATTTTTTAGATTTTATTTACTATTTAATTATTTGTGTATCTGTATGGATGTGTGTGTACATTTGTGCACATGTCTATGGGGGCTAGTGGTGTCAGATCCGCTGGTCCTCAAGTTACAGGAAGTCATGTGCCACCTGACATGGGTACTGGGAAGTGAACTAGGGTCTTCTGCAAGAGAAGTCACCACTCTTAATGGCTAAGTGATCTCCTCAGGCCCAAGGCCATGTTTGAAAGCAAGAAAGCAAGACAACAAGAGAACAGGTGAGAGGAGGAGCAGACAGAAAAGGAAGAGAGAGAGAGAGAGAGAGGGGAGAGGAGAGAGAGAGAGAGGAGAGAGGAGAGAGAGAAACAGAGAAAGAAACAAAGAGTTATTAGTTGATGTATCTAAGGAGAAATAATGGCAGCATAGGTGGCTATATAAGGAAATAAGTGATTACAACTCACATCGAATTTCAGAGCCAAGAATCAATACAGCAAACATTAAATGCAAAGAATTATCCACATGGGTGTAGAGGCATTGACCTCTTTGGTTTCTTGGTGTTCAATGTCTACAAACTTGTTTTCAGTGCACAAAGTTATAAGAAATATTCTGTAATTTACCTTGAAGCTATGTACATAAGGTATACATGCAAATAAATTTCGTGTTTCTATTTGGATCCTATCCCTAAAATATTTCTGCTTAGTTGGTACACACATGTAATGTCAACATGTGGGAAGCTAAGGCAGCATCTTTACTCTAGCCTCCTGGCCAGCCTGAAATACACAATGAGATCAAGGCCATCCTGGGATACATAGAAAGAAAATATTGTATTGAAAAAGAAGTGAATTAATGGGACTGAAAAATAATTGCAATCTGAAATACTTTTGGTAACAAGTGCTTTGGATAATAAAAATTAAATGTGAATTATTATTTTTAATTAATTTAAATTTAAAATATGGTACTAAGTTTCATTATTGGAAAGCTTTAAAGCATCTTATAAATGATTTGGGAATCTAAATATACATTTGTAATTATAGATTGAATGAATTATAAATATTAGCTCAAGTATTTCTGAATAAAGTTTTAGTGTCTGGCTTAATATCTCCTCCAAGTTAAATATCTCATGAATAATATGCATGCTTTTTATATGTTATAGTATTTCAGATCCATTAAATTAAATGTTAACTTATAATCAAATGGTTTGTGTCTTTTTGCTTTTTTTGTTTGCTTGTTTGTTTCTACTAGTAAATTTAAACTTATTCATGCAGTGTACATAGTGTTTCCAGGGGAAAATTCTACCCTGAGTACAGTCCAGTCAAAAAGCAGGATGTATCTGTTTCCTTTTTTGTCCCTTTCATTTTTTTTGTCCAAGAGTTAAGATAATCCTTATCTTTATCAAGCATTTTTATTTTCAGTAAAACTATGTCATGGTTTTCAGTGACTGGCTGAAACTATCAGATAATTTACTCTTAACAATTCAAAGAAGATATCAGGAATGCCTTCAGTTAGCTTTCAGTCTATGAATTCTGAAGAATGATTTTACTGTCCAGTTGCAGCAGCAGGAAAGTGGTGAACCATTTGGGTTCTTCTTTATTCATTATATTCTTCCAGTGGAAGCTGACTTGCCTCCCTGTCTTAGGTTTTTTGGTTTTTTTTTTTTTTTTTTTTTTTTTTTTTGCTATTGCTATGATAAGACACATTGACCAATGCAACTTGTAAGAGAAAGCATTTACTTGGGAGCTAGCTTACAGTTTTGGAGGGAGAGTCCTTAACTATAATGATGGGAAACATGGCAGCAAGCATACAAGAATGGTATCGGAGCAGTAACTAAGAACTTACATCTTGAGACCCAATCACTGTGTAGAGAGAACTATCTGGAAGTAGTGTGGGCTTTTGACACATCAAAGCCAAGTTCCAGAGACAAACTTCCTCTTAACAGGGCACACCTCCTTATATTTACCAAAAGTCCTACCACCTGGGAACCAAATATTCAAAGACAGGAACAAATGGGCTTGTGCTCACTTGAACCACCACATTCCTTTGGGGATACTTCTTTCTACCCACAGGTTCTTTCTCAGTAACGGCAGACTACAGCACTGTATTTTAGTAATGGCTTACAGGTCAGAATTTCATGTGTGGATTTCAGAGGTGGATGGGGATTTAACAGTGGATTGATTTTTGCTGTGTTATTTACATATGTTTTCCTGTATCATCAGCAGCTCAGACTCACTCTAATTCATTCCCAGTGATTTTTGAAATAGAAATAAGGTGTTCATAAAATAGATAAAAATTGAACAATGACAAGTTTGCACAAGGAATGTAAAGTCAGGGTCACCTCTCAGGCAGTAATTTCTTACATGTCAGGAGGCCCCTGGGACACTCTTCATAAGTAAGCAAACCCCATTATTGAAAATTTCTACAGTTAAATTTCTACTGAAATATAGGCATTGTAATAGAATTTCAATTTCCAAATCAGTTGTGGTCACATATAATATTAATCTGTCATTTCATGCCAAGTTTTATCAATAAAACAAAACCAGATATAGTTAGTTACCTCAGATATTTTGTGAATAAAATATATTTCATTTTCCTTTTTTGGTTGATACAAACTTGTTTAAGAACTTGTATGATCTTACCAGTCCCTTTTCTGTATACACCATCCTCATGAAGCTTCCTCAATGGTGTTGTCATAATATGCTACCTAAACAGAAAACTCATTTATATCAGTTTTCCAGCCAAACATGTGTGGTGATATTTTATCCACCAATATATTGTGCATCCTAATAAATTTATCTGGGATCAGAAGATATAACAGCCACTCGATAGGAGGTCAGAAAATGGTGGCACACACAACTTTAATCCTAGCATTCTGGAGGCAGAGATCCATCTCTGTGTGTTCAAAGCCACACTGGAAACAGCTGGGCATGGTGACACACACCTTTAATCCCAGGAAGTGATGGCAGAAAGCAGAAAGGTATATAAGGTGTGAAAAACAGGAACTAGAGCTGGTTAAGCTTTTAGGCTTTTGAGCAGCAGTTCAGCTGAGATCCATTTGGATGAGGACTCAGAGGTTTCCAGTCTGAGAAATTGGATCAGCTGAGGAAATGGTGAGGTGAGGTTAGCTGTGGCTTGTTCTGCTTCTCTGATCTTCCAGCATTTACCCCAACACCTGGCTTCCAGGTGGTTTTTTTTGTTTTGTTTTGTTTTTTTGTTTTGTTTTGTTTTTATTAATAAGACCTTTTAAGATTCCTGCCACAATCATGCACTGAAAAAAAGTATTTCAAACATCACATTGCAATTAAGATACTAAATGAGGTATGGCCCATCTCCCTTTACTTGAAGGTCATGTGTTTTGCATGCCATGCTGTAAAAACAGAGCTAAGCACATGTTCATGCCTCTATGTTACACATCAAACAATTTCTTTCATCTGTAACACCTTTTGACTTCCCAGGTATGTGTAACTGTGTTATCAGAATGATGTAGAATAAATTGCACCTTCGACATATTTTTTTTTTTCCTGGAAACAAATGAACAAAGCAAACTAATTCAAAGCTGACTTAACTGATCTCAGATAAGGTTGATGGATGTGTTACAATCCCACAATCCCAAGAGAAAACTGTATAGATGATGATACCCAACACAGTGCATTTTTCATCTTTTCTTTTTATCCATCTGCCTGTAGGCTGGCATGTGTTTTGATTTCTTTCAATCTAAGTGGCCCATTAGGGTGTCAACAACTCCTGAGTCTGAGGATGAAATTAGACATAGGAACTGTTAACTTCCTTGGCCTTTCTGTGTTCCAATGCCAGGCATCAAAAAGATATGATTTACTTGGTCTGGCTAAGCTAACAGCATTAATATCTGCTGTTTTTAAGTAATGATTTTGTGTGTGTATTTTCATGTAACAGTCAAAAGTTCTTCTTATGATGAATGTCTTACTCTTCAATTTATGTGACAAAGCATCATAACCAAGGAAATATTAAAAAAAATTCAGTTGGAGGCTTGATTACAATTTTAGAGAGTAAGTCCATGACCATCATGACAGGGAGTGTGACAGCAGGCCCACAAGCATGGCACTGGAGCAGTAGGCGAGAGCTTACATGTTGTGATAATAACCACAAGGCAGAGATTGAGCCAGCTATCTGAGAATGGCATGGGCATTAAAACTTTTAAGCCCACTCCCAGCACAAACCAACTCCAGGAAGGCCATACCTTGAAATCCTTCCTAAACAGTTCCACTAAGCAGCAAACAGGAACTTAAATACAATAGCCTATAGGCATCATTCTCATTCAAGCCACAACTGTTCCCCTCTAATTTCAGATCGGTTCACTACAACCTCAGAATGTATAAGCAGTATTCCATTTCATCTTATTTATTGCTGCAGAATTGCATTTCATAAAAAATTATAATAAAAGTTAATTAGTAAATGTCCAGAAATGGGCAAAAGCCCACTATTTTGTTTTTTGAGCTTCAAAACAACACACTCAGAAGTACAAACTTCACTTCCAGGAATATAAAACAAATTTCAGGGAGGTTCAGATTCTCATATTTAATCAAGGAGCACAACTGACAGTCAATTATCAGTCTGAGAATCTCTTCTATGATTGCTTCATATGGAAGAATCATTCTGCCATTGAGAGAAAAGACGTTGTATCCCTATCAGTATTAACTTGAAAAATGACTCGTCCATGGCAATTTAGAAAACAGAAACAGTACTTAACACCCACTTTTCTAAGCATTATGTATTATGTATACATATACATATACATTAATTCACTCAGTCTTCACAACAGCTCAGTAGGGCAATTTCCTTTATTGTTTTTTTGTTGTTTGTTTGTTTGTTTTTTGTTTTTTTTTTTTTTTTAAGAGGGAAATTCGGCCAACTCAGTGAATCACAACCAGGACCTGGAACGTTATTCGACAGTTAAGTCAGAGTAAAGATTTTGTTTAGTCTAATTTTTATTTTTATGTATCTATGTATACATGCATGTATGTACATACTTGTATGTGAGAGAGAGTGTAGGTGGGTGCACATGGTATGCAACTGAGAAAAGAGCATTAACAGGAAATAGAAGTAGGAAGTGTTCTTTGGCCATCTAACTTAAGTGCTGGGAACAAAACTCTGGTCCTCTGTAAAATGACAGAGCTATCTCTCTAGTCCTAAGGGCAAGGGGCTTGGAGCTATCTGTACAGCTCCAAGAAGGAAGATATTTTCATCCAGGAAATATTTAAGTGTAGCAGAGTATATAATATAGTATCAATCAACAGAAGTATGGTGAAGAGGGTCAAAGTACATGTTACATCTGAAAGAAATTATCTTTATGAAATCTTGCATTTTTATAGTAAACATACATCAATTAAAACCAAAAGAATAACTAAAATAAACAAAATAAATAAGTAAAAGAAATAAAAAACCAAAAACAAATAAAGACCTCTCTTAGCTATTCAAGAAGCTGAGGCAGAAATATCATGAATTTAAGGCATGTGAAGGCAACAGAGTTAGATCAAGGACAGCTGGAGAAATTTAGTGGTAAGCTGCCTCAAAGTTAAAAGTGAATGTAGTTTGAAGTGCAGTGGTTGGGAAGTTGCCTAGATGTGTGAGGCCCTCTGCAAAATATTAATTCATTAATTAAATAGAGATTATATGTGTCCTATCTGGTTATGTTTGTAATTTTAGTAGTGTTTCACCATAATGTCAATAATTTAATACACTTCTTGCTCATCCTGTACTGTCACATTAGAACTTGATAGTCTAATGGAAGAGGTTGATCTCAGTGACTGGGTCTCAACAAAGCCCAGATTGTTTCGAAGGACATTAATGGATGCCATAATCATGTGAGAAGCCACATTGGAGCACGTTTCCTCACTGCAGGAGCCAATAGATAAATCTGTAGTCTTCCTCAGAAATCCCTATTTCATCAGAATTTTTTCCTGTCTCTCTCTCTCTGTGTGTGACATTGTGTCCATTAATCATGTTTCCCTGCCCTCCCCACTTCGTTTGCACTCTCCAGATTCCTGGAACTCTAATTCTAGCCTCAATATTTATGAAGTCGGCTTTTATGATTTTACTTATGGTTGAGATTGCGTCGTGCCAGACTTTCTGTGCCTGGCTTATTGCAGATATTTTTTTTTCTCCAAGCCCATCTATTTAGTTATAAAGAACAGGATGCTATCTTTTCTTATGGTTGAAAGTATCCCATTGTGTCTACTTGCCACATTCTCTTTTTTTCATTCCAGCCCTAATGATCAATTAGGTTTATTCACTCAGCTGTTGTTGATACAAGATGTATTAACATCCACGTAAGGAAATGTAGATGATACCTTATAAATTATGCAATTATCGTGGTCCCAGATTGAACTTAAACTAGAAAGAAAGAATTCTTCCAGGAACAATTGCTCCTTTTAGTTTCTCATAATCATTTTAATGGATCAGACTCTCAACAATTTAGATCATGGATAATATCCTAATGCCTTTATTGTTATCTTGTTGGAGATTTCCAATCTCAATCACACACCTTTGAACTACATAAAATATTGATTGACCTCCACAAGCTTTTAAAACTCTCTAATAAAATGTAAATTCTATAGCCTTGAAGAGATGGCTCAGCAGCTAAGAGTACTTGCTGCTTTCCCATTAGACCCTTTCTGGTTCTTAACAAACAATCTGGGCAAGTTATAGCTGCCTGTAACCTGTACCTCCAGCCCAAGGAGCTTCAGCTCACGCTTTGTCATGTGTGGGCATACACAAACATCACAAAAATGCATACACACACACACACACACACACACCACATCACACCACATATGCACATACATGATACAAATATACTATACATGTCATACACACTCACCACATATACATATATGCCACACATATATCACACATGTTGCACATACACACCATACACATCATATACACCACAAATAAATACATATAACACATACATCACTCATGGCACACACAGACTCTCATACACACACCATACGCACACACACCACAAACACATGTAAAAATATATCTTTGTTTTCTATGTTTTGTTTCTTAAGATAGAGTTTCTTTGTGTAGCTCTGGCCATTGTGGAACTTGGTCTTTAGACCATGCCAGCCTCGAACTGAGAGATTCACCTGCATCTACCTCCAGATTGCAGGGATTAAAGCAGTGAGCCACCATATCCTAACATAAAAAAAAAAACTTAAACATGAAATATAAAAATCTTGTTCAAACTATATCCAGTCACTGTCTTAAAAATATGTGACAATAATTTAATCTATAAAAATCTATGTATTTTTTTCTAAAATAGAATGCATTGATTATATTTTCTGTTTAGTAAACTCAGAAAATGAGGAAAATCAAAGGGGAATAAAAATTTTCTGTTACTATAATTTTAAGCAAAGAATTAATTTTTCAAAATGATGTTGAACTTTTTACCTTATTAATGATTGATCTGTGTCCTTGGGCAAGACTATCATTAGATTATTTTTACACATTTTTCTTTGGGTTCTGAATTTTTATTGAGTTTTATAAGTCACTTACACATTAAGTATATTGTAACTTTCCCTTATATGTGGCATTGTTTTACCAGTACAGTGTTATCTGTGGTTTTGAGGATATATTTTTTCACCTATGTTTATGACTATGTGCTGACATATATGTGTGGGCACTATGTACATACAGTGCTCTGGGATACTCAAAGAGGGAGATGAACCACCTGGAACTTGAGTTTTGTTTAACTGTGCACCATAATAGAGTTTTTAGCTACTGAAGTGTGGTCCTCTGAAAAAACAGCAAGTGTTTGAAAATGCTGACCCTTCTCTTCATCACCAATATTCTCTATATTTAATAGTTGAGATGTTTCCTTTCAATAAAAATTATACAATTTATTCCAAGAAAATGTGACACAGAGGAGGATCCCTGTGTCAAAATCTTACCTGTTCATCTGATTATTCTATATGCCTGCTAGCAAATGTGGGGTGAGAGTATTCATAGTTATTTTTAGATTAATTAAGTCAACCTCTTAGAAAGATATTTGGCTAAATGTAAATATCATACAATGTTATTTTTACCATAAAAGTAATTATGAGATTAATGACAGTGGTGGTGATGCTGTAGATATTAAATGAATTAGCATCTTCCTTTGACAAGAGATCTCTATGTATGAAGAATGCTTACCTGATGTTCTCCTGATTTCTTTTCTTTTATACTCTGGTGCTCTATAGGCATGTCCAATATTAAGTTATATACTTTACAGGCACACAAGTTCATGTTATTTAACATCACATTCTTTCCAAATATTGACTATTTTCCCTCATTGAGCTCCAAATTTGCCTCTTGGGAAAGTTACACTAAAATTTAATACTACAAACTATATTTTGACTTTGTTAAAGAATAGAATTAAGCTTTAAGTATTGTTTAGAAAAACATAATGTCATAGCTAAGTGATTACTAAGGACACCAGCCACCTTAATATGAAGAACACAATCTAATTTCTGTTGTATTTATCATTTCCCCTCAGTCTAAAGGGCACTAATGATGCTGCTAAGGATTCTTGCCCATAATCTTAGTTTTTCTTTTTCCTGATGAGTGAGTACTGCCAGTGTTTTTTTAACTTATTAACTTTTATTTACTTATTTACTTATTATTTTACATCTTAATAGTAGTTTTTCCTCCCTCTTATCTTCCTAGTATCTTCCACCCACCTCATCTCTTCCTCCCGCCTCAATCCAGCCCTACTTTGTTTCTATTCAGAAAAGAGCATGTCTGCCATGGTTATTGACAAAACATGGCATATCAAGCTGTAGTAAGACTAAGAACCTCACCTTGTGTTAAGGATGGTCAAGGCAACCCAGAGTGGGGAATAGGGTCCCAAAGCCAGTAAAGGAGTCAAAGACAGTTTCTGCTCTCACTGTTAGGATTCCCACAAGAAGACCAAGCTACACAATTGTCACATATATGCAGAGGGCCTAGGCCAATCCCATGCAGGGTCCCTGGCTGTTGGTTCAGTTTCTCTGAGTCCTTCTGGGCCCGGGTTAATTGACAATGTGGGTTTTCTAATCATGTTCTTCACTCCTCTGGCTCCTATAATCCTTCTTCTCTCTCTTCAGTAGGATTCTCTGTGCTCACCCTAATGTTTGACTGTGGGGCTCTGCATCTGTTTCCACCATTTGCTAGATAAAGCCTTTATGATGACTATTGGGCTAGGTACCAATCTTTGAGTATAATAGAATGATATCCTTAGGCATCATTACAGTGACATGTTTTTTTTCTCCAGTTGTGTTTGTTTCTATCCTTGGTCTCTGAGTCCTGGCATTCCAGACAGGGTCAGGGATGAATTCACTCTCATGGCATGGGTCTCAGGCTGGACTAGTCATTGTTTGTTTGTTTGTTTTCAAAAGATTTTTATTTTCAGTGCTTGAGATCAAATTTAAAGCTTTACACTTCCTAGGCAAGTGCTCTACCACAGGACCACACCCCCAGCACAACAAGCGCTTTAACACAATAGAAGAAAAACTAATTGCTTTTTTAATCGATAAATTGAGACTTTTAAAACAAATGGCATTTTGTAAATTTTGCCAACTACACTATCCAAAACAACCAACTTCTGTCCTGCATGGATCTGATTACTTACAAATGCCTGGCATTCTTCTGTGAAAAATGTGTCTCTATGGCTAGCCTTATGCTATACTTCTGGGAAAACTTTAGTTATTTCTGTATTGGTCTATTTATCTTTATATGGCTACATATAATGTATTACAGTTTCTTTATTAATATATGCACAAATAATAATTAAATCAGTGACTGTTTTTCAACACTTAGTTGTCCAAATATGAATTCTTTCCTTACTCTAGTCAGTTTCTGTGGAAAAAAGACTTATAAAACTATTTCTGGGGACAGCAGTTTATTTAAGAAAAAAATGTACACATAAGTGCTGTGAGATGTCATTCCGTACTCTGTATATATGTTTCTCTGAATGGTTGATAAATAAAATGCTGACTGGCCAGTAGCCAGACAGGAAGTATAGGCAGAGAAAGCAGATGAGGAGAATTCTGGAAAGGGGAAGGGCTGAATCAGGGGTTGCCACTCAGATGCATAGGAAGCAAGATGAGACTGTCTAACTGAGAAAAGATACCAAGTTACATGACTAAACATATATAAGAATTATGCATTAATTTAAATGTAAGAGCTAGTCAATAATACACCTGAGCTAATGGCTAAGCAGTTATAATTAATATAAGCTTCTGAGTGATTATTTTATACGTGGGCCACAGGACTCTGGAGGCTTGACAGGACCAGAGAAAACTTCTGACTACACATAAAGCATCTAAGGAAGATGATGTTACCTTTATTGATACACAACTGGGAACCGTGAATAGCACAGAAATTTAATCATTTCAAGTTTCACTTGAAGCTGAGAGTTACTATCTTAAGTGAAGGCTTTGCTAATCATTAGCCCATGAATGTCACATGTACTTGTATCTATTTTACATCTGGGCCAACTGGCCTGTTTATTCCATTATGGTATTGACTGTTGTCATGCAAGATGCCTTAATGAAGGTCTCCAGTACTATAACTATATTCTGATCTTTACAGTGAAGAGAAATTAGCCATAGAGATGGTGAGAGAGAAGAAGAGCAGGAGGTTAGGATAGTGGGGTTGTTTGAATGTAATTGGCCCCCCTAACTTTGCAGGGAGTGGCACTATAAGGAAATGTGGCTTTGTTGGAATGAATAAGGCTTTGGAGTCAGCATGTTACTGTAAGCGCAGGCTGTGAGGTTTCCTATGCTCAGGATACTGCCCAATGTGTCAGTCAACTTCCTATTGTCTGCAAGATGTAAAACTCTCAACTACCTAACCAGTACTATGTCTGCATGCATTCCACCATGCTCCCTGGCATGATGAAAATGGAGTGAAACTCTGAAACTATAAGCAAACCACCCCAATTAAATTTGTTCATTTGGAAGAGTCACTGTGGTCACAGCAAAACTTCACAGCAATAAAAACTCTAAGAAAAATATCAATTTTGCTTTCCCAGGTACTGACTGATATCACTAATTTTCCTCAGATACAAGAAAATGTAGAGAAGAGACATAAAAAAAAAAAAAAAAAAAACACTCACCATCCTCCCATGACATGGACACAAACTTAACTTTGTCCAGTTCTGAAGCTGTCCTAGTCAGTTACTATTGCTGTGGTGAAATACCATGACTAAAACAACACAAGGAAGGAAGTGTTTAATTGGCCTACACTTCCACATCACTGCTCACCATCAGAAGCAGTCAGGACAGAAACCCAACCATGGTAGGAACCTGGAAGCAGAGCTCCTCATGGCTTTCTCAGGACCACTAGTCCTGGGATGTCATCACTCACAATGGCTTGGACACTCCCCCATCAATTACAAATTAAGAAAATGCCCTACTGGCTTGCCTACAACCCTATTTTATGGAAGCTTTTTTTTTTTTTTTTTTAAATTAAGGTTCCCTCCTCTCAAGTGGCTTTAGCCAGTATAATTGGATCTTTGTCAACTTAAATATACAAACACATCACCATTAAGCCACTACTTTTCCATTCTCATTTAACTCCAAAATCTCACATTAAAAACATAAATTTAAAAGTTCCACAGCCTTTAAAAATTCAAATATATTAAAAATTCGGACCTTTTAAAATATCCAGTCTCTAAAAATCCAAAATCTCTTCAAAGTTTGAAATCTCTCAACTGGGCTCCTGTAAAAATTAAAATTAAGTTGAGTATTTTCTTATTTCAAGAAGGAAGAACCAGGGCACAGTCACAATCAAACCAAAGCAAAACACCATAGTCCAA
This sequence comes from Peromyscus leucopus, assembly GCF_004664715.2. Taxonomy (NCBI): domain Eukaryota; kingdom Metazoa; phylum Chordata; class Mammalia; order Rodentia; family Cricetidae; genus Peromyscus; species Peromyscus leucopus. Next base: position 91,739,043 of record NC_051065.1, read on the forward strand.
ACAGTGTAAATAATGTAATATCCATTGTCTTAGATCCACTCATTCATTGTCTTCTGGGCTCCTTGAAAGTGTTTGGGTCACTTCTCCAGCTGTGCCCTTTGCTGTCTACACAGCTTGTTTTCAGGGCTCCTGCTGGCCCCACTGCATAGCTGCTTGCTGTTCTGCAACTGGATTCTACTTTTAGTAATAGCTTTTCCTGGATCCTCTTCAAGAACTCTATCCCTGCCCCATAGGGCCAATCAACACCTGCTCTCCATAACCTCATCGAACCATCAAAATCTGCACTACTTGGGTAACTCTTTCAATACCAAGTTTGGCTGCCAGCACAAGAAATAACCTTGGGAGTGTCTAGAGCACAGCTTCTGTGCACAGATTCTCAGGAAACATTTTTCAGAAGATTTCATCTCAATTATGCTGGTCTCTTCTTAATCACCACTAATTTCTCAGCTCCATCTGACCAGCATCAAGTATTCCAAGAAAGGATTCATTTTAGTAATTCTGGTATCATGTTAATCATAGCTAATTCATTAGCCACAGCTAATCATAAAAATATATACTTAACTGAAAATAACAAATGGCTGTCTACACTACTCTCAACATGCTTATGTCCCAAGCTCCTACAGAACAACTCACTGAGCTCGCAAAACTCAATGACTTTTCTAGCCCAAAGTTCCAAAATTCTTCCACAATCTTCTACAAAACAACATAGTCAGGTCAATCATAGTGATACCCCACTCCTGATACCAAATTGTATACTAGTTTGGGTTACTACTGTTGTGATTAAATGTGATAACCAAAATAACTTGGCAAGGACAATGTTGATTTAGATTACACTTTCCCATCACTTTTCATCATCAGAGGAAATTAGGACAGGAACTGAACAGAGCAGGAATCTGAAAACAGGAACTGATGCAAAGGCCATGAAAGGGTGCTACTTACTGGCTTGTTAGCCATTGTTTTCCCAATCTGGTTTCTTATAGAGCCCAGGAACTCCAGCCCACAGATAGCAGCAATGAAAATGGGTTGGGTAATCTCATATCAATCACTAATTAAGAAAATGTCCTACATGTTTACTTTCAGCTTTATTGTTCCACACAATACAAACAGAAGAACATTACTAAACTCCTTCTATGAGGCTACAATTACTCTGAAGGCATTCTCTTGAGATTTCCTCTTCTCAAATGACTTTAGTTTATATTAAGTTGACATAAAACTACCCAGCATAGTTGCCTTCCTGTAAAAATATTCAAACAACTCCTCTGTACTTTATCTTGATTTGTATTTTCACAATGGTTCCCCCCTAGTTTTCAGGCATGATTGGCTCTCAGTTAATAGTCTATATATGTTCATTTATACTGTATCTTGCATGAACTAAACAAGAGTAAAACAGAGTGCTTGTTAGTTTCTTCAGATGACTAAGAACTATTTTTTATGTGTGTATGTGAATATAATGTGTATGTGAGTTCATGATGATGTGTTCAAGTATGTATGCAGATGAGGATGCACATTTGTGTGGACATCAGGGGTTGATTTGAAATGTCATCTTATCTTTTTCTCTACCTTAGGTTTTGAGACAGAGTTTTTCACTTATGCCTAGTACTTATTGATTTGCTAGACTGGCAAAGTGAGGTCCAGGGATCCTCCTGTCTCTGCAACTCTAGTGTATGTACCTCTATTTTAATGTAGTTCTGAGGGTCTAAAATCAGATCCTCACATCTATATAGCAGACATTTTATCAACTGAGTCCTTTACCTAGTCCAAACAACTACATATGTGTATGTATGTATATGTATATATATATATATATATATATATATATATATACAAATACATATATTATATATATATACATACAGATATAAAACAGAGTTGTCATAACTTTCAAAGCAAGAATAGGTGAATTAGGATATGTACAAAACTTTTCTTGGAAATTATAAAATATTTAATAAAGGAAAAACAGAGACAAGTTGGTATGTGGGTTATCTGTTTTAAGTAAAAATTTAATAGATACCTCTGGCAAAAATCAATCCCTGCACTTATTCAAAGTCAACGAGGGGGTGAATTCTTTAGTTTGCTTTAAATTCCCTGCCTTTTTGCAAGGTGTATATGTAACTTCAGTACATTATAAATATTTTATATTTTGCTAGCTGACTCTTTTGATCCAAACATTCCTGTGTAGCCCCAGTTTGGTGAAGGATCAATGTTAAGATCTCTTTCTTTCTAGTTTCATTGTGACACCACCATCCAACATAGTGAAGTGTGCAACACCACACTGCTCACTATTTATGCACTGGAAGGTGTTTATTTGAACCAAACTAAAAACTCAGTGAGAACTAACTAAGTAGACAGAAATATGTAGTCCCATCATACTTATGTGTTTAAGTGAACAAAAATAATCTTTTTAATGGAGATTTTAATTTTGCTTTGCTATGTTGTGGTAGTTCAAATGAAAATGGCCCTGACAGGCCCATAGAGAGTGCCATTATTTGAGAGTATTGGAACTTGTGGCCTTGTTGGAGTAGGTGTAGCCTTATTACACGAAGTGTTTTCAGCACTCGCAGTGGCTCACTCTTTCTTTCTGCTGCCTGCCACACTGGATGTCGATGTCTTTCCTCCTTCCACAGCACTGTGTTTGACTCCATGCCACCATGCTTTCAATCATGAGCATAATGAACTAACCTTCTGAACCTGTGATCCAGCCCCAGTTCAAGTTTTCCTTTACAAAACTTGCTGTGATCATGGTGTCTCTTCACAGCAGTAGAAACCCTAACTAAGGCACATGTGATGAAAAATTTATAAGATAAATGAGGTAGCTTACAATAACTGATATATCTCAGTAATCTTCCCAGAAGACCATCAATAATAAAGCCTGCATGCTGTCTCAAAGTCTTAGTGTTACCTCAGAACAGAGATACTGAAAGAACATGGCATCAAACAGAATTCCTAACAAAGAGTTTCCATTGAAATTCTGTTAAGAAGGAAATTAAGAATATAAAACTTTTGAAAACAGAATTTTAAATTATATGAGGATTTACACAGGTCACATGATTCACAAAACCAACTGTTGTTGGGGATTTATGTCTTGAGCTGAGAAGTTCAAAGGTCTTTTATGAACATGTGATCTAAGCATCATTAGACGTATTTTAGACCATGATAAGTTTGGACTAGTGGAACCAAACAGTGTTAGGGCCTTGTATTTCTTCTGAGTTATCCATTTTGTTCATAATCATTCCTTCATTTAAGATCTTGGCTTCCTAGACTGCAATTGTTTTGGATTGCCTTCTGGTTTTGCTCGTTTTTCTAATTATTTAGAGTAGGAGTTCATACAGCTGCTTACCTAGAGACTGAGATATACACAGGTTTAATTTCACATATGTGTCATTCATTCTAAACTATGCATTCTGATAAGCCCAGTCCTAGACTTATTTAATCCATGGCACATATTTAGACTGGTCCCAACATGTTTCTCATGTGCACCATTCATTCTAAACTACATACTTCACTAAGGAAGAGTCTTAGACATGTTTAATCAATGACAACATTGTTTGTCTCAGGAAGAGAAAGTCACACTTCTGTGGCCTAAAGAGCCCTTTAACTTTCCTATACATCAAACTGATAATAATGAAGTGTTATTGTGTGGGGCCAAGATTAATATATGTCTTACCACTGTTTGATGGATCATGGGTCAAAGTAACATTTGTAATAACAGTATTCCCAACATCTGAATCTATCAGCTTCCTTTCTTGACTTGTCTACTGAGTACTTGCTCAGAAATGATTTTTCCTATATATTTTTAAGCCCCAGAAATTGTAAATGTGATGATTTTAGCATAGGAAAATACTATAAAATTTCATATAAACATAACATAAGCTGGGCAGTGGTGGCACATGTCTTTAATCTCAGCACTCTTGGGAGTTAGAGGCAGGCAGAACTCTGGGAGTTCGAGGCCAGCCTGGTCTACAGAGTGAGATCCAGGACCAAAACTACACAGTGAAACCATGTCTCCAAATAAAGGGAAAAAATAACATAAACATGAACACTCTGAATACATACATATATATATATATATATATATATATATATATATATTACAATATTATTTATACTACAACACACACACACACACACACACACACACACACACACACACACACACACACACACACCAGAACCCAAAAACACTTTACTCAAACAAATAATCTAAAGGACCTCTAATCAGGATCTTGGAAAATGGCTTCCTCAAAAAACAAATCCTGGTCTACTCAGCATTGAGTAATCTTCTCCTTTTGAGAAATTTGTTTCTAATCAATAGAATACATCAGCCCTGAAGCAGTGTCACTCCATGATTAGATTACAAGAGATTGTAAATTCCCTTTTGCTAACAAATCTTTTTCCTTTCTGGCTTTGATGTAGTATGCTGCCATACTGTAAGCTAGTAAATGTATATTATCTATTGTCACTATGTTTATAGTAATTTGTAAAAAGGCAGTGAAGGAAAATAGAACACTTGTCTTCAACCTCAAATGCTTAGAAATGGTAGTACTAAGCAGAAAATATGTCATAATAGGAAAGAACAGTCTTTCGGGATGTAGATACAAAAATTTCCTTCTGTCATATCTTTCTGAACAAGACCTTATTGTATCTAAATTGAGTCACCTTATAATCGCTATCTGATCTGCACAAATCCCTAAAATCGTGTGTGGGAGGGGCTTCACTTTCACAAAATTTAATTTTCTAATTTTCACAAAAGTCTCTGCATGGTAACATGTATACTGAACATTTTATGCCAATTATGACATTTCAGAAAGGTTTAAGGCAATGAAAAAAGCGTTTACAATCTACCATTTGGATACTAACATTTACTCTGTTTAGAACATTCTTTATAAAGACTCAAATGAACACTTTTTTTTTTATTTTTATCACCTACCACACCCCAGAAAGACTAAAGTATCAGTTTAGCATCCCATTTCCCTCACCATAGTGAAGATTTATTCACTCTGTCGCTGATGTATTATAGAGAGTTTTGTGCAAGCCAGATATAGAGTGGTGGGTAAGAGTAGAGAATAAGAAAGGATATAAAAATACAGAAACATTCTTAGGAGAAAAGACTACATGTCTCAAGCAGGAGTCAGAGAGATCTAAAATTGCTTATCTGACTTGAATAATGACATCTAAAGAACATGCCATGAGCTTGAATTAATTTCAGAAATATTTTTACTTTAATAAAAATGTAGAATTTTTCAGTCCCCCTTTTGAAAATAGCTGTTTGTTCATATTAGGCCTTCCCTATAATTACAGTTAGAACCCACTTTGCAAGAAATTTAGCACAAATATTAGTACCCAAAATATAATTTCAGTCTGTAAGTATTTAAGTCACTGGAGTCCAACCTCATTTGATCACAGATTGAGACAAAGATGAATCTCAAGGAGAAAACAGTCCCTTGACTGTGTTGCTTGGGTTCTCTAAGCTAGAAGACCCATCTCAAACAGTGTTTGCATAAAACCTCCAATTCTTGTTGGAGTAAAAGCTTAGGGAGCCATCTGCCTTTTCAACCTCCTCTAGATAAGATGTTCCCATGAACTTCTACAAAAGTGATTCCAAACAAACTTTTTCCTATCAAGGTTGTGTGTTTGATAAGAATCTCTGACATTGTCCACCCTTGGTTACAGCTCTGAAAAACACTCTTAAGACTGATGTTCAGTCTTTGATATGAAATTTATTCCACATATTTCTAACAGAATTAGCCAGGACAGAAGTGCAATTAGGGACATGGCTGCTTTCTGCCAAAAATAAGAGTATATAAATATGAAATACAATTCAAGAACTGGTAGATTTGTTTCCCTTTGAAAGTAAAACAAATGTCATTTAAATGCCTGAGACAAAACCAGACCTCAGACCAGTACACAATGCTTTTCACTGTGACATATGAGCATAGGTTTTTTGAGCAGGGTATTACAGGATATAGACATGTTAGCTCTACTGTTGCAGAGCTTTAAACTGCAACAGTAAGTTTGTCTTGACAGGATTTGTGAACAATTCTAAAGATCAACACTGTAAAGCATGAGCTCAGCTGGCTACCATCATAGTCTTTTAGACAAAGAAAGTTAAGTTTGTCAAACCTCCACAACATCATGATAAATCTAAGAGGAGAAAGGTTATATATATAAATACACACACACACACACACACACACACACACACACACACACACACACACACACACATATATATATATATTATATATATATATATATATATATAAAATTCATACCTGGAGCTTGATATAGGGGGGTATGATAGATGATTACCACTGAGCAACTTTCATGACTTAAGATTGATTTGATGGGAGTAGACAATGAGGACAACCAGAGAAGTCATCAGAAGGTAGCTGTGTTCTTGCATATCACTGCACTTACTTGGATGATATTTGCCACTTATAAATACTCTCTCAAGTAAATTAACAAGCTTCCTTTGGTTTCTTCTTCATATTTAACTCTGAAATGGAATTATTTCCTACACAGACTTGTTAATATGGATGACTTTTGTCACATTTTAGTTTCAGTTCATGTGTGTATGGATCTGGTTGGGTTTTATGTTTGTTTGTTTGTTTTTGTTTTGTTTTGTTTTGGTTTGGTTTTTCGAGAAAGGGTTTCTCTGTGTAGCTTTGCGCCTTTCCTGGAACTTGCTTTGGAGACCAGGCTGGCCTCGAACTCACAGAGATCTGCCTGCCTCTGCCTCCTGAGTGCTGGGATTAAAGGCGTGTGCCACCACCGCCCGGCTTGTTTGGGTTTTTATGTAACATATAGATTAGAAACCTAAAATATTTTAAATATTATCCTTAGTCTACCTATTTTATATAAAATTTAAATAACCATAATATTACAGATCATACTTGTTTCCTTATTAAACTTTATATACATTTGGAGAATCACAGCATGGCCTTTGTAAATGCAGAACATTTTTCCTAGTCTTTATTATATAATGTCCTAGTGAACTTTAACTTCAATTTGACACAGACTAGGATTATCTAGGAAGAGGATCTCAACAGAGGAATTATTTCTATCATATGGGCCTGTTGTCTTAACATTTGATTGAGGGAGGCAGGCCCAACTCATCATTACCTGGGCTAGTGATCTAACATATATAAGAAAGGAACCATTCCTTTACAGTTCCTACCATGCTTTGACTGTGAAAGAAGCAGGATATGGAAGTAGATTGAGTCTTATCTTCTTGAGAAACCATCATGCAGATTACTATAGTGGCTGTTGGGTTTGCACTCCCACTCATAATATATGAGTGTTACTCTTACTTTTCCTCTTACTCCACATTCTGGCTGGCATGAGCTGATACTTGTTTTATTGAACTTAGTCATTCTGACACAAGTAAGATGAACTCTCAAATTAGTTTTGATTTACATTTCCCTGATGATTAAGAATGCAGAACATTTCTTTAAGTGTTTCTTACCCTTTTGAGTTAATTCCTTTGAGAATTTTTGTTGACATCTACAACCCATTTAGATTTGGCTTGTTTGTTTTTTGTGACATCTACTTTTTTTTTAAACTTCTTTACATAATTTGGGATATTAGTGCTTTATGTGATGTGTAGCTGGTAAAATCCCTTTCTATGCTGTCGGCTGCCATATTATCTGAATGATGGCGGCTGTGCAGTGCAGAGGCTTTTCAATTTCATGAACCTCCATTTATTAGTTGTCAGTTTTAGTGTCTGTGTTAATGGTTTTCTGTTCACACCGTATTTTCCTGTGCTAGTGAGTTCAAGGTTATTCCCCACTTTCACTATACTCAGGTTCAGTGTATTTGGTTTTATGCTGAGGCCTTGAATCTATTTGTAGCTTTATTTTGTGTAGGGTGATGAGTATGGATTTATTTGGATTCTTCTATATTCAACTATCCAAGTTGAGCAGTACCATTTTTGAAGAGGGTATATTTTTTTCAATATGTATTTCTGTCTGCTTTATCAAAATTTATGTGTCCATTGGTATGTGATTTATTTCTGGGTCTTCAATTAGGTCATTGATGAATGTGTCTGTTTTTGTGCCACTACCATGCTGTTTCTATCAGTATAAGTGAGGTATTGAATTCTCTCACTATCAGTGTCTGAGGGTCAATATATGATTTAAAGAAGGATGAACCCTGGTTTTGAATCTATTCTGTTAACCTGTGTCTTTTTATTGGAGAATTCAGACCATTGATGTTGAGAGATATTGATGAGCAGTGTTGGTTGATTACAGTTATTTTATTGTGGTGGTCTCTCTCTCTCTCTCTCTCTCTCTCTCTCTCTCTCTCTCTCTCACACACACACACACACACACACACACACACACACACGTACACTGTGTGTACGCAGTACATTTTCTCTTTTGATTTGCTGCTCTGGTATTATTTATTCCCTATGTTGGTTTTTTTGGGGGTGTGGTTAACCTCATAAGGTTGGAGCTTTCCTTCTAGTACCTTCTATAACGCAGGGTTTGTCGACAGGTATTAGTTAAAATTTATGTTTATCATGAAATGTCTTCTTTTCTCTGTCTATTGTGATTGAAAGACTCAGTATAGTAGTCTGGACTATCATCCAGTCTCTTAGAGTTTGTAGAACATCCTTGTCCTTCTATCTTTTAAAGTCTCCATGGGTAACTCGGTGTTCTTTCTAATAAGTCTTATGTATTGCTTGGTGTTTTTTTCTTACAGTTTTTAATATTATTTCTTTGTTCTGTACATTTAGTGTTTTAATTATTATGTGCTGTGAGGAATTTCTATTCTCATCCAGTTTATTTGGTGTTCTTTATGCTTCTTGTAACTTAATTGGCATCTCCTTTTTTACTTTAGGGAAAATTTTCTTCTATGATTGTGCTGAAAACATTTTCTGTGCCTTTGTCCTGAGTTTTGTTTCCTTCCTCTATTCTTATTAATGTTTTCCTTGACTGAGGTATCAATTTCTGCTATTATTTCTTCAATGCCTAAGATACTCTTTTCCATCTCTTGTATTCTCTTGGTGAGGCTTGCTTTTCAGGTTCCTGTTTGAAATCCTAAACTTTTAATTTATACATTTCCCTCACTTTGGGTTTTCTGTATTGATTCTATTTCCATATTCAGGTCCTGAACTATTTTATTTATTTCCTTCTGCTGTTTGTTTGTACTTTAATAGATTTCTTGAAAGGATTTATCCATTTCCTCTTTAAGGTCCTTCATCATATTCATGAAGGTTATTTTAAGGTCTTTGTCTTATGTTTCAGTTCTTTGGACCTACTGTGGTAGAATTGTTGGGCTCTAGTGGAGACATATTCTTCTGGATGTTATTGATTGTGTTTTTATGCTGGCATGTAGGCATCTGAGTTTGTGACTATTGTAATTCTAGGTTTTCATATCTGCTCTTGTTTTTGCTGGGTAAATGTTATGTTCCTCAGGTTCTGCTACTCCTTCTGGTTCTTAAGAGAATGTACTGGCTTTGCATTACTTGGCAAGGGATTCTTCTGGGATTGTGTCAGGTGTTACCAGTGGAGTTTCCACGTAAAATTTTAGGTATGTGAGCTGACATTTAGGAATGGAAATGGGATGGGAGTATGTGGGAGTCAACAAGAGGGAGGAAAGTGTGGTGTTCACTTAGGATCTACTTAGTCTCCTGTGAATGGGGCCAGAGATTAAGGAGAGGCCACAACAGGTAGTTTGCTGCATAACTAGTGATGAGACTGGTATATTGGACTTAGAAGAACAGAGAGAGAGAGGTGAACACCTGCAGTTAAACCTACCAGCTTCCCTTGTCAGAGTTGCGTGAAAGTTTCTGTCTTAGTTAGGCTTTCTATTGCTGTGAAGAGACACCGTGACCATGGCAACTCTTATAAAAGAAAACTTTTGATTGTGTGCCTTACCGTTTCAGAGGTTTAGTCCATAATCATCATGGCAGGACATTGTTGCAAATAGGCAGACATAGTGCTGGAAAAGGAGATGAGAGTTCTGTTTCTTTTTCTTTTTTCTTTTATTTTACAATACTATTCAGTTCTATATAACAGCCATAGATTCCCTTGTTCTCCCCCTTCCTGCCCCCCTCCCCTTCCCCCCACCCTCCATTCCCACCACCTCCAGATCAAGGACTGACATTGACCTGATAGACTCAGTCCAGGCAGGTTCAGTCTCCTCCTCCCAGATTGAGCCAAGCGTCCCTGTATAAGTCCCAGGTTTCAAACAGCTATCTCATGCAGTGAGCCCAGGACCTGGTACCACTGCCTAGATGCCTCCCAAACAGATCAAGCTTGATCTGAATAGTCTCACCTATTCAGAGGGCCTGATCCAGCTGGGGCCCCTCAGCCTTTGGTTCATAGTTCATGTGTTTCCACTCGTTTGGCTATTTGTCCCTGTGCTTTATCCAACCTTGGTTTCAACAATTCTCGCTCATATAAACCCTCCTCTTTCTCGCTAATTAGACTCCCAGTGCTCCACCCGGGGGCCTAGCTGTGGATGTCTGCATCCAGATTCCGCAGTCCTTGGATGGGGTTTCTGGCACAACTATTAGGGTGTTTAGCCATCCCATCACCAGAGTAGGTCAGTCCCGGCTGCCTCTCGGCCGTTGCCAGCAGTCTTTTGTGGGGGTATCTTTGTGGATTTCTGTGGGCCTCTTTAGCACTTTCTTTCTTCCTTTTCTCATGTGGTCTTCATTTACCATGCTGTCCTATTCCTTGTTCTCCCTCTCTGTTCTTGATCCAGGTGGGATCTTCCGCTCGCTTTCCCTCAACCCTCGCCGTTCATTGCTCCCACTCATGTCCAGGTGGACTGCTACTCATATCACCAGTGAGGCTACCTGTAAAACAGGACCCCAAGAAAGACACGGGGATCACCCATGACAGAGAAATGAATGAGTTCTGTTTCTTGTTCTGTAGGGAACAGGAAGTAAACTGTGTCACTGGGCAAAACTTGAGCACAGAAGACCTCAAAGCTCACCCCACAGTGACACAAGACTTTGTGTGTTCCAACAAGGCCATTCCTCCACATCACCCCCCTTTTGGGGGCCATTTTCTTTTAAACTACCACATTCCACTCTTGACCTCTATAATCTTGTAGCCATATCATAATGCAAAAATTCATTCAGTCCAATTTCAAAAGTCCCTATAGTCTATAACAATCTCAAACTTATTTAAAAGTCTAAAGTTTAAAGTCTCTTCTGAGATTCATATAATCTTTTAACTATGATCTCCAGTAAAATCAAAATCAAAAAGCAGATCACATACTTCCAAAGTATAATGGTACCGTATATACATTACCAATCCAAAACATAGGGAAAGGAACATGGTGAGTAAATGCTAGACCAAAGAAAACTCCAGCAATACATCTCCATGATTGATGTCAAGGTGCTCTTTAGATCTTCAACTCTTTTTAACTCTGTTGACTGTAACACACTTCTCTCTCTTGGACTGCTTCCATTTCCTTTTAGCAGCTCTCCTAGGCAGGTATTCCATGGACCTGGCATCTCCAACATCCTGGAGTCTCCAAGGCAATAGGGCTTCAAATTCACAGCTTCATTCCATGGCCTCTCTAGGCCTCCATTCAGGGTACCCTGACATATACCTGGCCTCAGAAGCTTTCCTTAGTAGCTCCTTGACTCTTAAGCCAGAACCATATGGCTGAAGCTGCCAAGTTCTGGAACATGCCACTCTTGTTCAAATTACATCTTCACCAGCTTTCTATTTTTTATAGTTTCTTTCACTGACTAAGATTGGCTGCTCTGAAACTTGCTCTGTAAACCAATCTCAAACTCACAGATTTACAAGCCTTTGCCTTTCTGAATGTTGCTGGGATTAAGGGCTTGCACTACCACACCCAGCTCTAAGCTTTTCTTTTACTCCTCTTCACAAGTTGGAAACTTACCTGGGTGAGATCTTGTACAGAGGTCATCACTCCTTTTATTTCATTTCATAATCTTTTTTTTTTTTTGCTTGAACATAGAATTTAGCTCCATTCCACTTCCACTGCTCCTTTTCACCACAAATTTTACATTTTGTATTTTTACGTTCTCAGCTTACTCCTTATCATTATAAATCTTCATTATAATTAACAATAATAGCCACATGACAGATTATACCTAGGCTGTTTTGAGATTTCCTCTGCCAATGGAATTGGTCCAAAACTCTTCCATTTAGCCACAGGCAGACTTTTCAGACAAGGGCAAAAAAAGCAGCCACGTTCTTCACCAAAATATCACAAGAACAATATGTAGGCAACATACTAAAACTCTTCTCATCTGAAACACCTTGATCCAGGCCCCCACAGTTCACCAGAGCACACTTGGCTCCATCTTCCATGATCCTATGATGGCCCATTATGCAGTACTTAAAGCCACTGCTTTTCTTATCTACAGTCCCAAGGTATATATCCCTCAAACAAAAGTGTGGTCATTCATATCAGAACAGTATCCCAGTACCTACCAAATTCTGCCTTAGTTAGAGTTTTTATTGTTGTAAAGACACACCATGGCCATGGCAATTCTTACAAATGAAAACATTTAACTGGGTGGCTTATAGTTTCAGATATTTAGTCCATGATAATCACAGTGGGACACAGAGGCATACATGCATACATTGTGCTGGAGAAGGAACTGAGAATTCTACATGTGGATCTGCAAGGAAAAGGAAGTATACTGTGTCACTTGACATAATTTGAGCACTTCAAAGCCCACCCCCACAGTAACAAACTTCCTCCAACAAGGCAATACTTACTCTAATAAAGCCATACCATCTAATATTGCCACCCCCTATGGGGGTCATTTTCTTTCAAACCACCACAGTTCCTGTTGGAGTTAGTGGCTGGGATAAAGTGATAAGAATGAAGAAGGAATGTTGGAGGAAAAGATTTCTGTGATCCACTAGAGATGAAGGCATGGGTTAAAGGATACCACAGCATATTGTCTGCTACAGAGCTGGAAATGAGACTGGGAGATTGGAGGAGTGAAGGGACAGGCAAAGATCAGTAGTTAACCTACCTGCTTGTCTGGCCATAGCTCACCTTTGATTTTGAAATGTGGCATATCAATTATAAGAAGGCAATGAGTAAGCTTTGTGTTAATGCATGGTAGCAGACTTGGCTCAGGGAAGATAGGTATCTGCACTTACATATCAATCTCAGAGACTAAAATTCTCTAATAATAACAATGGAGTATAAAAAATCCTCTTTTGTTTCTCTGTGCATTTTTTTCTTTAAAAACAAGATTCATATCCATGGGGAGAGTAATCAGGAATCACAGCACCAGTCTATAAATCCTTAAGTCCTGTCCTAAGTAACAAATTTCTCTCAGTGAGGCTCTGCCTCCCAAAGGTTCCACAACCTCCACATAGAAACACCAACTAAGAATCAAATGATAATTACATGAGCCTAAGAGAGACATCTTAGGTTTGAAACACAGCAGTCACATTATATGTTGCTTCTTAGTGAGAATAAATGTCCACACAGGTTGAGCCGTTCTAAGTCTGGAACACCTTCATCAAATACAGTGGAGAAAAGAGTGGACTTTGGAGGGTTGGTCCAGTGTTATTCTTCCTTTTCTTACTTGACTAATGGCTTCTGCTATTTGATAAATGATTTATAAATTTGAAATAGGGGGTTGGTAAGATTACTTGCTTTGAAATCCATCAGCAGAAAAAATCTTTTAATATGGTTAAACAACATAATGGTTTTTTGAGCTCTCTCAGTCAATGTAAAGTAAGCTATATAGATTATTCATACTTTTTATATGGGGAACTATTAAAGTAGAATGATATTTTAAACACACCTACATACTTATGTGCATGGTTAAAGGGATATGTATTTTGAGTTGTTTTATTTAATGTTCAAACAGGAAAGGGTGGGACATTAATGCATAGGATATGGCATTTCTTGGATTTGTTAGCAAGGCTGAATAAAAAAACAGTACATTATTCTTTTGAAAATGTAAAACATTGGATATTGAATGTTGGACTTGCCTTCTGTCTTCATGATTCATTTATATGTATGCTTTTATGAGTGCCTCCATCTAAGCGATAGCTGAATGCTTAAAATGAGAAAAAAATCTGTAAAGCGATTTCTATTTGAAAAAAAAAAAACAACGATCATAGCACATTTGAAAGAGTAGTTCTAAATGTTATTGAAAAACAACTTGGAAAAAGAAAGGAGATGAGAGTCAAAATTTTGAGGTTTCAGAAATGTGATTTCAGGCTGTGCTTGTTTCTTATCAAGATAAAATGGAGTTTATCTTTGTGTTGTTTTATTTGAATACTTCTGAATAAAAATTGCATCATAATAAATATGAGCCCATATAGCTGTATCTATGCTGAAGTATTATTTTATCTTTGTGCAAAAAATATTATATGCCTAAACTGAGTCCAATGTTTGTAATTCTGATCCTGGGTCATTAGTGCAATAGGTGGTATTTGTGGTTTCATTATCTATGATTTCAATTTCCCATATTCAACATTTTCTAAAAATACTAGGTGAAAAAGTCACAAATTAACAATTAAACAGTTGTAAATTATATAGAATTTTAAATAGCATAATGAAATACATCATCCATCTGTTCCATCAAGCCTCATATATGAAATCTATACTTCCCCTACCAACAGCTACCAGTTTATTCCTTATTCATTTTTAGTCTCTTCAAATCCATTCTGATTTTCCTATCCACTGTGAAAGTATCATAATGCCAGGTTAATAACACTTTGAAGTAACACCTAGGAAATAGAGTAACACTGCATTAAAGCTCCTGCATCATCGCAATGACCACCATATCCCTCCTGCTGCTTCTCAGTACATAGTAATCATTCTTGCAGGAAGAGGGTCAGTATAACTAATATTTCTGTTTTGCAAGGGAAACATTCATATAATTTTAATTATATTATCTTATTTAATTTGTTTAAATTTATTAATAATTATCATTGCTTTCTTATTTTGCTTAATATACAAACTATATATTCTGACAGTTACAAAAGATTAGGACAAATGATACATTGAATTAGTCTGTACTAATGGTTTCAGACACCTGAAATGTTCTTGTCACTTCTTTTATGGCTAAAAGAAGATGTCTGCATTAGAATGAAAGGCAGAAAATTAAATCATCCAGGAATTAAAGCCTTTTGAAAATAATTTTCTAAATTCTTCTATTATGAAATAATGAAAGAATAAATTGAAATTTCTAGCTTTAGGGAAAGTAAAGTCTCTAAATTTCATGATAAAGTTTGAAAACTCAGTAGAACATTTTTAGCACTGCAGAAATATTGAAAGTGGGGACATGGAAGAGAGCGTAGGAGGACTCTATCCAGTCTTCTAGCTCCTGCTAGTGCCACTGCAAGAGTCCTAGCAATGAGTGTCATTAATGTGATTTCAGTTACTTTCTAGGTTTTTGCCTAAGGCTTTAGAGTATATATTACCTAAAGCATTTTAAAATGTGTGCTGACCTGTTATCCCACCATTTGGAAGATGGAGGCAGAGGATCAAGAGTTCAAAGATAGTGTGGTCTTAACAACCCAACAAAAATATATTGGGCAAGTGAATAGAGAGTCTCCTGGTCTCATTTCCTAGTGGGTCTTAATCATACCATGAAAATTTCAAGATTGTCAGGATAGTGAAAAAGAGGCTCTCTCCATAATTAAATGTACCAGATAATGGTAAAGAAGTAAGTATAAACTTAAAGAATGGAAAATGAGCAAGAATTAAAAGACACTCTTTCCCCAACATGAATCAGAAGCTCATTTTTATTACTCTGTGGATCACCTGGGAAGGGGCAAATCAGAAGGCTGCCTTTCCCCTAGGAGTCCACAAACTTATCCTTTTTGTTATACCCAGAGAAAGGGTCAGTTTCTATGATGGGAGCCTATTAAAATGCAGTTAAACTTAGCCAATTTAGTAGATGGCAGAAACAGGCTGCTTTCACAAACCTATGGAGACTGACAGCCTCACCCCACAACAGACACTAATCTATAGTCTCATAGAATGGTGAGAATGATATGACATGGTGTTTGTTTATGTTTGTTTGGAATGTTTGTTTTCAAGAATGTTTAAATTATTATTGGTCATCTATACATTTCGGACCCATTGTAAATTTACAAATTATACCTTGTTCTATAATGGTTCACACGGGCAAGACTGTCAAAGGTTCCTAGTCCAAGAGCATTAACAACTGAGTTTACTTGCAGTTTTTTTTTTTTTTTTTTTTTTTTTGTTTTTGTTTTTGTTTTTGTTTTATTGAAACACTGTCAGCTCCTTATTTTGCTCAGGCTTATGCAAAAGCCATGCTCATGTAAGTTTAAGTTGCTTCCACATTTTGTTTAGCTGGCATTCGTAGGGGAGGCCTTGTGGGAAACTTTAAATGAAAGCATCATTTCACTTCTGCATCTGATCCTTTTTATTGCTCATGTAACTTTCAATAAAAGGCAAGCTAAAAACATACTCTTTTTAATAGACCTCATGAATAGACAGAGTACAATTTTCTTTAAATGGCCTGTGAAACCAAAACCTGTTTTTCAGGAGTTCCTTGGATGAAGAAAACATCAGTGATATATTGCAGATGATTAATAAATTAAATACCTCATTCCTGGAAACAGAACTTGAAATATCTCCAGAATGTCATAGGGATGCTAAGCACTGGGAAAGTAGCTCATGTCCCCAAAGGGCAGAGCCTAGAATCTTAAAACCATATTCACATAAATAAAAAGGGAATGTTTAAGGTGGATTTAAGGACTTTCAATATGTAAATTTGCTAATTAGATCAACAAAAATAGAACTGATGCCTTCTGTTACAAGAAGCCTGTCAATATGCAAATATACCAATTAGAGTGGTAATTGACATATCTTGCATGAGAAATCTGAGGAATAGGAGGAAAGAAGTGGTCTGTGCTGGTGTAGGGGGTGGGTTTTTAGGCCTGGCCCCTTTAACCTTCAAAATCAGTAAAGCCTGTGGTGCTTTAAGGATTAGACCAAAGAAATCTAAAAGTCACACCCGTGTAGCTTCCTTCCCAGCAATTTAAGAACCAACCCAAAGTTATTATCTGCCTGTGTCCTTAGAGAATCTTGTGTCAGCTTTTCAAGTTCGAACATGGGAAAAGAAGGTAATTGCTTCATGTAGCATTCTGAGTCCTAAAATTCCACTGTATGAACTGCAACCTCCCATAGTGTGTAGGAACCCTTGTTGTCTCAATCTCCATGGCGATGAGAAGAGAGACAGGATCTCCAAGGTAACTAGGAAGCAAACTAAAGTATTTTTTTTTCTAGGAAGTATTTTTTTCTAGGTTAACATTTTATTAATCAGAACTGACTCTAGAAGAGAATACCTCACCTAAGGTAGAAAAGAATGATAAGCATTCTACAGTTTAATTGCTATATACTTCATGGTGATTTTTTTTCTTCTTTATCATCTTATATTTGTGATTCTATTATTTCCCTCAGAAGTTTGAAATTCCCTATAAGATTCAAGGGCATTATTTGATAGTCTGGGGTCTCCAAAAACCTATGTCAATCACTGCTTTACTTTTAACACTAATAATACTAATAATGCTGTTAAATGAATGATTGCTACAAATTAATGTGCTGAGATAAATAAAACCAATTCAATAAAAAATGAAGAAGAAAGCAAGCCCCAGTGTGACAGTCCAATTGAGATGTGTGCTACTCAGTAAAATAACAAGTACTGCAAAAGTCTAGCATGTGAGATTTCCTAGAAAAAAAAAAAAAAAATCAGCACAATGCACAAGGCAATGAGTCCTGAAGTACCAACTGATTTTGCAGAAGAATTTACATGAATCATTAAAAGGACAGATTTCTACCAGACTTTCATGATAAATGGAGAGAGCTTAATATGAATTACCTACTGCATAGTTTTACTAATTGGTTTGTATTTGTAAAATTTATGTGTTCCTCCAAGGTGAAAACAAATACAGAATTTTCTTCTGTGAACAAAATTTGTTTTATTCTGACTTCTCAGTCTGATCTACTTAAATGCTGTTCTGCTTCCATGAGTCTCTAAAATCAAGTAAAGTATATAACATCTAGATTATTCTGATTGTGTTTTTGTTTTGAGTCAGGGACTCTCTATGTATCCCTGGCTGACCAGGCATTCACAGAGATCCACCTGCCTCTGCCTCCTGACTACTTGCACTGGATGGTATTAGGTTACTCCTAAGCAGATTGCTGTAGCTTGGAATTTCTTCTAATACCTAGTGAATGATTTTGATGGACAGAAATATTTAAAATAAGTGGAGAGACACTTTAAAGCAAATTTGCAAAATATGAAATGATGATAACATTTATTTAGTACAGATTCTAGGTCATTCACACCAACTTGTCTAGAATATAAATTTATTTTGGGGTTTATGGAGAATATTCTAGGTCATTCACACTGCAATGTATGGAATATAAATATATTTTTGGGGTTTTCACTTGAATATATGTGACTGTACACCCACAATTCCAAATGATCTTTAAAAAATAAACTAAACAGAACATTAGAATGTAAAAATAGGCTCTGCTTTAGAAATTTAGAGTCTGGAAACTGAAGAGTGCATTCCATCTGAATATATATGGATGTAGATGAGGGGTTGTGTTTAGCTAAAGCATTGCTCTCAATCTGCTTCTATTCTGGGTGATGCTAGCATCTACAATTTTAAGCCTTCTTTTTCCCTCCCCTAAGATGGTTCCTTAAGACAGTTTGTAGCTGAATTTATACTTGCTCAGTGAATTTCTGCATATTTCTTTGAAGTAAAGCAAGCCTTTAATAGAGGAAAGAAAAACCACTGCCCTGTACACAAGTCAGAACTTCAGGAAAATGTACGGTGAGAGTCTGTGCTCTCAGGTATGGTATTTGCTTCTATGCAGGGAGGAACATTAGGTACTTAACTAAGACTCCAAACCCTCATTAGTAACCCACTCCCCATCAACGTAATTTGCCTTACTAGGTGTAAATGAATACATTAATTCCTTCCTGGATTTCAGTGAACCAGTATTCCAATGATTAATTATTGCCTGTGTGGTCAAACATCAAGGTACCACTATCCTATATAAAATCTACTTAGATAATTGGCCTATCAAAGCATGAAATATATAGAGAAGATTTTAAAAAATCTGTGAAAAAAAAGGCATCCTTCAGCTATAGATTGTTCTACATGATGAATCCCACATGCCTGCAAGTAAAAATAGAAAAAAACCTCATGGTTCGCATTTATTATATAAATAAGAAAAATCAGTTTTAAAATGTTTTATATATACATCAGATGATGAAACAAAATAATACTCTTATGTCATGGCACAGAGAGTCATAGATTGAACATTTGGTGTCTTGTTCATTAGCTGTTGTATGTATTATTACAAACCTATGAAAACTTTATGGTTTAATTTTGAAAGGTTTTCTATATATCATGATGCTGACTGATACCGAGGTCCCAAATTCAGGTGTTTCCTTAAAGTCTTAAATCCTAAGCATGTGTGTGTGTGTGTGTGTGTGTGTGTGTGTGTGTGTGTGTGTGATAGGAAAATACATATAACACTATAAATGTTTGTGTAAAGTCACTGTAAAACATTATCTATTCTGCTGAAGTAATGCTGAATGAGTGACTATGAAAACAAACAGATGATTCATATTGACTACTATGTGTGTGTGTGTGTGTGTGTGTGTGTGTGTGTGTGTGTGTGTGTTGGACCTCCTACCACCACAAAACATGTTTAATACAGCCAGCATGAGTGAGTGAGAAACTGATTTGAAACCAATTTTAATTTTTGGTAAAATACATTATAAAGCAACAACCTGATGGCTGCTATATTGGACAAGGAGATCTGCAGAGCCTTGAAGCATCAGAATTTCTTTAAGTTAAGCTTTGATCAATGAGTGATGAAACTCTCAATGAGATAATGGCTTCCGTGAGGTGATGGATGCTCAGAAAAGATAAGACTTTCACTTAGCTCATCTATTCATTTGTTTCTAAGGAAAACCACAAGCTACAGTAACAGCAAGCATATTTTAAATTTTGACAATGTAGTATTTCATTTCTCAAGGTACCACATAAATCAAGAACTGGTATTATTTCATTTACAAATAGAGTACCTAGCCGGGCGGTGGTGGCACATGCCTTTAATCCCAGCACTCGGGAGGCAGAGTCAGGCAGATCTCTGTGAGTTCGAGGCCAGCCTGAGCTACCAAGTGAGTCCCAGGAAAGGCGCAAAGCTACACAGAGAAACCCTGTCTCCAAAAACCAAAAAACAAACAAACAAACGAAAAAAACAAATAGAGTACCTAAGAATCAATCAATAATATGAATTTGAGAGGAATCTAATTCTAAAGTCTTATGAATGTAACATGGTACTCACCTATTATCTTAGCACTTGTGAGGGGAGGCAGGTAGACAATTATTTCGAGGCCAGTTTCACAAATAAATAGAATTTTGAGGCAAAGCAGAATAAACAAAAATAGTAACAATCATGTGTAATCCACAGCTTATCCACTGTACCCAATACCGTTGTGGTCCTGACAGATACCATGCTTTGTCACTTAAAAGAGTTACAGTAACTGGTGACAAAGGGGACCAGCAAGTCCTAGGGAGGAGATTGTACTTCTGGGAACTTCTCCTTTTTAAATGCTACTATGGTTTATCAGTAGGGGCCTCTGGGACACAAGGCTAGTATAAAGTGATTGGAAGATGCTGCATTCTCAAGAGTTAAAATATTTGACTAGTGGAGAAATATGAAGAAAACTGTATTTTGAAACTCTAGAAATACTCTGAAAAAGAACCTAAGTTTTGGTCTGTGGGAAAGTACTTTATATTCTTCAAAACCAGACAAGTATAAGATAGTATACTGAATGGGGTTTCTAAGGCCCTGAACCTTATTTAATTCAGAACTAGGTTTCATGGAATCCCTTCTCCAACTACTGACTTAGCCACAGCTGTTGGCTGTACTTTTCTACCTCTATGTGCACATGCTTCTGCTCACTTTACACAAGCCCCCATCCAGGCTAGATTCACTGCCATCTCTGGTTTCTGCTCAGAGACAGACATTTTTAAGGATTAATCTCTAGAGTGAGACCTTGCCCTGTGGTATGAATCTGCCATAACTCTCTGACTCCCAAAAAACCCTGTTACCCTTTAAATACTAATGTAGCTTGTTAACCAGTTCTTTCCCTTTTCATGGCTTCTGTTGCAGCGAGAAATAGTCCTATCTTTATTCTCAAACATTCTCTGCAATAATGGGGGAACTAGATGGCCACCTCTCTCAGAGATTCAGAATTCAAGACCATAATATATTTGTGTTTAATTGCTAAGTTCTGTAATTACAGCATGGTGCATCATTGTAATTTTAGGAGGAAACATGCATATACAAAATCTTAATATGTACCCTATGAGTTTTAAAGGACAACTGGCTTAGATTGATGCAGAATATTTCTCTTCAACGGCCTCAGTGCTGCTCTGACTGTGTAGCATTATTTGTAATTGAAATAAAAATATAAACAACATACTCAACACTAGCCTGTCTAATGCCTGAACTAATAGAAGGTTAGGAGGGAACTCTTCCTCTTAGGAATCAAGTAACTTTGCATTTTGTTCTAGAAACTCACTTATTTCTTATAGCACCTGGAGTGGACTGAATTACTTTTGGTACATCTTATCATCTTTTACATCATATGATTTCTTTATGTACCACACAAACAGTCTGTAATTCCAGTACTCAGCAGGCTGAGGCAGCAGAATTGCCATAAGTCCAATGCCAGTTGGGATACTTTGTGATTTCTATGATAGGATAAGCTAAAGCAAAACCAGGCCCCAAAAACCAAAGCAAAATTAGAAGAAATAAATTAATTGAACTACCATAAGCATTTTACTCTTTTAGATTTTAATAAGCTATTATAATTGAAAAACCATTGTGAAAGGAAAATCCACTCAATGAAGTAATCACAATGATTCATCTTATCATAACTATTATAACAACAATAGGTTCAAAGGTAAAGTACTATGTGTAAAAATTAATTATGCATTTCTTTGCCATTCTCACTTTTAAACAGCACAGATATTAACATTAGGTGTTGATTATCCTTCCTTGCTAAGAAGGGCCGCTAATGGTTGATGGTCTACTCTGGTTCCCCTTAGGAATGAAGTGACCAGAGAATCAGTGACAAAAACTTTTTAATCATCTCAACTATGCAAAAAAAAAAAATGTGTATTAGTAATTATTTTCTGGCTAGCTAGGGTCCTTAAGATGTTCAATTAATTCTATCTGCTCTGCAGGTAGGGTTATTATCTCAAAGCAATAAGGCCAAATGACTCCATTTGGAGGAAA
Source organism: Peromyscus leucopus (assembly GCF_004664715.2). Lineage (NCBI taxonomy): Eukaryota > Metazoa > Chordata > Mammalia > Rodentia > Cricetidae > Peromyscus > Peromyscus leucopus. The sequence continues at coordinate 91,761,327 of NC_051065.1, forward strand.
TTAACCAAGGAAAATGTAAAACAAACAAGAGAGAATCAGATACAGTTTTATATTAAAGTCACATATTTTCTACTCATATCAGTTATTACTGAATATCAGAAAGCTATACAAAGAGAGTGTGAATTAGTCCTTTCCACAAATCTGATTATGAATGCATTACTGAAACAAAACAAACAAACAAGAAGCAATGGACAGCAGTAGCTATGGTATAGATCTGATGATTATTCACAACTAATTGAGAAGTTTATTGTCAATCACATATATCAAGACACAGTAGGGTCTTAGCCAACTTAAAAAATGTTGTGTTACTCAAATATAAATAAATCCAATTATTTGATGCTTAGATTTCCAGGAACTCTTTGCCCCTCTCCCAGTACCTTCAAGACCAAAAATTCCATAATTTCAGAATTATTCAAATGTATCAGAAGTTTATCATTTTGAAATAAATGTAAGGAGATAAAACAATCTCAAGAAATATACTTTGCCACCTAAACTAGTCACCTAAACATTTTCCATTAGGCGCAGTTCAAGGATGAAGGAGAGCATGCCAGAAAAACACAAGCTACCACACTCTGGTTTCATAGGAACATACTTTGATACCAAAATTCAGCCTCTCCAAAATCCTACCAATAGGATTGATTTTACCAACTCATCAAATATTCAAAGGAAGTTTTATGAACACTTTTATAGGTTTTCAAAGTATTTTCACTATGTGCCCAAACCATTATTATTTTTGACTCTTCTCCACAGCTCATTCTTACATTTTATACATTCCTTTATGGAATAGATCTAATTTTCCTCATAGGGTTCTGAATTTACTTAGACGGTTCTGTGTTTGAGATAGCAAATAAGCTACCTTTTTATGTCAAGCGATTTCTTTATCAGAACATTTAGATACTACATATTCTTTTTTTCCCCCTCATTTACCATGAGTATGTGGTATGGATGTGTGCATACACTTGTCTGAGTACACACGTACAGATATGCATTCATGTATCTCTCTATTGTTCTGTGGCAATTTTCTCAATATGAAACACTCCATCTGGCAGGAAACCTCCTTTACCCAGAAAGTGAAAACTAAAAATAGCTTTTGGAAGTACCTGAAACTGAACAGATTCCCTGTGCCTTTCCTGTCCCCAGAGTAAGCAGTAAAGATGCTGAGTCACTGGCAGAAGAGCCATGCTGAAAAAAAAGAGACTCTTGGGGATGCCCAGCCTTCTGACAAAAGCAGAGTCTTGCTGTGGGATAATACTCTTGTACACTGGTAATGCTGATTGGCCAGTAGCCCGGCAGGAAGTATAGGCTGGGGGGAGCAGACTAGGAGAATTCTGGGAAGAGGAAAGAAAGGCAGAGTCAGGATTCGCCAGCCAGACACAGAGGAAGCAAGTTACCACTGGGGGACACTGGTGAGAGAGAACTGTTTCAACACAAGGAGGCCTGACTGGACATGAGAAACTTATGGCTACAGAGTCTACCCAAACAGTCTGAAAATAACGGTAGCCAAACCAAAAGCCTAAAAGAAGCAAGATTGCCTGAACTACCTGGACAAAGTTTAAACCAATGGAACCACCTGGAAAGGACACTCTAACCCACTGACAGGCCTACAGGTTGTATAGTGTGCTGTTACCCAGGCTGTGTTGGGATTTGATGATGCAGCTGACTTTATGTCATTTCTAAATCTATAAGTAACATCTCATCCGTATTTCTGTAAGTTACCCCTTAATTCCCAGCACCCATACAGCAGCTTGCAACTGTCTGAAACTCCAATTCCAGGGGATCCAACACCCTTGCACAAATGCATATATAGCAAAACAACCAATGCATACAAACTAAATAAATAAATCTTTAAAAAGCAAACCTCATTGCTTCATCAACTTTGTCTTTTGTAGTGTCTGTACTTTGGTCTGTCTTAGGTTCCCTATGGGGTAAAAAAATGTGTATGCTACATCTCCCCAGGCAAAGTCTGTCACACAACTCTTATGTTTCTGAAAGCCTAAGGTTGATGTGAGGGATCATCCTCAATTACTCTTCCAAATAATTCACTGAGATAGGTTCTAATTCAGCCAAATTCATTGCTCAGTAGTATAGGTACTCTTACTAGCCAGCTTACATTGATGATCCCCATCTCAGTCATCTGGGGCTAGAATCACAAGTGAGCCATTATAGCTACCTACCATTTCCATGGGTTTCTGGAGATCCAAACTCTGATTAGGTGCCATGTTTCCAATGGCAAGCACTTATTTGCTGAGCCATCTTCCTAGGGCAGGATGTTAGACATTCTTCACCTAAACAGACACTACCTAAAATTAAATATGTTGGAAAGACAAGGGAATTTTGCTGTAGAGTAAAGCTTGATTTTTAATCTGAATACAAATAAGTCATTTAAAAAACGATTCCCTACTGTGTACAAGAGTTTAGTTTTTAATTTACAAGATTCAACTTTGTTTTTGACTTTATTTTGTTATCCAGTTTGGTACAATATACACAAACCATGCTATATGACATATATATATATATATATATATATATCATAAGATTGCAGACAGAAACAAATTCAACATTTTCAATCAGTCTTAACATGCTGACTTCTAAAAAACTATCCACAGATGTGCTAATTTCTGATTGCCTCTCCTCATACCATCCTCAAGTAAAACTTGAGTTTAATTCCTGACCTGGACGGCTCCTCAGCAGAATTACTGACATGAGGGCATATCCCTTAGGAGTGCTTTCTCTTTATCAATTTATTTATTTATGTATTTGCTTACTTACTTATTGCCACAGTCCCCCCCCAAAAAAGGAATCTAGAAAGACTCCTAAGGATTTACTGATATATTTATATCCTGTTTGAATTTACTGAATATTTCATTCATTTTAGAAAAAAAGAATATTTTAGGGAAAGCATTCCAGATTCTATAAATCACAATGGCTATTTCTAATTGCTTTCTTTGTTCTAGGCTTCAAAATTTCTTCTCTGGGTGAAGAAAGTGTGTGTGTGTGTGTGTGTGTGTGTGTGTGTGTGTGTGTGTGTAATTTTCAAGAAAGGCCTAATTCTGAGATGAGTTTATATGGGGCTAGCAGAAATAAGCAAGAGGAAGGAGATGGTTTAACATCTAATATGTTGGCAGTGAAAGAGGATCCAAGGACAACATGTGGTGGCTAAAAGAAATCATAAAGTGTATTTGTTATTATTATTACTACTTCTTTTAAATAAGACGCAAAAAGGATACCTTATTTATGTTATCCCAAATTGCCCTGATTCTTTAACTGCAGACCCAATCAAGGGAGTGAGATCATTAGATACAAGGAACAATAAGTAACTACTTTAAATAAACCCTTATTGTATAACAACAAACTTACAAGAATGAAAATCATTTGTTCATATGGCTTAACTTTAAATTTTTCACTTGTGAGTCATGAAAATTTCAGGTAAAGCAAGATCCACAGTAACTTGGTTTCCAAAAACATCTTTTTCCCATTGTATTTTCAGTCTTAAATTAACTTAAGAGTTCACTGATACATCTTGCTTTGAATCTGGTGAAATAAAACCATTAGCTAAAAATAATTCTTTAGACTACAAATGGATCTTGTATGTCACAATTTAATTGAATTTTAGATTCTTCTTTGCAGATGATTATAGAAAATCTCATAATTCAACATGAAGATCAAGCAAAAATATTAAATTTCAAATTGAAAGGTGAATTAACTGGAAAATATCCATACTGAGCTCAGGGAAATTTTCTAGGAGCTTCCATCAATGCCAGTCTTTGGGCTTTGAAGTGAGTCTGCACCAATCACCCATTTTCCACCTTCTTTCTCTTCTGATTACTATTCTTCCCCTCAGAATCAGTGCTGCTGAGAGGTAGCTGAATGCATCCAATTTTGGAAAATATAATACAATATGCTGTGTGTGAATCAATGACAATTTCCAGCTGCTTCAGAGTTTAGACACAGCTAGTCAGAAATGTGTATTTATGAAAGTTATGATGCAGCTAAAACAAGATCTCAGAAACAAAGCAAAACAAACAGAAATCTGTGAATAGAGATTTTTTTTTCTAATTCATCCCTATTACTAAATTGTTTCTGAATTCAACATCCTCACAAGGAACACCAGATGAGAGAGAATGGGAATCCAGTCACTTGAGTCAACATTACTCACCAAACAAGACATTTTCCAAAGTTAGATCCATTTCTTTATTTCACACATGATGGAATTCTTCTATAGCTGGTATCCTTCAGGGAAGGACAGGATATGGTCCCCAGTGATATCTCTGGGATCTGCTCAAGCTGAGAGGCCACAGGACAAGGATTCATTGGAATGTTTTCTTCTAGGCACTTACTAAAGTGCTAGTAAACTTAGATGCAATCTGTGCAGTGTATATAGTAGGCCAGTCACTGAATATTGAATGTTGGAAAAAGAGTTTATTTGTAAGAGGATCATGCCTAGAGATAGAAACCAAACCTCAAAATCTCCATCACAGGGAAGAGAAAGTATATTACAGTTGTGTGCTAAAAACTTGGTAAAGCCAAGTAGAAACTAGGGACTGGGAAAACATGTAAAATAGAATCAGGATTTCTCGGTTTCTAGCCCTGATCCACAAATACACTTTATTCTTGTTAAGGAATATTATGAAGTTTAGCATTGACTAGTAAGCATGGATTTCAATATTGATGTTATATTTATATAAAATATTTTGATGCAAAACATGGTCTTATTAACAAAATTTAAACATTATACATCTCTTTCCTTGGACAATTGTTTTCTTGAATTCTGGGATTCAAAGCCAGGGTGGTATTTATTCACACTACATGTACTCTATCACTGAGTTATACCCACAGCAGGCAGACTCATTTTGTATTTGACCACAATCATAACACAATTATTCTGAGATCTTTCATTGTGGATTTGTTTGAATCTTAGCTTTCTTTTTTGAATGTCTAATCAATTTCAAATTACTTCTTTTTTTTTCAAGCACAATTTTTGGGCATCATTGTGAAAATATCAAGAGTCCATTTACTTTAACTTTATATCTATCACAAAAAGTGGATAAAAATATTCTTTCGCCAAAAACTATGTGGGAGATCTTCTAAGATCCACATTTTTTTTTATTAAGAAAGTTTTTATTCATTCCACATACCAACCACAGATCCCTCCTCATCCCTCCTCCCACTCCACCCCCAGCCTTTCTCCTGAACCCATTTCCCATCCCCTCCTCTGAAAGGTTACAACCTTTCATGGGGAGTCAGTTAAACCCAGCACATTCAACTGAGGTAGGTTCAAGCCCCTCCCCTAGCATCAAGGCTGTACAAGGTATTCCACCATAAGCAATGGGTTCCAAAAAGCCAGTTCATGTAAGATGAATCTTAAATGGTCTTATTAATGAAAAACCAGGGGCCAGATATTGGGGTGAATTCTGAAAGATCAGAGAACAAAAGAGCCACTAGATTAGACATAGAGGCCAAACAGTGATGGCACATACCCTTAATCCTAGCATTCCGGAGGCAGAGATACATCAAGGTCTCTATGAGTTGAAGACCATACTTGAAACAGAGCCAGGCATGATGGCACATGCCTTTAATCCCAGAACTTGAGATCTCATGTCTTGCTTGGGAAAGACACATGCCTTTAATCCCAGGAAATGATGTTAAGAAAGAGAAAGATATATAAGGCATGAAGACCAGGAACTAGAGGATTTTTAGCAGCAGTTTAATGGAGACACTTTTGGATGAGGACTCAGAAGCTTCCAGTCTGAGGAGACATGATCTGATGAGGAACTGTCAAGATAAGGTTGCCTGTAGATTATTCTGCTTCTTGGATCTTTCAGAATTCACTCCAATATCTGGCTCTGGGTTTTTTTTTTTTTATTAATAAGACCATTTATGATTCGTCTTACATCTTCATGAACCAGGGATAGATCCTATTTCCACTGTCAGGGGCCTGCCAAACAGACCAAGCTACACAACTGTCTCATCCATGCAGAGGGCCCAGTCCATTTCCATGCAAGCTCCACAGCTTTGGTCCAAAGTTCATGAGTTCCCACTGGCTTGGTTCGGTTGTATCTGTAAGTTTCCCAATCGTGGTCTTGAAGCCCCTTGTTCATAGAACCTCTCTTCCTTCTCTTAGACTGGACTTCAGGCTAGGCCTGGTGCTTGGCCATGGTTCTCTACATCTGTTTCCATCAGTTACTGGATGAAGACTTTATGAGGACAGTTAGGACATTCACCAATCTGACCACCAGGATAGGCCAGCTCAGGCACTCCTCCATCACTGCTAGTAGTCTAAGCTTGGGTCAACCATGTGATGTAGTTGGAGTTTTCCTCCAATCCTGCTTAGCCTGCAGCTGCTCAGACCCAAGTAAACACACAGAGACTTATATTATTTATAAACTGTATGGTCATGGCAGGCTTCTTGTTATTTAGTTCTTGTATCTTAAATTAACACATTTCTATTACTCTATAAGTTGCCATTTGGCTTGTGGCTTACCAGTACTTTACATCTTACTTTGGCAACACATTCACAACATACAGAAAGACATCCCCAGCAGTGTGGATTCCTGTGAACTTCCCTACAATCAGGTTTCTCCTTATCCCCATGATACCTTCCTCTATCAAGATATCTCCCTCAATGCTCTCCCACTTCACCCCTGTTCCATTTTGACCATCCCATTCTCCCATGCTCCCATCCCCTACCCTCCATTGCCCAACTCCCATCTACAGTTTACTCAGGAGATCTTATCTATTTCTCCTTCCCAGGGCAATCCATGTGTCCCTCTGAAGATCCTCCTTGTTATGTAGCTTCTCTGGAACTGTGGGTTGTAGACTTTTATCCTTTGTTTGCATCTAGTATCCATGTATGAGTGAGCATATACCATGTTTGTCCTTCTTGAGTCTGGATTACCCCACTCAGGATATTTTCTAATTTCATCAATTTGCCCGCAAATTTCATGATGTCTTTGCCTTTTGCTACTGAGTAGTACTCCATTGGGTATATGTGCCATATTTTCTTTATCCATCATTTGGTTGAGGGGCATCTAGGTTGTTTTCAGGTTCTGGCTATTAAGAATAATGCTGCTATGAACCTAGTTGAGCATGTGCACTTGTGTTATGATTGAGTCCTTGGGTATATGCCCAAAAGTGGTATAACTGGGTCATATAATTGGTCCCAATTTTCTGAGAACTGCCATATTGATTTCCAAAGTGACTGTACAAGTTTGCATTCCCACCAACAGTGTAAGAGTGTTCCTCTTGTTCCACATCCTCTCCAACATAAGCTGTCATCAGTGTTTTTGATCTTAGCCATTTTGTCAGATGTAAGATGATATCTCAGAGTCATTTTTATTTGCATTTCCCTGATGAGTGAGAATGTTGAGCAGTTTCTTAAATGTCTTTCAACCATTTGAGATTCTTCTGTTGAAAATTTTCTGTTTACTTCTGTAGCCCTTTTTTAAATTGGATTGTTCAGTATTTTGATGGTCAAGCTAGAACAGGAACAGAGTGGGAGAGCAAGCAATGAGGTACTATGATAGATGGAGACATCATGGGAATATGTAGAAACAAGGTACTAGGGTAGTTCCCAGGAGTCTACAAGGATAAGTAGTTCTTTAAATGTCTTTTGGACATTTGAGAATCTTCTGTTGAAAATTCTCTGTTTAGCTCTATAACTCAGTTTTAATTGGATTGTTTGGTATTTTGATGACTAGTTTCTTGAATTCTTTATATATTTTGGAGATTATCTCTCTCTCAGATGTGGGGTTGGCAGAAATATTTCCCATTCTTTAGGCTATTGTTTTGTCTTATTTACCATGTCCTTTGCCTTACAGAAGAGTCTCAGTTTCAGGAGGTCCCATTTTTTGATTGTTGCTCTCAATGTCTTTGAGACATTATATTTAAGAAGTGGTCTCCAATGCTAATTTATTCAAGGCTACTTTCTGCTTTCTCTTCTACCAGGTTCAGTGTAACTGGATTTATGTTGAGGTCTTTGATCCACTTGGACTTGAGTTTTGTGTATGGCCATAGATATAGATCTATTTGCAATCTTCTACATATTGACATCCAGTTATAACAGGACCATTTGTTGAAGATGCTTTCTTTTTTTCCATGGTATGGTCTTGGATTCTTTGTCAAAAATCAGGTGTTCATAGATGTGAGGATTAATGTTAGGATCTTCAATTCGATTCCATTGGTCCACATGTTGGTTTTTATGCCAATACAAAGCTGTTTTTGTTACTATAGCACTAAAGTAGAGCGTGAGGTCAGGGATTGTGATGCCTCCAGAGGTTGCTTTATTGTACAGGATTGTTTTGGCTACCCTGGGTTTTTTGTTTTTCTATATAAAGTTGAGTATTGTTCTTTTCAGGTCTGAATAATTGGGTTGGGATTTGATGGGGATTACATTGAATCTGTAGATTGCTTTTGGTATGACTGCCATTTTTTAAGTTGATTCTGCTTATCCATGAGCATGGGAGTTCTCTCCATATTCTGATATCTTCTTCAATTTCTTTCTTCAAAGACTTAAAGTCTTCTTCATTGTTTCTATTTCACTTTTCAGATCTTGAGCTGTTTCCTTCACCTGTTTATTTGCCCTTTCTCATTTTCTTGACTTTTTAAAGGGATTTATTGATTTCTTCCAATTTTTTGTTTGTCTTTTCTTAGATTTCTTTAAGAGAATTTTTAATTTCCTCTTTAAAGACCTCTATTATCTTCACAAAGTTATTTTTAAGGTCATTTTCTTCTGTTTCTTTTACGTTCAGGTCTTGCTGTTGTAGTACCACTAGGTTCTGGTGGTGCCATATTATTTTTTATGGTGTATGTATTTTTGCACTGGTGTCTACCCATCTCTTACTCCAATAGGTGCAAGAGGTGTCTATGCCTGAAGGAGCTGCCTTTAGTCCAATCTGTGCTTGCTGTATCTGTGTCTCAGGGGGCCAGTCTTGGTCCTATGAGAGTTCTTGGTCCACTTGGTCTAATTAGAGCTGGTAAATTCTGTGTCTCATGGAGCCACTGAGGTCACAATGGGACAGGTAGGTTTGGACCAGGGAGTGGGTATCATAGATTGCAGGATCCAATGGGGATTGTTGGATGGGATACCTGCCTGTCAGAGTCTTCCCTGCTGGCCTGCATCTGGGACAGTGATGGGTGGGAGCAAAATCAGTAATTACATCTTCTATTTATAGAGGTAAGAAATACATCAGTGTTAGTCATATTTAATTGCAAACAAAGAAAGATGCACTTCCAGATATGGAAAACTTTATGATATTAGTCTTTTTCATATATCTAAAGATGTTTTTTATCTTAGTGTTTCAGTTCTAGTTGCTTTTATCTTTCTGTTGCTATAAGAGCATACCAGAAGATAGGAGAATTATAAACAGAAAGTTGTTTCTCACACTTCTTGATGGTGGAAAGCCTAATAGAAAAGCACAGAAGATTTGGGTCTGATTAAGCATATTTCTTGGTTCATACAAGGTATCTACTCAATGCTTCCCACACTGGGTATTAAGTTTTGGTATATCCATTTTGTAAAGATACAAATGTTAATATGATAGCTACAGAAAATCTCCATAAGAAAGAATAAATGAAGAGAACTTAGGGAGAAATTTGTAAGAGCTAATAATAATTATATATGGTATTATATTATTATATAATATGTAACTAATATATTTTATATAGTATATCATATATAATAAACTTAGTTCATGTTCTATAATCCTTGTGTGACTCTCATAGTACTTTTGCAGGTAGCTGATAATTTGCCATAAATATTAGTGATTATAAAGTTGGCCATTGACTACAGTGTCTGAGATTGTTTCTCTTTAGTATTTAAAAGGCCCAAGTTGTGAGTTATCTTGTAAAATGACATTTATCCAAGTGTTGCCAATAAAAGTGCTGATATGGGCCGATCAGGTAACACCCTTAGGTTGCTAATTTTCCAATAGTACTCAAAGTAACTTTAATCTAGACAAGCAAATTGTAGGCTCTCCAGATTTTATTGCAACCAATATTCCTTTATTGTCATGAATTATTTATATTGTTTCATTTTCATCTAATGAATTACAACAGAGTATAAAAGCCTCAGGCACACTTCTAAATGCTAGTGACTTTAAGGCTAGGTTTTCTTTTAAGACATCATAGATCCAGTCCAATTCTCTCTGTGTGTTTGTGTGTGTGTGTGTGTGTGTGTGTATCTCTCCCTGTATCTTTGTATTTTTGAGACAGGGTTTCTCTGTGTAACATCCCTAGCTGTCCTCAAATTTGGGCAAGGATGGCCTTAAACTCACAGTGATCCACCTGCCTCTCACACTTGAGTGCTGGGATTGTAGGCCTGCACCACCACATCTGGCTCAAAGATCCAGTTCCAAAAATCAGAAGTAAACCATCCCTGGTGACTTCTTTGCCAAATATCTAGGAAGGAAGGCAGAGGAGGATAAGGAAGAATAAGAAAAAGGATGAGAATGAGAATGAGGATGAGGATGAGAAAGGGGAGAAGGAGGAGAAAGAAGAGGAGAAGAAGGGGGAGGAGGAGGAGGAGGAGGAGAAGAAGAAGAATTTTGAGCTGCCCAGATAAGGACTTCCTAATCACCCATATTTAATACTTTAGTAAAACTATCAAGATCTACCATTTCATCTTTGTTAGAGTCTCTAAAACAGGTATAATCTGCTCAGACTTATGAAACATGGACAATCCAACCACCATGGGTAATGTACAGATATCACATCTCAGCATTACAGAATGGGAAAAAACAAAGGAGGTGTCTTTTAGCTAATTATGTACAATGTATGACTCTTGGGTAAGGACTAGATTACCAACAGAGTATTGTCTTCACATATCACAATATGTTCTCCCTTAGTCAATTGGAGGAATATCCTGTCTTAAAGGGATGATGTCTATTTAAGTTTCATTATTGTAAGAAGATGTGTTAGCATAAAAGAGCCATAATAGTGCTTCTTAATACCCAGTGTGGGAAGCATTGAGTAGATGCCTTGTATGAACCAAGAAATATGCTTAATCAGACCCTGGGATACCACTAATGAGAAAAAAACCTCTCTAGGAAATAGTTTATTGTATTGTACAGGGTTAAAACACACTATTTTGTATAGAAATTATCATTTAGAATATTTCAATATATTAAACACATGATGAGGACCTATCTAATATTTTATTCATGTAAATGCTTTTTTTCATATAACCTTTAGAGACAATATCTCACAGCTATCTGATGTCAAAACTGAACACCAGAGAACAAAGAATCCTTATGTTTGTGTGATTATTTTTCTTTTGTTGCTCTTTGATATAAGATCTTGCTATGCAGCCTGTATGTCTTTGAACTTGAGAATCTCCTGAGTAAGCTTCCTGAGTCCTGAGGTAAAACAGTAATGAAAATCCCATTGGTGAGCTTCCCTTTCCTCCAATATGCAGTTTTCTTATTCTGTAGACCTTGACATTTCTGCCAGAAATACAGATGTGGTGGCTGACCTGTTGTTACAAGATTTACACTATTATTAGTCTGTATCTGTTCTTACTGGGTAAAATCTCTTCATTTTCACATAACACAGTTGATCCAGTGAGACCCATCCTCCACTGTTCATGTGGACTCTTTACTTTGGTTTTAAGTGTTTTCCTGATTATAGGATACACAAGAACATCTTCATAGAAACATAGAAGCTTCTGCATGAAAATTTAAATTTAAAAGTAGGTGCTTCACTTAATAAAAAAAAATCTGTCACCAGAGAAAATGAGCAATTCAACAACCTAAATCAGAGAGCATTAGTCTATTGCCCTAGATAAATCTTCCTTCTTCATTTTCAATTACTTCTATGCGCCCTAGTCCCTCTCTTCCCTTATCCTAGCATCTGTTCTTATACAATTCCATATGTTTCTGTCCCTTGCTTTTCCAGACCCCAAGAACCCCAAATTCTTCCCAACAACTGTCCCAAACTTTTCAAATTTTATTTGTGATGAAAATGCCATTCTTCTCATTAGCCTGGGATATAGACAGCTATTACCATTACAATTTAGACAATAGACTTGAGATAAAATAAAAACTACAATCAAAATAGTTTTTATAATGAATATAATGAATATATTCTTAGGTTTTTCAGCCCATGTTCAGAGAAAATCTTAGACTCCTTCAGGATGGATAAGGCCAATGATTATGTGGCCTATATAAACTGCTAAAAATTCTGGTAAGAACCAAATTTTAGATGTCAAAATATGACTCAACTGATTCCCCAAAAGATGTTATAATATTCTACTTCCTATAATAAGTTTGAAGGTCAAGGAATGGACACTGTGATAGATCAAAATTTTCTAAAATCACATTTTTATTTTCAATAAAATTCAATTGAACCATAATACAATCATGAAAATGAAATCCAAAATAAAAGATAAAACTAACAAGGTACTTTGTGACAAGCTAGAAGATACCTGCTTCAATGAACTTCGAATTAAATAATATAATGATGTGTGCATCTTTGTTAAAACCTAACATTGGCCATCTAATTAAAGCACAGAAACCAGATTTTGAATTAGTTCCTTTAACTTAACTATATAATACCTGACAGATAATTTGAAAGGACTTTAGTACCAAAAGAATACCGAACACAGACTAAACTGGACCTGTAGATTATCTTCTGAGTTGCCCCCTTTTCAACTGATAGCTTGTTGAAAAGGAGAGGAGCACATTACATGCATCAAATAGTTACAAGTAAAAAGGTTTGCCTAACTCAGGAAAGGAAAAAAAAATGATCTAAAATTATCCGGAAGCAGAGCAATGATGAAAGATACATCAGTCTGCAGTGTCATCACTTCAACAGCCAATGTTGATTATCTCTAAACATTAATGGCCATCCTCATCAGTTTGTGCTTGATGAGGGTATTACTCTTTCTAGTTTACATCATGACAACTTTGTTCAATATTATCCTTATAATAATCGTACAGATTATTGGTATTTAAACTAATCAATATATCTGTTCCATACCCCATGTCTTAAACTCATCCCCTACGAACTTGATTAAAAACAACTTTCTGTGTACTTGGAAACATCACACTTACAAATTTAGCAGAGAGAAAATTCCTTTACAAAGGGAATTATAGTATTAATATAGTCAGGAGTACTTTCTCAAGGTTCCAGAAGATTCCTCTATTCATAAAAAGGTTGTGTTGTTCTGGATATGATTTATCCTTGTAATTACATTTGATGCATACCCTAGATAAAAATGTTGGAGCTGTACTTAGTATTCTCTCAGTTAAAAATTGGTAAAACTTTCAGGGCAAAATCTATGTAAGTTTTGATAACGACTTCAAAATTATTACCAAAATTTCTTCAACTGTGCTTAAAGACTGAAGAAAAGAAGAATATAAACCTACTGTTAAAGCCCTTCAATCAAAGACTCTTTTCACAAGCTGGGCTCTATTTATTCCATTCTCCTACTTTAGTAAAGAAGTGAACTATATGAGAACGAGATTCTGTTACAGACCCCAGAACAATTTTGTTATCACTGACTTCCTGTTAATTCCCCAACTGAATACAGTTTTATTTTCAATTCTGCATGAAGGGGTCTATTTCCATGTCAGGGCCTGTGGTGTGGTATATTAAATTCTGACAAATAAAGCTTGCTCGGAGATAAGAGGGCAGAGCTAACCACTAGTTAACCATAGAAGCTGGGTGGTGGTGACTCACACCTTTAATCTCAGCACTAGGAAGGCTCACACCTTTAATCCCAGCACTTGGGAGGTACAAACAGGAAGTGATAATGTGGGACAGAGATATGATCTCAGCTCCCTTGAGTAGGAAGATTCAGAGAGGTAAGAAGTCACTGGTGTCTGATCCTATGCTTTCCTGATCTTTCAAGTTACTTCATTACTCCAATATTTGACTCCTGGTTTTTCTTGATGAGACTCATTAGACTCATCCTTCAATGGCCATTTGCTTTGCTTTTGCAGTGTACTACCAGACACAGCTTAATTTGCCAATGTGACTCATTTCTGGTTATTGTATTATGTGACCTTCTATTTCAGTCATAGAATAATGAAGTCTACAATTTTTCTACATACTTGCCTCTAAAACACACACACACACACACACACACACACACACACACACACAGGCATACCACAGCAACTCTTATAAAGGGAAATGTTTAATTGGGGCTGGCATACGGTTCAGAGGCTTAGTCCATTATTGTTATGAAGGGAAGCATGACAGTGCAGCAGAGATGGTGCTGGAGAGGGATAGGGATTTCTACATCTAGATCCTCATGCAGAAGGAAAGAAGAATGAGCTACTGTGCTGAGACTGAGCTTCTGAAATCTCAAAACCCACTCCTGGTGACACATTTCCTCCACCAAGGCCACACCTATTCCAACAAGACCACACCCCCCAATAGTGCCACTCCCTTTGAGCCAATGGATGACATTTTCATTCAAACCACCACAGAGATGGAGACAAAGAGACAGAGAATAAGGCATATTAAGTTCTAAATTACTTCCCAAGAGTATATTATAGTGTATTACCTCTTTTCAAAAAGGGAAATACTTTCTCCAGTTTACTAAAATATATATCGAAGCTTTCCTGCGCTTCTGAATTCATTACAGTTGAGGAGTTTCTTAAATAACTTAATGCTAAAGATAACAGGATTTATTTTCCCCCTTGATTATAATCCTTTTGTGAAAAAACTAAGTTTTCGGTATTAGAACCTCTACTGTAAGATTTCAGACACTAACATGGGTTCTGGAATCTGCCTTATTCCATGTCCTCCCTTTCTCAGGCTTTTAGTCACAGTGTCAGGATTCTTCAGAGAATCACAGCCAGTTACATGTCTATAAATATTTTAATATCTACCTGAATATATACCATCACTATCAACATATATATATATGTATATATATCCATGTCTCCATCAGCAGCATATATCTGTATCTATCAGTAGATGTTTACATGCCAAAAGAGTGGAATACAAAAACTTGTCTCATGAGAATGACCATCATCACTATGTGATATATGTGTGTACAGGAATGCCACAATGGAAATCCATTTGTATAATTACTTTGGGCTAATCAAATACTGTTTATCTCTTTCTGAAGCTTGTTACAAATGCAAGACCTATAGAATCAAAGATGTTTTCAAGTTTAAAGCTTAGAATTGTTGTTAAGACAGTAAAAGTCAATGTCCTAGTAAATCTCACCCAAGAGAAAGAAGTAATGACTCACTTAGATATATTTCAGGAAGGTAATGTCTGTCCTATCTGAGGAAAATCAGCCTTTGACCCTATTCAGCCCTTCCAATGAAATGGATGAAGCCCACATATTACATTAAGCAAGCACATTACTCAGTTGATTAATTTCAGTGTTGACATAATTCTAAAATATCTTAACATAAAAACAGACCTATCTGGCTGAATAGGGTCAGCCTAATAAAAAAATAGATCTAAATATATGTTGTCTCAAACATTAAAAACAAAACTCATCTCTCTGGCAAAGACATCCATTGACTTTGAGTCAAAAGATGGAAAACAACCTACTAAGCAAATGGAAGGCAAAGTCAAGCAATGATAGCTATTCTGATATCCTATAAATCAGATTTCAAATAAAATATAGTCAGAAAAGGTATAGAATGTTACTGTTTCTTAATAAAGAATTCTCTTCATTAATAATCAAGAAATACAACAATTGTAAATATACATGTGCCAAAAACTGGGGTTCCCAAATTAATAAGAAAGAAGTCTAATGGATAGAGTAGATCACATAGATTCTGGTTAACTAACAGTGTATGGTTTCAGTATCTCACTCTCATCTATAGACAGATTGTCAAAGCTAAAAATCAAAAAGGAAATCTCAGAATTAAACTACTTTGTAAATAAAATAAAATAGAGATACAAAATACATAGTCTTCAAAGAACCTTTCTGAATATATGGTAAAACAGACCAAAGAGAAAATATTGAAAATAATGTCCTGTATGTAATCAGGTTATAGTACAATTAAATTAGAATTAAATAGCAGTAAAAACAACAGCACTGTGGTTATTTTTTGTCAAACTGAAGCAAAGTGTATTCACCAAAGAAGAGGAAACCTCAGTTGAGGAATTGTCTCTATAAACCTGGTCTGTGGGTATAACTATGGGTAATTCTTTTAATGTAATTATTGAATTGGGATGGCCTAGGCTATTGTGGGATGTATCATCCCCAGAAGGTGATCCAGAGAAATACAAAAAAGTTAGCTAAATCTTAGTCAGGAAGAAAGCCAGTAAACCATTTCCACTATGATTCCTGTATCTGTTCCTATTTGAGCTCCAGCTATAACTTTCTTTGATGATGGATCATTAGCCCATTCATCCCCAAGTTGTTTTTGGTCATAGAGTTTTAGCAATGAATTAGAAGTAAACTAGGTCAAACAAATCGTATGCAAATCTATGTAGATTAGAAGGAGAGTATGATGTTGAATAACTTGGTACCATTAAAGAAATCATACATAAATTAAAAAGTTTTCTAGAATCAAAGGAAAATGAAACCACAACTTACTAGTGCCTTTGAAATACACCTAATTTATAAAGAAAGGGGTTATTATTTAAAAATTATTTTAAATGCAAGCATTGGATTCTAAAAATAAGTCAATGAACCTATTAAATTAACTATAATAAGTTGAATATACAGCTCACCAAAAGAAAAACAAATGGACAATAAATATTTGAACAGGTGTTCAACATCTTTAGCCTTCAAGAAAATATAAGTTAAAACTACTTTGACAGTCCATTTCACCCCAGTCAGAATGGCTGTCATTAAAAACAAACAAACAAACAAACACCAAAACTATAACCACAAAATAAATAATGACAAAATTTTGAAGAGAATGTTGGGAAAGAGCTGACAAATAAATTGTTGCTGGAAAAGTAAATATGCATAGCCATTATAAAAGCAAAACTGAGTTTTACTTTAAAAAAAGAAAATTACTATATTACCCAGACACAGCACTCTTGAGTGTACAACAAACTGTAAGCCAACATGTATTAGATTCTTGCTTATCCATAGTTATTTTTACATCAGTCTCAATAGCCAGAAAATCAAACAAACTTAGAGAACCAACAAGAGGGAAATGGATAAAGAAAATGACGGGTACTTATATATAAGAAGGAATTATAACATTTGCAGGAAAATGGATAGAATTGGAAATTCTTATATTCAGAAAAGAACACCAAGCAAGGAAAACAAATGTGATGTTTTCTCTCATATATGGAACCTAATTTAAAAATATATTTGTATGTATGATCCTCACAGAAATTTATAGAATGCCATAATACAGAGTCATATGTGGGGAGGACATGGTATTGGCCAAAAGCAGACATGTATATCAGTGAAACAGAATAGGAGGCTTAGAAATAAACCCACATTCCTGTAGCTGCCTATGCCAGACAAGACTAGAAACTATGCCTTTGCAGAGAAGGCTGTTGTGCTACTTGAGTTGTGTTTCGCTTTGACTCTTTGGAAACATACAGGGTGTCCCCCCCACATCCATTGTTGGAACCATCATCAAAAATCTTCACATCTCAACATGAATGACACCATAGCTGTTATTAGAAACCTATCCAATTTCCCAGGGCAAGTGAGGTCATGGATCTTAGATAAGAATCTTCTATTGCCAGTTTATTGAACCATCATAATTCCTAACTTCATTTTAAATTATTATCCTTATATCCACAGTTAAGTGTAGCTCTCAACCATCACTAAAGAAACAGTACCTTGCAGCAGATAGAAATCATTACAAACCACAACAGGTCACAAACAAAGAATAATTGATTGTGGTGTGCTCTGATAAAGTAGATACTTCTACAACAAAATTAGTTATCCTAAGCCTTAGGAAAGAATATGGAAGAATAAGGGGCAGAAAGATTGTAAGGGCCAGAGAACAAAAAATTTGCTTGGAGATCCTATTTCCTAAAGAGTCAGGGAAGTTATACACCTAATACATAAACAATATGGCCGCCTAAGAAAAAAGACCTAAATGATGACAACATTAATAGAATAATATTCTTGGAATATAGAAAACTCACAGGCTTCATCTTTAAATAAGACCTACAGAGAATCTCATCCCTAGACAAAAACTAAAGATAATTAAGGACTGCTAAGAGAAAGAAAGTTACCATTTACCAGGAATGAGTCACATAACTGGTTGTACAATTCTAAATGAACATCATTCCTGGAAAAAATATACTAGTAAATACATATATTTTTAAATGAACTCAGTTATATTTAAATATCTGTACATTGATACATAAATGCATTAATAACAATGAAGTAGATCTTGATTTTTGAGAAACAGTAACAGGGAGGTACATGAAAGAACTGGGAAGTGGAAAAGAAAAGAAAAAATAATATAATTATATTTTAATTAAAAATAACAATATGCATGTTTTTGAAATTGCCACATCTTGAACCAGTTTTATTTATCATTACTTCCGGGGAGGTAGATATTAAAGCTGAAGCTCCTTTAAAAATATACTATAAACAAACTACAGGAAATTATCCAGGGGTTGTTATGCCAAAGAATTTACTGCATGAAATATTGTGATCTTCTCTAGACACTCAAGTGACAATTATCTAAGGAAATGAAGATGCCAGCCTGCAATGTCAGTGTTCAGACCTGGTTTAAAAAAAAACCAAAACTGCATTTCCTGCCAATAACCTGAGATTGTTGAAGCAGCTTCTAGGGACACTAAACAATTACAGTGTATATTTTAAAGTTTCTCTGTGAGATTGTCCATCTCAGAATAGACAACTTTACTATTTTCATGTTTAAAAACCTTCAAAAAGGCATCTTGGAAGAGTTTTGATCATATTACTACCAAGATCATAAATCTGAGAATAATGTAACTGTGAAGATCAGGAATCTTGACCGGCCACACTAGTGGAAGCCCATGAACTGTGATCTGGTGGCTGTGGAGCCCCCATGGGACTCAACTAGCCCCCCTGGATACAGAAGATGGTTGTTTGGCTTGAACTGTTTGGGGGGCACCCAGGCAGGGGGATCGGCATCTGTCCCTGGTCTATGGGCAGGCTTCTGGAATCCAGTGCCTATGGTGTGACACCTTGCACAGCCTTGGTGCAGTGGGAAGGGGCTTGGACCTGCCTAGGCTCAGTGTGCTGGGCTCTGGTGACTCCCCATAGGAGACCTGGATTTGGGGGATGTGGGGATGTGGGGTGCCTTGGGAAAGACAGCTAGGAGGTGGGAGGAGGGAGGAGGAGGGATCTCTAGATAGTATGTGGAGTAAGTAGAAACTTTCTTAATAAAGAAAAAAAAAAAAGACCAGGAATCTTAACTTTATTTATATCTAGCATATTGCCAGGAATAACAAACTAAAAATAACAGGACATTTTAAGTTGCACAGATCTCACCTAATAATAAAGACAGAGATGGCCCTGATATATAATCTGCAAACCTGGAAATCCAGCAAGCTGTTATTGGTCAGTCACAGTTCATAGGGTTAAAACAGCAAAGTAGGTAAAACCACTGCTGAGAGTCTTGGAGTTCCAAGGCCTAAGAATCAGAATCCACTTGATCTAAAAAGAGGACTAACTGGATATCCTCAATTGAAACAATAGTGCTGTGATTTAAATGATAATGGTCCCCTAGACTCATACATTTGGATGCTTAGTCACCTAGGATTAAAAGGGGATTAGGGGAAGGATTGGGAGGTATGGCTTTGTGGAAGTAAGTGTGCTCTTGTTGTACGGGTATGGGGTGGTGGTGGGCTTTGAGGTTTCAAAAATCCATCCCAGACCTACTCTTCCTCACCTCTCTCCCCCCACTCTCTCCTTGTTGCCTGTGGATGCAGGAGTGGTGTGGGCAGGGGGAGCCTGCGTTTCACCATGATGATTTTGGACTAACTACCTAAAACTGTAAGGCCCCCAGTTAAAAGCTTTCTTTGGTAAGAGTTGCCTTTGTAATAGTGTCTCCTCACAGCAATGGAACACTAACTGAGACAGGTAGACCACTGGCCAATTTTTCTGCCTCTTTGCTTTATGTAGGAACTGAACTGAAAAGCATTTGCCCACCACTGTGGTGAGGGGGGATCTTTATTGTTCAGTTTACTGATCCAGATTCCAGAGTTATAAATATAATGTAGTATCCAAAGGAATCTTACTAACAAAAGTAGTCACAGATGTTTGTAGATTCCATGGTGTCAAAATTTTTATCAGAATCATAGAGCAAATATTGAGACCCATACTAATCTTATCTAACCTCTGCCCCTATTTTGTTTCTTTACTAAAATTTTGATGATTTTCACTTTTTGCTTACTGTTAACAAAGATAGATAGATAGATAGATAGATAGATAGATAGATAGATAGATAGATAGATAGATAGATAGGTAGATACAGATAGGTAGATAGATGATAGATAGATAGAAGATAGATAGATAGATAGATAGATAGATAGATAGATAGATAGATAGATAGATATTACATAGAGTATTCTTCATAAGCATTATTAGCCTTTTTTTCTTCCTAGCAAGGTCCACAAATACCCATTCCCTTTTAAAAAGTTTCCAATGTTACATATTCACTGCTTACTGTTACCTGGATGATACCTTTTTAAGGAGAAAAGTTCAAATATCTCTATTACCAATAGCATAAGTGTCTGTGTAGTAAGATTTGCTTAAGGAAACACAATCACAGTGCAAAGACTATAATTTACTTACTAAGATTCAAATATTTTAAAGATATCCCAGCTTCAATAATTCTACTTGTATAAATCAACTAAAATAATCCAAACATAATATTTCTAAATAAGTAAAGACATTTTACAGATGTGAGAGACAGTTTCTTAGAAAAGATGGACACTTGCTGTCTATTGGTTGCAGCTTCATACAGGATGTCTTTATTGTCCTTGACCGTGATATGATGTCCACACTGCAGGTTTTTGTGATTATATACATTCAATTATATTCTCAATTTAGCTATTCTCTCATCTGAAACCCACTATAATGATTCAGCAAGATAATGATAAAAGTGGTTGTCTTAGAGTTTATACTGCTGTTAATAAAACACCATAACCAAAAGCAAGTTGGAGAGAAAAGGGTTTATTTAGCTTACATATTCTAAATTGCAGTCCACTGAGGGAAACCAAGGCAGGAAAACAAACTGAGCAGGACCTAGAGGCAGGAACTGCATCAGAAGCCATGGAAGATTATTGTTTACTGGATTGCTCCTTATGGCTTGCACAGCCTGCTTTTTTATAGCAGGACCATCAGCCCAGGGTAATACATATCACCCAGAAAGTGATGGGAACTCCCATGCTCTCACGCTAATCACTAATTTAAAAATGCTTCACATGATTGCCTATCAGTCTGATCTTATGGAGCCATTTTCTAAATCATGTTCCTTCCTCTCAAATGGCTATAGCTAGAGTCAAGTTAGCATAAAACTAGCCAGTACAGCAATTTTTACTAAGATTTGCCTAGGGGGGGTGAGCAAACAATTCATACATAGTACAGCCACTGATGTCCAACTTTTTATTACTTCTTCAATCTCTTATAAGAAAGAAGTTGATTAAAAGTGGTAACTGACAATACAAACATTAAAATAGTCATTGACCAAGCCATGTGCAAATAGAAATCTGACTTACAAGTTGAAGTAAACAGTCCACATATCTAATTTTCTCTTTATAACAATCAGCATAACCATAGAAAGTCATATTATTTTATGTGGTCACAAGTAAATAACAATCCAACTATCAGTCAGGTACTATTGGTGAGAATTGAGTAAAGCATGATAGATTCTTTTATATTAGGCTGTAAGATGAATTGCTAAATGGTCTTATTAATAAAAATCCTGGAGCCAGATTTTGAGGTAAAACCGTGTTATCAGAGGAATAGGACAAGCCACAACCAAACTTTCCTCATCAATTCCTCATCTTCCTAAGAGACCTAACTCCTATATACCCATGCCTATATGCCTTTCTGTCCCTGCAACCTCACTTCCTCTCTCTGCCCAGCTATATCACTTCTTCTTCCTGCCCAGCTCTGTCACTTCCTGTCTGTCTGTACAGAACTCCAGAACTTTATGGTTAACTAGTGTTGGAACTTAAGGCCTGTGCCAACCATGCCTGGCTCAATTTCCAGATTTGAATGGATCTCTGCCATCTAAGTGTTAGGATTAAAAGCATGTGCTACCATTGCCTGACTTCTATGTTTATTATACTGGCTGGCTCTTTCCCCTGAACCTCAGATAAATTTTATTAGAGTGCATATAACATATTGGGGGACACAATATATCACCACATTTCCCCTTTTTGTCTAAAATAAAATATAAAAAAGTTATAACTAATATAAGAAAAACTACAATAAGTACAATAACTATATAAAATATGTAAAAGTGCATCAACAATGTCTAGTGCATTTGTGCTATATATATGTTCAGAGAAAATATTCCATTATATATCCTATTTTGGTGAGTCTAAAGTGTACCTAATTCACTTTCTATCCTAACTTGTATTAGCAATCAAATGCTGTCTTTTGTTGTCTTCAAACTTACACTTTACACCTTATAGTGAGGTTTTTTTTTTAATTTGTTAACAAGGAAAAGTATAACTATAACTGTCTAATCTTCAACTCCCTCAGAGACCCAAGAAGGAAATAATATTACCTAGTCAAAAATGAAGTGCAAACAAGCAATTTCCAAATGTGTTATGACAGAAACAGCCAGCTGCCTGGAGAATCACCTGAGGTTTCTCTGAAACATTGGGGCATCATCTTTCGGCTACAGGCTCAGCATATCTGACAGACTCATCTGTGAAGCAGGATTTTCTAAAGAGCCTTCCTACCTTGTCTTGGTCCTTTGTTTTGTGTCCTGCTTGTCCAATTTGGATAGCATACTGTCAGCAGTTGATGTGAGGGCACTTTCTTGACCAGTGGCTAACTTTTGACATAATGAAAGTTAACTCCATATGGAGTTTCTTTAATACCCATCATCTTCTCTGAATTAGATTGGTGCTGCCAGGAGCAGACATGCCTCAGAGTCATAAAAAAAAAGAAGAAAGAAAAGATATATGTTATTAAAACATCTTAACTCCAATATTCTGTAGATCTCAGAAGTGTTTGAAGATGACCTGTCTATCTAAAAATGTATCTCTGTTTGACCCTGAAAATATATATAATAAGATCCTTGAAATCAGGTTCTTCCTGCCTCCATCTCCTTCAGCAAATCCCACCAGCATGTAGCACCACAACCAGCCACATGAAGGTAGGGCCTGAGTGGGGTATGAAAGGCCACAGGCAAGAGGCTTTTTCATAAATTCCTGCTCCACAAGCTGGATGCCAAATGTAACACAAATGTGGTGATAAATTGTTTCCTCCAGTATATTGTTCACCCTAATAACACTTACGTTAGGATCAGAGGAAAAAGCCAGTCACTATAGTAAATACAGAAGTCAGGCAATGGTAGTACATGCCTTTAATCCTAGCATTCAGGAGCAGAGATCCATTCAGATTTCTGTGAGTTCAAGGTCATTCTGGGAACAGAGCCAGGCATGGTGGCACAGGACCTAAATTCTAAATTCCAACACTAGTTAAACATAAAGGTCTGGAGTTCTGTACAGATAGACAGGAAGTAACAGAGCTGGGCAGGAAGAGGAAGTGATATAGCTGGGCAGAGAGGGGAAGTGAGGTTGCAGGGACAGAAAGGCCTAGGCCTGGGTATACAGGAAATAGGTTTTTTTTTTTTTTTTTTGGAAGCTTAGGAGTTGGTGAGGTGATGTTGGTTGTGGCTTGTCTAATTGCTCTGATATCTTGGTTTCTACCCCAATATCTGGCTCTGGGATTTTTATTAATAAGACTGTTTATCAATTAATCTGACATTAGGCTCACTTTGATTTTAGGACAAATTGGAGAAAGACAACATTAACCAATGCTCTAGTTTGCTGGTATATAGCTGCCCACATTCATAGCTATCATAAAACTTTTCAATACTTTGCAACTCTTTGATTTTTTTTTTTGCACAAATACAAAGTGAAAACTTTTAGCTTGGTTTTTATAACAAGCTTTGAATAGTTTTTGTTTCTTGTCACTGGAATGATCTTCCTCTTTTCCCACAGAACTAAATAAAGGACTTTGTAATGAATAAACTAATTCATCCATTGGGTGCTATAGATTGGAGTTCGTGATTATTCCATTGCTTTGGGAGATGTCTCTGTGGTTCTTACATACAGAGAATTATAATTTTATTTCTTTTGATGCAATAAAATGTCCAGTCAAAAAGGAAACAGGGAAGAAATGGTGTAGTGGTATTTGTTTCACCTATGACCTTGGGCTATATAGCCTGAAAAAGGCAGTGCGTCCTGCTTACCTATGTTCCCTCTTGCCTGGGTATGTGACCTCTTATAAGGAAAGAGGGAGAGGTCATGCTCTATTTCTGGCCATCACACAATTAAATATCATTGAGAAAGTGACTTTCATTACTCACTTTTTATATAATTTGTTTGACCTCAAATATTTCTTACAGCTATACTTCCCCTATTACTTGACAAAGAATAGAAGATTTGATTAAGGGTTGATAAATAACATGCAATTTCTTATTAAAAGGTAATTCTTTCTATGAATAACTTTGTTTCTTCTTTCATTTTTCTAGAAACTTGAAGCAAATAGTTTATTAAGAATTGACTCTCTGACAACCTGTCTGTTAGCTCTTATTTATTTTCATATCCCAGAATCTTGGCCTATGAATACTTTTCTGTTCTTATTTTTAACTTCAGATATACAAGCCAGAATAATAGAGACAGAGGTTGAGGCTGACACAAGGTTGTGTTTCTTAGTGCTACTGCACTAGTTACATGAGAAAATGAAATTTGAAATTAAAAGAATAGGAGGACAGAAAATAAAATTTTCAAACTCAGATTATATCTCTGTTATTCATAATGACTGACTTGTAAGAAGTTGAGTTATATCTCTAAATTTTTGTAATTTACCAATATGTGTTATGTGACATTTTCCTCAGAATTGAAACATGGAATTCTAGAAAAAAAGAAAAATAAATAAATAAACGCTTTAAGACTCTGAAAGTAAACAAAACTTAAGTAACTGAGGAAATAAACAACTCACAAGTCTCTGGAAGTTTCTAAAAACAAGACTCATGGGATTCTTTCCCAAGGATATAAAGGCAGAAGCTAATCTAGGCAGGATTGCTACTTTTCTGAGCTAGCCAGCTATCTACAAGTTGACCAGAGAGTTTCAAGGATGGAACTTTCATGAGTCATCATCCATGACAGAATGGGCTTTTTGGTGATTTATCTACCTTTGAGTTATCCGTGTATGTGAACCCTTACACATATTCATGTTAGTAAACCCAATAAACCCAGTGGTTCTGAAAAAAAAAAGATGAGTGAAGTGAAACTATTACCTTTGTCTGTCTGTCTGTCTATTTTTGTCACTATCTGAGGTAAATAGACATAAAAGACATATGTTCATGTCTCTGTCTTCCTAGGAATAGTCCTATAACAATATGAGATAGATGATGGATAACAATAACCATCTTCCGTTTAGCATAGCATTTCTTCAAGCTAGAATCGTATCATATGATACAAAGAAAGTACTATAAATTTGATGATTGTTAAATTATAGTCTCATCATTGCTTTCTTATTCTTAAACTGAACCTTATAATTTAATGCTGGTGGACATGGTACTCATTTTGTAGAGCAGACTAGCTTTATACTCACATAAGTCCACCTGCATCAACTTCCTGTGTAATAGGAATAAGTTGTGCATGATCAATCCTAAACTCATCTAAAAGTATAGTTTAAATTAGTCTACCAGCCTAAATGTTCATCTCACCATATAAAACAATCCAGTTGGTCATACAAAATTCAGTCCCTTAGAGTATCAGATGAACCCATGTAACAAAACAGAAACATAGAATTTCATATCAAATTGCTTTGAAAAGTCACTGATTTCCTATATCTCTCAAATAAAGATATACATGATTTCAGAGGAATGTAATTTAGAAAAGAAATCCTAGAAGCTCAGGAATACATAAGCAATAAAATATGACTGAAATCTAAAAATATGCAGACACAATTTAATCAACTTTCAGTATCTATGAGATGTAAAAACCATATAATAATTGTAATTCTTTATAGAACTATAGGGGACACAAGAGAGAAAAAAATCAGGACATAGGACAGGAGTAACTTGAAAGAATTAAGAAGGCTTATTAAGGAGCTTCCAGTTAGAAGTAACTGAAGACTAAATGGCCATGAGCTATTTGAATTTCATAGTTGGAATCTGTTGAGTATCATGTGAGCATCTGCTGTTTTGTTATTCTCCAATATGAATCTTGGTTAAACTGACTTATCTGAAAATTAGATTTAATGAACAATGTGATGGTAAAGAAAAGCAGAGTAAAAACACCTGGATAAGCCAGGTGGTGGTGGTGCATGCATTTAATCCCAGCACTTGGAAGGCAGAGGCAAGCAGATCTGTGTTTCAAAGCCAGCCTAGGCTACAGAGTGAATTCAAAGACAGGCTCCAAAGCTGCACAAAGAAACCCTGTTTCAAAAACAAAAGAAAACAAACAAACAACAACAACAAAACCAAAAACATGTAGCTGAAAGTTTTTCAGTATCCCGCTGGTCTGCAGCCACTCAGACTGAAGTAACCACAAAGAAACTTATGTTAATTAAAACCATTAGCTCAGGCTTACCACTCACTAGCTTTTGCACTTAAACTCAGACCATTTCTGTTAATCTGTATGTCTCAATATTTTCTGTGGCTTTACCTGTGTACTATTACATGATAGTCCCTGGATGGCAGGCTGGCATCTCCTCACTCAGAAGAATTCCTTTTCCCAGAATTTTCCTTGTCTTTTTATCCCACCTATACTTCCTGCCTGCCTACTGGCCAATCAGTTTTTTTATTTATCAACCAATCAGAACAACACATTCACAGATTGTGAGTCTGAATGACTAATCAGAAAATTGAGTGGGCAAAATAAGAATAAAATGAAAATGGTGTATTTGACATTGAAAAAAAATAACTTTATTTCTATATTATTAAAGCTACTATAAGAAAATATATGAGGAACTTGTCTGGACACTGGAATGGGCAAGAATACTTTAGTTTGGGTCACAAAATATAGGAAACAGAAGCAAAGATAACCAGTAGGTATGCATCAAATTAAACAGATTTTTCACAAAAAGGAAATCATTGCCAAAGTAAAAAGACAATAGACCAGGATGAAAGAAAATAGATTCAAGCTATCATTAACAAGGTTTAATACGCAAGTTTATAAACTGGATCAAATGTTGAAAAAAGGATAAATCTCTAAATAAACCAAAAACTGAACCTCCAAAATGATTAGCTTAGGTAATGTGCAGCCAACACAAACAGACCCTTGTCAAAAGGACATAGAGAAATTGTTGATAGTGTATGTAAAAATGTGCAATATCATTATACACAGTAAGATAACTCCTCACTTATGACAAATTTTAAAGCTGTTTAACATTGTCATATATTTTGGCATGGTAGTACCCACTTATAGAATCACTCATGAGGCTAAAGCAGGATGATGGGAGTTGGGGCTGGCTTAAAGCTACACAGTGAACCCCAGAATAATCTAGGGTGTCTTAGAGATCCAATGAGGTAAATAAAGGAAGTAAAAAAGCACTAGAGAAGATATGGAGAAAATACAACAGGCTAAAATAGAAATCTTAAATTCACCACATAGCCATTATATAGAACATTCTTGAAGTAATAAAAAATTAAAAGTATGACAGTAAGGCCTAACAGTTCATTCAATGGGCATTTATCAAAAGGAAATAAAGTCACTGTCAGAAATCCATCTGCATTCATTGTAATAGCCAAGCATTGGGAACTAACTATCTAGGTGCCCATCACTTGATAAGTAGATAAAGAAAATGTGGTAATATACATAATAGACTATTAATAAGCTGTAAAATGGCATCATCTCATTTGTGAGAGCAGCATGAAACTTGAGTTAAGAGAAAAGAGCCAAACATAGAAATACAAGTTCCATATTTCCTAATACATATGTGAAACACAAAACTTAAAAAGCTTGTAAAAGAGAATTCACGGTGAATTCAAAAGTTTTGAACTGAGGGAGTTAGGGTAGGATGGAGAGAGATTAGTCAGGAAGACTAAGTCATGATCTCATTAGACTAAACAGGGTCATGAAGGATCAATGGGACAGCTATCAACAGTGATAACCCAAACACTAATGATTCAGAGTACCTCAAGAAAAATAGAAGGAAAGAGTAGATAAATGGGAAAAGAAAACAAGTGAAAAACAGAAGGATATGATGTTATTTTAGCAAATTCTGACACAGCTTCAGCTCTTGGAATCCTTGTGATACTTCATTCACATTGAGACAAGTTAATAATTATGATCCGTATGGGAAATCAAAACAGCATTTAAACTGGAACAGATGAATTTAATGCTACTCACAGCACTCCATGCTGAAGTGAACAGAAGAGGAATGCAGTAGCTTAAGCAACCTAGAAAATATGATTTGACTCAACTCTAAAGCTGAAGACAAAATGAGCTTCACTAACGCTGCACTTACATTAATTGTTTCTCCTAGAGGTGTTGAGTAGCGATGTGAAGATTAATTTGTGTGTTCAGTAATATTGAGAAAGCAAATCTGCTGTAATGAGAGACCATTTCACAAATTGGGGCAAAAAATAGATATGGAGAAGGAAAAGGGATAGGTGAGAGTCAAACCTCAGATCTTGTATGGTGTGTGAGATATCCATAAGAACTCACTGCTTTCACATACAGAAGTGCTTCCACATACAATGCGATAATGTCCTGACAAACCAGTTGTTGGTTGGAACTATATGTTGGTTGGGACCATCTGTACAGATGTGTACATATGTGATTTAGTGTGCACATGTATGAAGCATGTATGTACATGCTTGTACTTAAGCATGGCATGCTTGTGTATATGTGAGTTGATAGATATAGATATGTAAACTTAGTATAAGTGGATATATATGCATGTGCACAGACTTTAACCCAAATAAAGACACTAGGATACTATGAATAATTGTGTCAGGGAAAATATAAAATTACCCAAATTACCTTACTGGGTCAGAAAGTAAAATACCACTGAAGAAAGGACAAAGGAGTCTCAAAACAACACAGCATTCAGAATTCCTCATGGCCAAAATTGAATAATTTGACAATAAATAATGAAAATTTAAACTATAGTTCCTAGAGTAAAATAAATACTTATAAATATATATTGATTAAAATATTTAATTGAAGAAAACATTAATATAAAATAAAGAGAATTATTCATTGGGAATCTCTGATTAATAAGGATGTAATAAATAGAGAAATATAAACCCTTAAGTAGACAAATGACAGTTTATAAATGCCCATCCTAGACAAGACTCTTATTCCTTAATGAATGAAAATATAGATGGTGCAAGTTTGAGGCCACAAAAAACATTTGCTTGGTCTCTAAGTATTTTCCCACAACGCTGATTCATTAAGGGGTATAAAATAAAAATTTAAAATGTTATTTTCTAGTGGAGGAAATTGGCAGACACCAACTTAAAAGTTCAACGTTATCTCTAGGAATAAAACACTGCAACTTTATCTCACTGATGTCTTGAGCTAAAAAGTTCACAAAGCTTTTATGGTATTGTTGCCAAAAATTGATAACAGTCAGAAAACAACAACAACAACAACAACAACACATCAGGCAGACACAAACCAAGAATATTCCAAAGTAACCAGAGAGTATTTCTCGAAGTGCCAAGACAAAAAGATAAAATGATAAAGTGAGAAACTGTTAAAGTTCTGTGGGGATTTGGGTGACACATTAGCAAATATATCTATGTGGGAACCTTGAACATGTTAAGAAAACTAATGCTGAGAATACCTGTGTCAACTCTGGAGTTTATTATTGCTATACCAAAGTAAATAGCCTCATTTTGGTAGTAACACTATAGCAATGTGAACCTGAGTGTGAACAAAAGAAAATGATGATATTTTAAATTTTGTAGCCCTAAAATTATTTAAATATATCATATTTAAGGAACCGATGGAAAAAAATGAAATGATTGAGTAACAATTATTGAACCTTCACTGAAACTTGAAGACAAACATTAGGCTCATTTGAATAAGTCTGAGTAGATATTTAATTGATTATAATGATTAGATGCCTAATAAAATAATGCTTATTTCTATTGTGTAATGGATTCTGTAAAAAAAAAAAAAAAGATTTAATTTACAGTAAGATATTAGATATTTCAAAAACTTCTAACTTCAATATGGGATTTCATTCATTTTGAAACAGCAAAAATTGAATGACTTATGTAAGAAATAAGAAGGAACAACATCTCAGAATTGCTTAATGAACTAAAGAGATTCTTTAATGTTTTGTTTAATATTCCATAGTATAAATCAATAAGAAAGAACATTTCAATGTCTGCTGTAGTCAATTCTGAAAGGGAAATGAAGATGCAAAATATCACGTTACGAGCATCTGTATATTAAAACAAACATGTTGTGTTCCATAAATGCAAAAATGTTTTAACACTTGGTTGAATTAGGATGTGAAATAATTGCAACCATCTCTTCCATTCTTGCTCTTAAAATAGTAGCACAGATATTAAGGAGTGAAGCAGATAATATGAACTTATGTAGAACTAAGTAATTCTCACTAAGCTGTAGATCCCCCACTCCTAGTATTTCCTACTCTCTCCTCCCAGCAGAAAATGTTTAAGCAGATAACTAAACACATGGAAAAACAGAGTGTATGTGTATAATCAGAATACAATAGGGTTTTGAAACCCCTAATAATACTAACAAGTCAATTGACTTTTGATGAAACTAAATAAGTTCTTAAATAGATAAATAAGCCCATCACAATTCAAGATGGGCATGCTAACTCCTTTCGCAAACATTGTTCAATTAACTATATAAGCAGAAGGATACAATCTTGGTGAAAACCATGTGTATAAAGTCTCATATAAGCCCAGATTTAACAGTTTGATTTTCAATACAGTTATCTGATTTCATCCCTGTCCTTTTATTTTATATTGGTTTTCATTTTTTCCTTCCTTCCTATCCCCTATCTTCATTTGCTCTGTTTCTCTCTTCTGATCTCTATTTTTTTCCATCCCTCTCATTCCTGCTTTCTTATTTTTACCCATTTGAAATTGTTGTGTATTTTGTACATTTTTGAAAGTTTTCAATGACCACAGAACACTTGATTTCAAAGAATAAATAACATAAATTTTTGCTTCATATTCAGTAGTTTTCAAAATAGTTATAGAAGTATAACATGACAGATTTCATAAAACAACAGCTTTTACCTCTTCCCGAACCAAATTTTCAATCTAGGACAATGTCTTCAAGAAACTAGAGAATATTTATTCAACCTGGTTTTTGTTTCTGTGAATACAAATAGATAATGTGGTTGACACTGTTGCTTTACAAAAGCTTATGTTAGAGAATATTGAGAAAGTTGTGAGGCAGAGGAGTTGGCTCAGTAGGTAAAGAGGCAAGGATAAGGAAATGAGATTAGATCTCCAAAGCAAGTATGAAAGCTCTGTCATGTGGCTCATGTTGATAGCGCTGGGGAGCAATGATACTCAGGTTCATAGGGCTTATTGATCAGGCAAATTGGAGAACACCAGATTCACTGAGAAAACCTATCTCAAAAACTACAGTGAAATGTGATTGAGGAAGTAATCTGACATTGACCTCTGGCTTCCACAGGCACCTACACATATGCCTCCACATTACATAAATGCACATACACACATAGACTTGTAGATATCACACATGCTCTACAATGAATTATAAAATATTGTCTAAAAAGCATACAATCATATTAACATTCTTATTTAAGATGCAGAGAAGTTTATCAATTAGAGGTTTTTTGGTGAAATGAATTCATATTTTCTGCTTTGTGTTGTTGTTTGTTTATCTAAATTTAAATCCCTTACCTGTTTAAATTAACCCTGGTAGCTATTTGGCAAAGATTAAAATGGTGAACAATACATGGAGAATTCTAGAATATATTTGTATTTCATTTTACCTTTCCTTTTCCACCTCAGTATATTTTTGCAGACTGGACATAAATATATACCTGGTAACTATCATAATGTAAGTTAATAGCCTGCATTGAATATCCACTCTAAGGTAACATTCTTAGACATTAGATATAACTTCAAATTCATTGAATTAGAAACAATATTACCAAGCCAAAAGGAAAAAATATTTCCTCTTGCTCACTTCTTGTTTCCCATTCCTTGATTTTTAAAATGGTGTTTTGATGCTTTTTCTTCCTCTTTGGTGTGAAAATATAATCACAGTTTGATTCCCACATGTGCTGCACACACTTATTGAGGGACCACAGTAGGATTTGAAAGCAACACTTTCCTAGAGACTGTTGCTCATGGTGAGTATACCTCTGACTGTTAAATATTAGAATGAGAAAAGGGAGTTATTAGCTATTAAAGTGATCCATCTCTGCTGCAAATGAAAAACAAAGCCATTTCTTTCAGCATGAAAATTTTATGTTTGTTTTGATATGGGAAACTACATTTTTACACAGGAGAGAGAGCACAGAAATACATCGATGTCTGTTCTACAACCCAGTAATGATGTAGACCTCTAAAGAAGGCTCAGGTTTTGTTTAATTCAAATAAAAGAACTACTTCAAAAACAAATTGTGGTATTTTAATGGTCTTAACAGAGTCACCAGATATTTTAACATTTTTTGTCAATTGAGTTTCTCAGTTGATCCTTTGTAGTCTTTCAGGTCCTTGTTCATCGTTCAGTCTCTGGGAGTCAGCAATGCCTTTCTTCAAGGCTTTATTATATTAAAAAAAAAAAAAAACTCAGTTGTACCCCAGGCTCTAGAATGAGATCAGATATGACTTAGGGAGAAGTGCTATACATACTAGTTTATGACAACAGTCTTATTGTGAGCCTATGAACTGATGCTGTTGCTGACCATGACCCCTTAGAGTCTTCGGACCCACAGTATTAATAACAGAACTCTCGAACAAAGTCATTAGTGCCAGGGCCTCTGTTTTCTTAACCGGAGCTCTATAAATTTCTGGGGATACCCAGTATTTTTAAAGCAGTATGCTTTAAGCAACTACATATATATATAAAAGCAACTGCCCTTTCTTCTATATTCTGTTCACTGTACTAGTTTCTCTGAACTTGAGGTCCCATTTACTACTGTATATTCCAGGAACCAGGTCCCTATCTAGGACAATCACTTGATTAAAAACCCAAAACATGGTAGTGTGCATCTCTGTTGAACACACTACTGGTGGCACTGACCCTCTCCCTTCAGTCTGACTCCTCTAGCTCCAAGGTAGGTGCAGCACTAAAGGTGGCTGTCTCCTGAATGGCCATTGTTTTCACAGAACAATGCTGTTTACTTTCCACTGACAGACTGGAGTAGCTTTAAGAAACATTGTCAACTCCCTTGGCACTGAAATCTACTTAATTCCTGTTTAATTGTTAGTACTCAGACTGGTGCTTAGGACATGGGAGTGAGTGAACAAGAACAATTTGACATTAGTGAGAATATTGAAAAAGATATTCAACAAACAATTAAATAAACCTGCATATTTACCTTGAAGCTTCTTTCTGGGAAAATAACTGCTCTTGGGATATATGCGATTTGCTGCAACAGTGGTTCATCATTGACCTACATTATTGTTCTCTCTTCACCTCCAAACCTTATAAACTACTACTAAAAATTATATTCAACTTTTATATGACTCAATTGAATTGCAGATTGTGAACTGCCTTGTATGTAGTGACAGTAAGTCTGTAAATTAGTTATCTTTATTCTCCTATGGCATTGCCTCAAAGCAAAGATAATAAAAAAAACTACCTCTCCCTAGCTCACCACCCCCGGTGATACTTTGACTTCTTCAACTTAAATGATCTGGCTTCTAATCTATCTCCCTATCAAGGCCTACATGGCACATCATCCAATATGATATTTAAACAGATATTGTCTTATAGTGATAACTACTCCATGTGTATACACAATGTTTTCTCAGTTTTATTGCAAGCTCTGTAAGGCAAAAATCTTATATTTTGCTAGTATTGTATTTTATGGGGCAACTAGTGCAATGCAGATACATCTAGTAAATTCCTGCTGAACTGTATGTTAAAAAAATAAATGTGTTTGAACTCCTTGATGAAATGTCTCTATGCAAATCAGAGCACCTTTATAAATATTTAACACCTATTTTCAATGTGAATGTCAGGAACTTCATGTACTTCTTGATAATTGCAGTACAAAGGCAATCAACATGATAGTCTTAGATTTTTCCTCCCTTTTACCTTCTATTCAGATCAAGTTCCTAATTCAATTTATACAGAAACTTAAATTTTTGAAACTCTTATATCTTACCCCATTCATTCAAATCATGCAATTATAATGTAGGAACTAACTGCTAAAATTACAATAACCTAAAATATCAAAGACAAAACCTTCAAATTGTGTTCTTAATTGTAACTTGTCAGTGAGATCAAGAGTATATCATGTCTCAAATGGAAAAGTATACTTCATTATGCAGTGTTATTCAGAAGAACATATAAATGAGCACTATATTTCTCATGAGTTCAGACTTCACAAATAAATCTTTCCTGACAATTTGCTCCTGGAAAAAATGCATTGTCTTAGTTTCCTTGTTATCTTACTATTTCTGTAATGATTGATAAAATACATGGAAAAGTCAGATAGCTGGAAGGAAGTTCCATTATATCAAAAATTGTGCCTACCCATACTTTTAATATCAAAATTGTCCAAAATCAATTATATTAATAGAAAAAAAACATGAATTCATAAAAAGTCTAGGTAAGATTACACAAGATATACATATTTATTTTTTAAAAAAGTCATAATGTTTAATCACAATAGATATTATATGCAGATAGTAATTGAGTTAATAATCTTTATTAAAATTCCTCACCCCTGTTCCTAGTCACCTTTTGGGTGGGAATTCATAAAACCTGATTTCAAGCTTCTTTTGCTTTCTGACATTGTAGAATATTACAGGCATTAATGGAAATGCCTTGGTAACATGAACTGTGAATAATGGAACAGACAAGACAACAACATGCTCTGTTTAATTTATTAGCTAAATTTAATAAATTGGGAGGCAATTTTTAATCGCCTAAGGGGTCCTCCAGCTTTGCTTGCTATCCTTTACTTTCCAACTTCGATTGTAATTAAAATTTAGATATGTCACCTTCAATTTAAATCATCAGAGGTAAGTGTCCTTCCAAAATTAGCAGGGTTTTGCTTCCTCAGCCATTAGCAATTAAGTGTGTCTGACTAGCTATTACTCCCTGTGGATTCCCTTTGAATAGACACCAACAGGTACCACTCAGAGAGTCACCACTTCATCCTCTCATCCTTGGTACCTGGCACTTGTGAATCAACCCAATTAGAAAGCTTACCAATGTGAGAAATGTTTGACAGCTTTAATCAGAGCAACTGTAAATACTCCTGTTTTCTTACAGGATCAATATTGTTTCCATAAACTGTTTGGTGATGGTGGTGAGGGCACTACAATGAAATTTATGTTTGATTGAAATCTCTGGGGAGTTAAGAAACCTAATGTTTCATGTAGCATAAAAATTACTCACAGAAATTAAACTGAATACATTCCTTTAAGAGAGCAAGCTTTCAAAATCTTAATTGTATAATGCTTATTCCCTTGACCAAAATGTTCCTAAATTCCAGTTATATTTAGAATAACTTTGTAGAAAGATAAATGTTTAAAACCCTGTATTATGCTTCCTGTTACAAACTACTTTTAATTTCATTAGTTTTCTGGGAATATTTTTTAAATCAGGGTCTCACTGTACAGCTTGTCCTGGTTTGTGGTAATATTGTGTTCCTCAAAATATTGTCTACCTTAATAAACTTATCTTTGGTCAGAGGACGGAATAGCCACTATATATAGAAGCCAGAAAATGGTGGCACATACGCCTTTAATCTTATCACTTGGAAGGCAGAGATCCATCCAGATCTCTGTGAGTTCAAAGCCACACTGGAAACAGCCAGGCATGGTAACTCAGGCCTTTAATCCCAGGAAGTGATGGCAGAAAGCAGAAAGATATATAAGACTTGAGGACCAGGAACTTAGAGCTAGTTAAGCTTTGAGGCTTTTGGGAAGCAGTTCAGCTGAGACCCATTCAGATGAGGACACAGAGGTTTCCAGTCTGAGGAAATAGGATCAGCTGAGGAACTGGCAAGGTGAGGAAGCTGTGGCTTGTTCGGCTTCTCTGATCTTCCAGCATTCACCCCAATACCTGGCTCCAGGTTTTTGTGGTTTTTTTTTTTTTTTTTTTTTTTAAGACCATTTAAGATTCGTGCTACACTGGCTAGCTTGTAATTCTCCATGTGCACCAGCCTAACCTAGAACTTAAAGAGATCCACCTGTTTCCACCTCACTTGTAATTCAATGAAAGGCAATGACCACCATGCCTAGCTTGGTAAGTCTTTAAGTAAACATACTCTTGTATTAAGTCACTTCAGCATTTAAGGCCTTTGTAACCACCTTCTCAGATCATATTGTGGTGGTTTAAATGGGAAATGTCCTCCACAGGCTCAGGCATCTTCATACTTGGTCCCCAGATGGTAGTGCTCTTTCAGGCGATTTAGGAGATGTTACCTTGCTTGAGGAAGTATACCACTGGAAAAGGGCTTTGAAAATGTAAAGACTTGTCCCATTTTGAATTCTCTCTGGTTCATTGCTTGAGGCTCAAGATGTGAGCCCTCAGCTTCCTGTTCCTGCTGCCATCCCTGTCACTTGTTGTACCTCTACTGTGTGATCATTCTCATCACTCTGAATCCATGAACCAAGAAAACTCTGTCTTCTCTAAGTTGCTTTGGTCATGAATATTTTTCACAAAAACAGAAAAAGTAACGAATACACATATGGCCACTACTATTATACATAAATATTACTCATGTATAGTCAGTCATGACTGGCTTTGAAATGTCCTATTCTATGGCAAATGTCATCACTAACTATCAACAAAGAAAGAAACATGTTCTGTTAACATCAGCTCTTAATATCCCTAATCCTACCCTCACATTATCCTTAAATGCATTCTGCTCTACTCCTAACTCTAAGCATGACATTTGTCTGACCATATCCCTAACCAAGTACATTTCATTTATGTATATGCATGGGTAATAGTATAGAATGTGATATTTCACATAGATATTACTTATTAAAGTTACTTGTGTATATATACATTAAAACAATATAATTTACATATGCATGCTCTACATGGCAAGATCAGTACTCATCATCACTACACTAGTAGAAATACAAGAACAAACTAGTCTTAGAACATATAACTTTAGGCATAGTATCACAGAAACACATAATGCTAAAATATTTTTATGAGCTGTATTATTCCAACAACAAATATAAACTCTAACTCTAGATATAGTAGTAAAATTTATACCAATTATAACCCCACATAAATTTTAAATCAGAAGACATTTTACTAGTTCCTAGGCTTCCTCAAATAATTACTATATAACTTCTAAAATTAAAGCTTGTCTAAATTATCAGTGGAGGTAAAAGAAGGACTAATGATTACTACACACAACCTTGGCAATATTCTTTTGCTTTTACTCACTGAATTTCACATATCTTTCAGTACAGGATAGTGTCATTACTCAAAGACAAAATTGTACAGATGCAAAGCAATGTGCAGTATGTAATATGTCCATGTACTACCACTGTAAGAAGAAACAATGATACCTAGCAGAAAGGAAATAAATTATTTGCATATATAAACCAATAAAGTAGTATAGCAACCTAAGCATACCAAACCTGATAACCCAGCACATTAGCTACGTAATTTTAAGTTCTCACAATGTGCATTAATGATTCCATCTCTCTGTGTCCTAACTAGCATCTGCTCTCACTGTTTTTTATTTTTTTTTTTTTGAAATGCCAATAAAGAGACATTTTTTACTTATAGGGATTATGACCTTTAAAATTATTCACATGTTTAACATTATTGTATCATTATATTTTTTTTTTATTCTCCAGGAATCTCATGCAGATTTTTATCATATTTTCTACATTGACAAGCTTCTCCAATGTCTGTCCCATTTTTTTCCCTCAGAACTTCATGTTCTTTCTCTGGTTTTTTTATTCTGTGCATAATATAATTGTATTTCTTATTTTGGAAAAAAATTTCCCTTTTTTATTTTTTCTGGGTTTTTTTTGTGTAAGTATATTTATAGCAACTTACCCTAGAAATGAATAAGTTGCAGATGATAGTCTTAAACTTAACATAAGCCTCTTACTTCAGTCTCTAGAGTGTTAGCATTAATAGGTATTATTATTATTTGTGAATAATATTAGATTTCAGAATTTTGAGTGCTATGATTAATAAAATATATTAGAATCGACATTATTTTCCTTCTCCTGATTGTAGCATGACATTTAGTTTTAATTGGGATGTTGACTAAAGAGTTTTGTTGGTTATATACCTTAATTGAAATAATCACCACCTTTCCTTGAATTTCTGAGCATTTTTTTCCTTTATGCATTATATTTTGTCATATAATTTTCCCACAAAATTTGGTATAATTTTTGCTTTTAGTTTACTGATACTGTGATTTATATTGACTGATTTTTATAAATTTGAGTGACTTCTATACACTGGAGTATATCGAAAGTTATTGAGTTTCAGCCCCTTGATAGTCTTCACCCAGAGTTCCAGAAGAGATGTTACCATTGGCTGATTAATCTGAGGGAAACTCTAATAAGTCTATGTACATGAAATTCTTGGGTCCATTCACTTTATTCTTTTGAGTCAGTTCTCTCTATACACAGCTTCTATTCTGCTCTCACGCCTGGCTCCTTTCTTGTCAGATTTCTTTCTACATTTATCTACTGTATCCTCTAAATGCTATCTTAATTCATTTGTCTTAGTGTCTTCCTCATCTGGCTCTTCCTCATCTTCCATCTCATTCTACTAGTTCCTCAGTAATGTTTTCTTCAAGTCTTTGAGGTTTACAGTTATATATCCATGCAATAGCAATCCTCTGGCCAAGGGAAGGCCACCAGGCTTGAATACCCTTAGGGTCAAAAGTAGGGGCAATAAGATCCACACAATAGAGCAGTAATTGCCAGCCATCATTTGCAAACCAAAAGGGAAGTGATTAATGGGTAATTGAATCAACTGAGGGCTAAATTCCATCCATATCTGAGCAAAGGAGATTTTATGTGTTATGGCTAGTTAAAATGCTAGGAGTTTATCAGTGACAAGTGAAAATAAAACTGTCTTATTTTTCTTTGGCCCCTTATCTATCCAAGCTATCTTGGCTACTTCTGCTTTCTGACAGGGTAGGGGATTGCACTTGATGGCTGGGCAGCCTGAGTCATCTTGATGTACCTGTAAGTAGAAACCCTTTAGTTCTGAGTTAATACTTAAAGGTAGATCTAAAACTAGAGATAAGACTTTAGAAAGAGAGAAAGTCAAGCATAATTAGCGCATCTGCCAGACCTTCTCAAACAGATAGTCCTGAGGCTTATTCTGTTCTTAGAGAGTACAGAGGTATCTCTGATAAGATACTTTCATGCAACAGGAATGGTCCTAGCTGGATGCTGCTAATGATGATAATTACCCGGAGGCTTGAAACTGTGGTACTGGCTGCATACTGCTATTAGCATAGACGGTTATCTAAATATTCCTTTAGTAGAGGTGAAATGTTCCCCCAAAAAAATGATCAACATACTTTTCTTAACAAAGGAATTGAATGAAAAATCTACAATAGTATACAAGAAATTTCATTGCAGGGAAACAGCTAATAATCAAAAGCTAATATTACCAAAACTCCTTTAGCCTTGGCTTGACCTCTGGAAGGCCCTTGGCTTCGTCTAGGTATAGCTTGTCATATTCAGCTAAAATTCTACTTCGTATTATTGAGGCTTGCAGCAGGATTAAACGGATATGGTTATAATGAATAAAACTGCCCATGTAGTTTTCTTTACCAGTAAAATTGTTTCTAGACTTATAGTATGTTTAAGTAAATATTGAGTATCAATAAATTCAACAAAACAGAACACAGTACCTTTGTCACATCCCCTCCTCTGAATAGTAGTGATTTAGCTTTAGAGAACATGCTCATGATTCTCCATCCCTAGCTGAGGAGAGATTGGCAGTTGATAGCCACCGGAGGAGGAAAAGTCTATTTTCCTTGGGAGGTTTCATTGTTGATCCAGGGGATGAAACCACACCCACAAGCTGTGCATGTTTCACTAAGTAGATTCAAGTGGATACTAGAAAAAGAAGAAACTTCAAAAGTGACATGAATGTGGGATGAGGGTATTGCTGAGGTGCCTAAAAGGAATGAAAGTGGTAAATGGTAGGAAGATACAATCAAAATCTTATATTATTCCGACCACTCATTCATTAATTCTTTCTCTATAGCTTTCTCATCTTTTCCAATAACCTTTCAATAACTTCATAGCCATCTCTTATCTAAGTTGTAATATCCCTAGTTCCTGATATGATGGGTTTTGCAAGTCAGGAAATTCTTGGTGCAAGAAAGAATTGATAGAAATGCCCAGGCAATGACCACTCCCTTCTTTTTTGACTCTCAGTGGGAAACTGGGCCCGAGGTGCATGGAGTCTAAAGCATTTCCTGCACTTCTGCAATTTGTTCTTTTTTTTTTTTTTTTTTAATGTCTGTGCAGCCATGTCAGGTCTCCTTCTGGAAAAGGGAGTGTCTCCTGTAGAGTGGAGCTTCCACAGTATGTTTTTTTGTTTTTGTTTTTGTTTTTGTTTTTGTTTTTGTTTTTGTTTTGTTTTTGTTTTTGCTGGATGAGTCCCCAGTTCTTTCCTTCAGGTAGCATAAGGCTTATTTGACATTAGCATAAGAGACTCCTTTACTACTATAACCAAAACAATCATATCTAAGCTGTGCTCTTTTGTAGCTAGAGTTTTCCTGCCTTGCCCACAGTCAGGACAAATCT
Source organism: Peromyscus leucopus (assembly GCF_004664715.2). Taxonomy (NCBI): domain Eukaryota; kingdom Metazoa; phylum Chordata; class Mammalia; order Rodentia; family Cricetidae; genus Peromyscus; species Peromyscus leucopus. The sequence continues at coordinate 91,802,333 of NC_051065.1, forward strand.
TTGTCACTCGCCAGTCCCACAGCCGCTCAGACCCAACCAAGTAAACACAGAGACTTATATTGCTTTCAAACTGTATGGCCGTGGCAGGCTCCTTGCTAACTGTTCTTCTAGCTTAAATTAATCCATTCCCACAAATCTATACCTTGCCACGTGGCTCATGGCTTACTGGCATCTTTTCATGCTGCTTGTCAGGGTGGCAGCTGGCAGGTGACAAAGATTTGTCCTGACTGTGGGCAAGGCAGGAAAACTCTAGCTACATGCTTTTGATATGCTAGAGGTTAGGCACTAGTAATGCCCCTATTTTTTAGGGTATATGACACCTTGCAGTAGTGAACCTCCCAGCTTCCAAGCCTCTTACCAAGCTTAAGCTTTTTATTGTCCAGTGGTTTTTCTCTCAGTGTGACAGGTACCTGAGAGAAACAATTTAAAAGAAAGAAAAACATATTTGTAGTAACGATTTTGGAGATTTTAGTAAATGGCCACTTAGCTATGATTTGGACCTGAGATATGGAAGATCATGGTGGCAAGAAAATGATAAAGCAGAAGTGGACCTCTAATGGTAAGCAAGAAGCAAATAGACGTGGATAGGAAAATCTGGAGACCAGTATAGTTTTTCAGAGCACACTTTTAACTCTACCTCTCATCTACCAACATAGTACCACCCTCTGGGGACTTGGGCTTAAACATATAAGTCTTTGGGGGCCATTTAATATTCAAAGTATAATATTCCCTTCTCAGTTTTCCCTTCAACAATTTTCTAAGTTAACAGATGTATATAGTAGGGGGATATAGAGGAAATGGACTTGTATTTGTCTTGCTTGAATACTAAGTCCCTTGAGTAATCCTTCCTGAATAAGTAAATGTACTTTCCAAGCAATTACATTAAATCACACTCTCCAGGCACCATTTGCAAGGCTAAACATTTAGGAAAATCCCTGTGAGTTTCTGATTAGATGAACTGTTCAGATAAACTGTTAGTCTTAGCACACAATGTTACTAAATGTGGCACAGTTACTTAACACGAATTATGGTAACTATTCTCTGCATTTTAATAAATACGTGGCTTACCCACTCACTTTGCAATACAGTACATTTCATAGAATTTAGGGACCAAAAATACACCAACGGTAATTATGCTATTGCAAGGCATTTACTAATTCATTAGAAACAGACATTTCTAAACACATTCCTCTACATTTTAAAGCAATTAAGATGGCTAATAAGATATCATTCTGAGGTTAGTTTCACTAAACAATTTCTGAGCAGAGAATGACCGATATTTAAGTTTACATTATCACTGTGACAAGACTGATTTCGTCCTCATGCATGTGAGAGCATGCACTCTTGATTACACTTGTAGCATAGCTGACTAATAATCTGGTGTTCAGTAGAGATAACCAATAGTAGGGCTGTTGCTGAGTGTTATAGTGTTTGTCTAGCAGGTTCAAGGTTCTGGGTTCAAAACCCAGAGGTGCACAAGTTAATGACATATACAAATCCAAATTTCTCTGTAAGCAATACGTGTCTGATAAGGGATTAACTACAGTCTAAGGTACTAAAACTCAATGGGAAACATCAAAATACACAGTTCTTGGTTAATAGTGACTTGTGGAGTTATGACCACACTGAAATAATTCAGGATTGTGCTTACTACAATTGCAGTTTTATTCTTCCTGCCTCCCTTTATTTCCTTGGGACTGAGAAAAATCAATTCCTTCATTTTTAACAACAACCAAAAAAAAAAAAAAAATCTTCTGTAGCAAGTAGGAATGATTTCCCTTTAAGAGACTAAAATGCAAAATAAAAACTTCAGTTCAGATCAAGAAATAACACCTTGCTGATTGGTTGTCATTCTGTCCTTCAGTATGTTTTTCTTAATTGGAGAGACATAGAATCACAGTTTAAATTTTTGAGGCCAGCACCCCATTTCTCATCTCTATTGATTTTCTATTCTTTTCAAAGTGGTAACAGCTCCGACATTTACATTAATAGGGCTTACTTCAGATAGAGCAATAGATCATTTTCTCTACCCCAAAGTCTGTATCAGTTAAAATAGATTGCAGAGGGAAAATTATCATAGAATGAAAAATCAAGCAATCAATCCTGGCAAGAGTTTAAAGCAAGTAGGCAAAAAGAAAGAAAAGGAAAAAGAAAGAAAAACCAAAGCAGGAAAAAAAAAGTGAGTTTGTAATTCCAGCACCCAAGACAAAAGGCTCCTTAGAGATAATAAAGATAAATGTCAAGTTCTGGAATCAGAGAGAACCCATCTCAAAAGACAAAGCAGAGAGTGACTGGAGAAGACACTGGATGTTGACCTCTGGCCTGTATAAATGTACCCCCACAGAGAGACAGAGAGACAGAGAGAGAGAGACAAAGATACCTATGTTGTTTTATAAATTAGACTTCAAGAAAAACGTTATAAAACTTAATTCTTGCATATTTAAATATATTGAAGAAATTTAAACATAGAGTATTGCTTTAGAACAAAGAAAACTTAACCTGTCCAGTTTTTTCAATAAGGCAAGCTATCTCACAAACATTAGCATGACAACACAAGTTGTACATGCACAGTGAGATACATATCTGAGTCGTGTGACTTTGTCATGATGCCAGTGCCAAAGCTCATTATCATCAGTATATATATTGCAATTGTTATAATATTCTTTGATGTCCTTTTTTGCTAGCATATTGGAAAGCTATATTTATTACATAGCTATTATTCATAATCCTTATTTGGGATATCATGTTTTTCAAACCTTCCTAATATAATCATATTTCTGGGGTTTTTTTCCTGAATTAATTTTGAAGAAATTAACTTTATAGCCAAAATAAAGGCTAGAAGGTAGTTTATTGGCAGACTATATAGTAGTGTGAGTAGCTTCTTAGAATCAAGAAGAGCAATCATAAACTATAGTTTTCCTGGGAATAGAATAAACATTTATTAGAGAAAATTGGGTAAATCTTCAAGAGAACATCATGAGTCTGTAGGCTTGCTTCACTTCTGCATCTTCTCCAGCTTCCAGTGTCCCTTTACATCCAACATATCCTAAGCTCCCTTCTGAACAGGTGTGTCCGTGAAGATGTACACCTTGTCATCTTCAGCATCTATCCAAGGACTACTGTATCTTAGTAAAACCAGTTTGCCAACATGTCTCACAACTGTACAGTGTAGAATTTCAACTCTAGGTGTGTGTTGTTGAGATGCTACTGGCTACTTTCATGCACAAAACTTTAATCCTAGTTCCTTCTGTGGTCCATCACATTGAGCATAATAGAGTTCTGTATGTACAGCAATGGCCATACTGACATGGTAATGATTTCATGTTCAGGCTGTGTAGGCCTAGAAGCTATTGATCATGACCAGTGCCCTGTTCATACACTAGAGCATTCAGTCTGAAAGATAAAAGCTGTTCTGTGCTCCAGGCAATAGACTGCTAACCAGAGGAGGTCATACAGAGGAGATACAGACCTCAGGAACAAAGAAAGTGTTTTACTCAAAATGCTCAACATCAAGCAAATAGCATCCACAAAACCAATGTGGAGATTGGTGACAACGAGTTTAATGTTTGACTGTAAATGCACGTTTTTCATAATTGCCATAAACTAGGCAGAGCAAGCAAAGTTGTACATAGGCAAACAAAAGCTTAGCAGAGGCACATATATAAGCTTGAAAATCCAGAAATAATCTTGAAATTAGGCAGACTAGAAAATAATTTATGATCAAGTTCAGAGTATGAAAGTGATCAGATACTCAATACTCAATAATAATGCACAGTTAAATTATGAATTTAAAGATAGACTAATAGAAATTGAGCGATTCAATGTAAAGAAACAAAAATGAACAACAAAGAAAACAATGGCTTCTGTCATAATTCACAGCTGTCCATGACTGAAACTTGGGTGTTGGGGCCTAACAGAATAACTGTAACTGGAGAGGATCTTGTTCTGCAGGTGATAAAAATTTTCTAAAACTTATTGTGATAGTTCAGCAACCATGAAAATATTTTAAATCTTTGGTTTACACATATTGGATGCATGAATTATATATGCTATTTGAAACATATCTGTGTATCCACCAATGTCACATGTACCAATGATACTGTTATGAAAAGTATGACAAATGGAACTCAGAGATAATTCCTCAGGAATTTATTTCCCTTGGAAAAAGTGAGTTCAAATTCTGAGAGATCATATCAAATGAAATGAGTCATTTCTGTATGACTAATCATGAGCTTTCTTTCTTATTTTTTTTTTTCTGGTTTTTCGAGACAGGGTTTCTCTGTGTAGCTTTGCACTTTTCCTGGAACTTACTTTGTAGCCCAGGCTGGCCTCAAACTCACAGAGATCCACCTGCCTCTGCCTCCCAAGTGCTGGGATTAAAGGTGTGTGCCACCACTGCCCAGTGAGTTTTCTTTCTTATGTTTAATCTAGGATCAAAAGAAAAGAAGAACATGGAACTAAAAGAGGAACTAACCCAGTGTGGAAAGGGGGAAGTAGACAGGGCTAAAAAGAGAGTATCAGAAGAGTGGAAATGGATTACAGTGAATCATATGCCTGTGTAGAAAGGCCATACTGAAACCCATCTATAGCATTAACAAATTGTGTTATTTTTAAAATAAGAAGGACAGTGATATGGCTCTACTCTTAGAGGCCCTTTCCAGCAGAGGATGCTGGATAGCCCAAGTTTTATCCTTAGAACCTTTAGTAGGTAAAGGGGGCAACAAAGAACCAAGCTGCACTCAAATAGTAGGACAACCCAGGATTATTGCACATTTACATTCATGGGCCTGGATCCAGCTAGAGCTCTGCAAACTGAGGCTCTAACCTGCAGTTTCTTCAGGTCCTACAGCCATCTAGCTGAGGCATGTCTGTGGAAGCAGAGTTAATGACGGCAGTTGTTGCACTGCAGCTGTCTTTTTGTTTTCTGTAAGATTTTTTTCCCTTTTATTGAAAATGGCTTCCTGTCTTTCTGTACACTGTGAATATATGCTGCTCTGATTGGTTGATAAATAAAGCCGTTTGACCTATGGCAAGGCAGCTTAGAGGCAGGTGGGAAATTCAGTGAGAGACAGGAAAAAGACTGGGAGAGACACCAATGAGCCACCCAAGGGGCAACATGTAATGAGACACAGGCAAAATCACAGAACATGTGGCGATACATAGATTAATAGTTATGGGCTAACTTAAGATATAAGAGCTAGCTAGCAAAAGGCTTGACCATAGCCATACAGTTATAATTAATATAAACCTCTGTGTGTTTACATGGGGGATGCAAGTGGTATGAGACCAAAATGAGCTATCTTAGAAATAAGACCAAAATGCTTTCACCTAAAACTAAGGCCTAATATTTCTCCTCTTAGGTATAGGCCATTAGTTACTAGAATAGGCCACAAGTTACTGAAAACATTCAGTCCAGATTCCAGAAACCAGGAAGTGTAAAGTTATAGAGTCACAAGGTAGTCACAAGGTAATGACTATGGAATGTCCTCTCCCTGGTTTCCAGAGTAACTGACCACAGAAATGTCCCCACCTGAGGGCAGCCAATGAGAAATGGTGGTGGGTAACCACTCCCATAGAAGTAAGATTAAGCCATGATTTCTAGAAAGCCCCTAGAAGCGAGCCAATCAGAATTGTACCAATACTAGCACCCCTAAATGATGTAACCTTGTGGCTTTTGCCTTTAAAAACTGAGCTTGCAAAAGGTGGGCACTTCCTCCAGCCTCCACTGTGTTGGATCTGTTGGATAAAGTCTCTGCCTAGACTTGAATATCCTGAATTAAACTTTGCTTTTGCATTCCGGCATGCTTGTCTTTGGCGGTCTCTCTGGGTGTCACGATCTGGGCACAACAGTGGAGAGATTTGTCCTGACCTCTGGCAGACCAGGAGACAGGAAATATTCTGGGACAGATTCTGTTCCTAGTAGTGAGATCAGGACATATACCTGGCACTTAGCTTTTTTTTGAAACCTGTTCCCCATGCTGGATTACCTGGCCCAGCCTTGATGCAAGGAAAGGAGCTAGGTCCCGCCTCAACTTGATATGTCAAATATAACATGAATCTTAAAAGGTCTTATTAATAAAAAAACCTGGAAGACCAGAGAAGCAGAAAATCCACAGCCAACCTCACCTTGCCAAAACCTCAGCTGATCCTGTTTACATGAATCCTTAGACCAAAAGGCTCTGAGTCTTCACCCCTGATAGTTTCAGTTGAACTGCTTAAAAGCCTCTGGTTCCTGGTCTTCACATCTTATATACCTTTCTCCTTCCTGCCATCATTTCCTGGGATTAAAGGTATGTGTGATCCCCAAGCAAAGACATTAGATCTCAAGTGCTGGGATTAGAGTTGTGTGTTCTGTTCTGGCTCTGTTCCCAGTGTGGCCTTGAACTCACAGAGATCCAGATGGATCTCTGCCTCCCAAGTGACAAGATTAAAGGCATGTGTGCTACCACTCTCTGGCCTCTATGTCTAATCTAGTGGCTGTTCTGTTCTCTGACCCCCAGGTAAATTTATTAGGGACACATGCTTTATTCAAATCCATTGGAAGGCCTGCCGCTTTCTGAATAGAGACAGAGGATGAGGGGTGGGGGGAGCAACTGAAGTCAGCCTGATGTAAAATGAATGGAAAAAAAATTATTTAAATAAAATTTACAAAAAGGAAAATGGATTCTTTTCTCATACAATATATCCTGATCACTTTTCCCTCTATTTACTCCTCTCATGTCTTTCTCTCTCCCCTACAATCCAGATTCACCCCCTTTCTATCTCACATTAGAAAAGAACAGCTTTCTAAGATATAACAGCAAAACATAACAAAATAAAGTTTAATATTAAACAAACCCCATCACATCCAAGTTGTACATGGCAACCCAAGGAAAAGAGCAAAACAAAAAGCACAAGAAGACCCACTCATTCACACACTCAGGAGTCTTATAAAAATACTAAACTGGAAGCTATAATATATACCAGAGGTCCTGCTGCAGATGCCCTTCAGGCCCTGTGCTTGCTGTTTCAGTGTCTGGGACTTCATATGAGCTTTGCAGAGTTCATTTAGATGGTCTTGCTCTTCTGGTGTCATCAATTACCTCTGCCTCTTATACTCTTTCTGCTTCCTCTTCTGCAGGGTTCCTTGAGCTCTGAGGGGAGAAGTTTGAAAGGAAAGGAGACATCATAGATAGAGCTGAGTGCTCCTAGATCTCCTTGCTCTCTACATAATGTCTGTCTTTGAATATCTGTATTTGTTTCCATCTACTGTAGGAGGAAGTTTCTCTGATAATTACTGAATAAGGCACTCATCTATGAGTATAGCAGAATAACATTAGGAGCCATTTTCTCACTACGTAAAAAGTACCAATTGTATTCTGTTTTACCCTAGGTCTCTGAGCTATCTAGTCTCTGGTTCTTGGTCACCAAAGCATCTTGGGGAGAGGGCCTTATGTCAAATCAGACATTGGTTGGCTATGCATACAACATTTGTGTCACCATTGCCCTAGCATATTTTTAAGACAAGACAGCATTGCAGATCAAAGGGATTATAGCTGGGATGGTGTTTATAGTTCACTTTTGGTAGCCTACAGAGTACCGAAGATACTAGAATCTATGAGAGAAACTCTAGGTAGACACCAGCTCAAATTCTCCATGTTCAATGACTTGTGAGGGTGTTGTCTTCAGGATGAGGAATAAGTGTCAGTTTTTGGAGAGCAACCTGTCATCTTGGCAAGAACCTGGGTTGTTTGGTGATTTCCAACATCTTAATCAGATGTAACCCTGTCCAGGTACTGGAAGTTTCATTCAGTGACTAGAGCTGGCTGGTGGGGACTCTGTCTTCCCTGTTATTTGGAGAATTCCTTAGAATTGACTTCACATACTTTAGGTAGTTTCCCCTGTACTATATTTCTATTCCACCCCCTCAAATGCCCCTCAATTCTAGCTGTATCTCCTTGCATTGCTTCCCTCAACCTCATCTCTCCTTAGACTCCCCACCTGATCCTCCTGTTCCCATCCACCTGCCTCCATCTATCCATCAAATCTTCTCCCAGGGAAATCCATGTGATCCCCTAGTCTCTTTTTATATACATGATCTCTCTGAATCTATGGATTGTAGCTTGATTATTGTTTACTTTATGGCTAATATCCAGATGAGGACGCTTGCTCAACCATGTTCATTCCTACTCTATCCATAATAGCCAGACATTGGAAACAAGCTAGATGTTCCTCAAGAGAAGAATGGATAAGAAAAATGTGATATATTTACACAATGAGTATTACTCAGATGTTAAAAAAATGGCATCATGAAATTTGGAGGCAACTGAATGACTCAGATGTTAAAAAAATGGCATCATGAAATTTGGAGGCAACTGAATGGAACTAGAATGAAGAATAAGGATTGAGGTAACCCATAAACAGCTGTCTTTTTCTTTTAAGGTAGTTTTCCCAAAGTTGGAAAAAATAAAAGAGTTGTAGCTGAAGAAAGCAAGATGCATAAGCAGAATTTGGCACACTTTAATTTAATACTTAGAAGTAAAAATTTTAATTCATTTTAGGATTGCTTATTGCTATACAGGGGATTGACACCTAGGACAACAAAATAAAAATATAGTATAACTTATGCTTTTCTTTCAAACACACCTAAAACTGGAAGGAGAGAACCAACAGTACAATAGGATCTTCTGACTCCCCACACATATGCTGTATCACATGTCTCGCTTTTTATTAATAGAAAATTAATAAACCAAACAAAATGAGGCTGAAGTCTAGATCCTAGGCAATTTCACTGGACACAATCTGATTGCAGGTTTCCTAGTGTGACTTATTTTATGACAGCAGACAAAAATAAGGTCCTCAACCATGTATCCAAGTAGAAAACTTTGTAAATGGAATGATGAAATATTTTCTTTCCATTTAATATTAGATCATATCTGTTATTAACAGTACATTTGATATTTTCTTCTTTGGTTTTCATTGTGTACATCTGGAAACCACTTCTATTCTGCAAAACACTCGGGTGATTTATCATTATGAAAACACTGATAAATTTCATTCTGACATAAAGTTTTCACACATGCATGCAGAACCATACTGATAAAGATAACCATGAGAAGTCTATTAACCAGCTTCTGAAGCTAGAAGTGTAAAGGTCCCAGTTATACTGCAGAAACAGTATTGTCTTCAGGCAGGCTATAGGGAAGCAAGAAAATATCTGGAAGTGAGGAGCTGTATAAGCCACTTTTAAGACATTTTGTTACAAAATCATGATGCTGTAGTAAAAGGATTTTGATGGGACAAATATATAACAAATTTTGCCATGCGAAGCATGATTTATTAATTAATAACATCATAAGAAGACAATTAAGAATACCTCTGACCCAGAAATTCCATTTCTATTATCACTCTCCCACAGGTGTGGGTGTAGATTCATCATGCATTATTTGTGGTTGTGAGAAGTTAGAAGCATTCTAGGGGCTTCATGCATGCAATAAATAGCTAAAATGTGAGGTAGTACAAGGCACACGAGAAGCAATAGAAATTTTGAGCATAGGGAAGTACTTATCAGTCACAAGTTGAACTCTTCACCTGCACACAGAGAGACTAAAGTTTAGAAATGCCATATTAACAAAAGATAAAAAAAAATCCGTCAAAATCCCAATATTTTGCACACAGATGAAAAAAAATTCACTGCTTCATAAAACATGGACAAGAAATGCATGAAAAAATTAATATGGAAAGCAGTGAACATGAGTGTGAGACTAAAATGAGAGAAAGAAACTGTAAATCAAGACAAGAGATATTCAAATACCAACTATGATAATGTATCTTAAGTAATAATTATGAATTAAAAGTTTTTTTTAATATGTGTAAATATGTATCTGTACATTGGTATATACACACCTGAGTGCAGGTGCCCACTGAGTCCAGAAGAGGGCACTGGACTTCCTGGAGGTATTACAAAAGTATGTGTGTGTATCATATCTGACTTAGGTGCCAGAAACCAAACTACTGTGGTCCTCTACCAGGGAAAGACGTGATCTTAAACATAGAGCCACTTCTACAGCTCCAAGAGTATAATTTAGCCCAAGTCTCTGCATGTGAAGAAAAGGAGGGCTATGCAGCCATCATCAGAGAAATTTCACATTAGAATTGATTGATTTATGAGGACTAAATTATTCCTGAAATAACAAATCATAAATTCATTCACCTAGTGATATTTTGTAAGTCACAAACATCTGCTAGATACTGTGATAATCACTATGGGTACTCTGGGATTTGAAAACAACTAAGTCCTTTGTGGTTTGGAGTGTATATTCTTATATAAAAGACAAATGATTATTTAATGAAAATTGAATGTATACTATAGTGATAGGCACTAAATGGTGACTTAATGACATTTCTCCTTTTTATTACAAGTCATTTTGAACGTACGAGTGTAGCATGATGGAACCTATGAAAAAGATTATCAGATCTAGTAATCTCCCTTTATTATAGTGAAGAAATACAGATTAGGCTTCATATAAATCCAAATACAAATATGGATAAATACAACAATATTTTGCATCAAATATTTCTGCGAAACTGGAAAGATTAAAAAGTGCAAATATCCCAAATTTCTCCATTTATGATATTGCACTATCCATTTTTTACTTTACTAAATAAGAGTGGATTATGTTGGGTTTCTTACTATCCTAAACTAAAGGAAATATATTCTCCTGTGTGTGTCTCTGTGTGTACATGCATGCACATGTCATGCATATATGCCCATGTTCATGTGAAGACAACACAAGTATGTGCAGAGATTAGAGACAAACTGTACCATGTCATTCTTCAGCAGCTCTCTATCTTATTTTCTGAGACAGACTCCCTTTGGTCTGGGGCACACAGATTAGTAGACTAGCTGGACAGTGAGACCCAGATATCTGCCTGTCTATCTTACCAGTACTGAAGTTAAAAGTGTGCATCATCATACCCAGGTTTTTACTTGATTGCTGGAAATTAAATCCATGTTTTCATAGTTTTGACAGTAAGGGTCATGACTGAGCTATTTTTCCAGTCCAATAAAATCATATCCATATTGATGTTTCATTATTTTGCAATCTCATTGGTTGAACTTAACTTCCTTAATGTCTACTAATTAATCAATAGTTACTTAATCTCTAGTAGAGGACAAGTATGTAGTTGAAAGTGGAAGATGTACATGAAGGGCCTCTTTAATGTACAGAATATAGTGTGACGCATTAATGTGATTAATGTATATGTGCATTTGTGTGTGTATATGGATGTGTGTGTTTGACACATGCATATTTATGCAGATGTGAAAAACAGTAGAAGACACAAGCATCCCTCTCTACTATTCTCTCCTGTATTCCTTTGAGACAAGGTCTCTCACTAATCATGGTGCTAGCCCTTATGATCAACATCTCTCACTTTCCCATGGTTACAGAAGCACATTTGGCCATGCCTGGTTTTTGCCTGGGTGCTGTGTATTTGAAGTCAGATCTCCATGCTTGTGCATCAAGCACTGTTACCCACTGAGCCATTCCCCTAGCCCCAGAGTGTGCTTCTCTTCTCTAGGTGCTCATATTCTATATCATTATGGGTTTCTCTTCCAGTTGAAAAATGTCTTTTCATATGTGAAAATTTACACCAAATTTAACATCAAGCTTCTTACTATCTTTTCATCTATAGATGTATGGACACTGTTGACAGTAGTAATCACAATGCAGAATATAGTTCTCTGTTATATCTGCAATCTTTTCAAGTTTTGTAGAAGTTTGAATTAAAGCTATTTATCTCATACTTTCCAAAGAAGTTCCTGCTGTTATCATGGTTTTGTTCCTAAAAGCAAAAGAAATAAAAGGACTATGAAATATTCACTGATTAAATGTGTTTTTAATTATGAAGCTATTGGTGAAAATGTATCCCTTGGCATGTGTGAGAAGCATCATTAGCCTTGGAAGGCAGATTTTGCAATATTTGACTAATACCCCAAGAATCTGTGAGTAGTATTGTGATCAGTATTCTTTATATCATTATAAACCCCAAAGGCTCTGACTATTAAAATAGTGGTCCCAGGATTAACAACAATAAAAATAATATTTGAAATAAAAATGAACCACAAGGATCTCTCTCATTCTGCTTGAATATTTTAGAGAGCTATAATAATTTTATCCATGGCACATATATTCCTCCTTTAGTTTCTTGCATTGTTAATTGGAGAAGAGTTTGTATCTTATAAATATTTGCAAACATAGCTAAATTTTCATTAATTTTTATTTACAAGAAATTTCTAACATGGGGAACATATTAAACAGTAATTATGTTGTCAAAGTGCATGACACTGATACTTTGTAGTGCTGAGTGTGATGTGTTTATATTACCTACAAGCACTATAGTTCATTGTTTATCTTGATGTGCTTTACTATTTCAATTTTATGAAAATCTCCCCAAGTTAATTGAACTCACACTGATAACTTGGTTTTCTAAACTCTTTTAACATTTATTCCTTTAATCTTATTTTTAATTATTTATTTTTATCCTGACTACCGTTCCGCCTCCATTCTTTGTTGAGAAAAGGGCAAGCCTCCCATGGTTACCAACAAAACATGGCATATCAAATTTCAGTAGAACTAAGCACCTCCCCTTGTTTAAGGCTAGGCTAGGCAACTAGTATGAATAATAGGGTTCCAAAAGTCAGCAAAAAATTTATAGATAGCCACTGCTTCCACTATTAGGAGTCCCACAAGAACACCAATCTATACAATTTTCCCATATATGCAGGGGGTCTAGATCAGTTCCATACAGACTCTCTGGGTGTCAGTTCTGTCTGTGAACTCCTATGATTGCAGGTGAGTTGATTATTTGGGTTTCCATATGATGTCCTTGACCCATCTGGCTCCTACAATCGTCCCTCCCTCTCGGTAACAGGATTCCCAAAGCTCAGTATATTTGGCTATGTGTCTCTGAATAAGTTTCCATCAGTTGCCAAATCAAGCCTCTCTGATAATAAATGGCCTCAGCACCCATATACCAGTACAACTGAATATCATTAGGCATCATCCCATTGATATTTTTTTCTTCAAGGATGTTGGTTCTACAAGGATGTTTTGAATCAGCTACTCTGTGTCCTGGGTTTCCAGGCAGTATCAGGGATGGACTCACTCTTGTGGCATGGGTTTCAGGCTGAAGCAGTCATGGATTGGTTTTGCAGGATATTTGAGCAAATTGTATAAAGATGGTTTGCTCTTTTAACTTGCATGCCTTAAGCACCTAACTGATTTTAAAAAGACCCGAATGCCCAATAGCTAGGCAAGAGAGGTTGGGCAGGCCTCCTTGTCAGAGATAGGAACTCTGAGAAGAAGAGAAGAAATGCCAGTGAGATACTGAGGAAGTCAGACATACAGAATGGAGGAGAGGTAAAAAGTTACATGGTAGAACATAGATTAATAGAAACAGTTTTAATTTAAGTTATTAGAGCTAGTTGGGAACAAGTCTAAGCTAAAGGCCAAGCTTTCATAATTAATAATAAGACTCCATGTCATTATTTGAAGGCTGGCCGACCAAAGATTGTCTGACAAGAATGACCTACAACAGATGGCACCCATCATGGAATATGTAATTTACAAAGGGCCTGAGAAAGCTAAAAGATGGCATAGTGGTTAAGGGTACTGACTGTTCTCCCAAAGGATATGGGATCAAATCCCAGCACCCATATAACAACTAACAACTGTCTGTAACTCCAAGATCTGACAATCTCACATAGACTTACCTGCAGATAAAACATTAATGCACATAAAATAAAAGTAAATAAGTTAAAAGAAAGTTTCAAACATGGAATCCTATGTGGCTTCCTTGCAACTGCACTCTCTAGGGTAGGCTCAGTACTCACAGTGTACAGAGACATAGCTCCTTTAAGAGGCCCTGCTATATAGCTGAGCACTAGAGCAGCCAGTGTGGTAGGAGAATAGATTGAAAGGCCTGCCTCTAAAGTGTACACAACTTCTCATACCTAGGATGGTTAGGTATGACTGGGATGGTTACCACTGGTGCCTGCAGACTGAAAGTGAATGGAGCCACTCACTAGTGCCATGTGCTAAACAAAGCCACATGGGGAGTTGGCACAGCCATATCTGATGGGAATGGCAAAAGTCATAAATCCAGCACAGCTGTTTGACAAAGACCCAGCAAAAATGAGCTGCATGATGACAGTAATGCCACCTTTGGTTTTCATCTCCACCTGTTGCATATTAGTAGAACTTTTAATATTTGTACAACTTGGGAATATAGGATTTATAGAAAATATCTTATAAATCATTTATGCCTTCTCTCGGGGATATCACTTCTAAGCTTCCTCAAGAAAGGCCTGATCATTATCCCTGCCTCCTTTAGTGAGATACCTTACCTACTTGAAAGTCTTCCTTATGTCTTGGAGATTGCAACATGCATAAAGAAGGCAGAGGTTTCTTTATGAGACTATGAGACATTCCTGAAACATCTGTCCCTGTACTTACACAGGAACAGATAATCAAAACAAAGTAAACTTAAAAAGGTCAACAAAATTTGGTAGGTTAGAGGAGTTGGCCACAGATCAGATTGCAAGCCTCTTTCTACTATATACTCAGGCAATTATATGGCATATACAGCAAGAAAATTGGACCAGCTGAAGTTACCTCTGCCCTATACACACTGATACTGATGAACAAAGAATGGAGTGGAAAGATGATAAAAGAATGAGATGTCAGGACCTCTCTTTCTTGGAAAAGTGAGCACATGCAGAGTCACTGTAATGTCATATGATCAAGGAACAACAGAATGCCAGGATTAGACATATAGACAAATTCTACAAAGATATAAAATATAAACATTATTTTATGCCAGAATTTGAATAATAACTGCAGCAGCTTTGACCTGAGGATTTTTCTTGCTCTCTCTGACAATTAAGAGTTAGTAATTCACTGCTTAGGACATGGAAATATGTCCAGGTTGGACTGAAGATATTGTTTTGGTCTAGTGTCCTTGTAGCCACAAAAGCTACAAGCCTGAGAACAGGCTTTCATATACCTCTAGATTCTTAAAAATTGGGTTAATGGGGCTAATGAGTAAAAATGATAACTCTGTTTATTAATGATATCAAAAATTGAGGGACATAATTGTCCCTCATGATTGAGGGAAATGATAAAACTCTGTTCTATCATAGTTAATTAATGATGACTAAATGATGGGCAAAAGGAAGTGAAACACATGGCCAAAAACAAAAATGATATGATCTATGTTTTGGAACAACATGAATCTATCCCTGCTTACTAAATTCTATATAAAGAAAGAAACACACTGACTGCTAGTCACACTGCCAGCTAGGCTGAAAGATTCTCACAAACTCTATGACCTGGCTCACATCCTTCCCTTTCTAACTCATCACAGTCATTACTGGGACCTGTCCACCACCACCAGGAATAGTTTCCAGCAGGGGCTGGTCTAGCCACTTAAGGTTTGGCTCACATTGTCAGAGGAATACTTCAAAT
This sequence comes from Peromyscus leucopus, assembly GCF_004664715.2. NCBI lineage: Eukaryota > Metazoa > Chordata > Mammalia > Rodentia > Cricetidae > Peromyscus > Peromyscus leucopus. The sequence continues at coordinate 91,817,842 of NC_051065.1, forward strand.
GTTAAAAAAAAAAAAAAAGGCCGGTCCAGGTAGACAAAACCTCTGAACAGGTACAGTATGCATGAAAATGTGCTTAGATGCTACAGAAAGAAAAAAAAATGGGTATAGACAGTCATAGAAAAATGGCTTAGAAATAGTAAAATAAGCTGGGCAGTGGTGGCGCACGCCTTTAATCCCAGCACTCAGGAGGCAGAGCCAGGTGGATCTCTGTGAGTTCAAGACCAGCCTGGTCTACACAGCAAGTTCCAAGACAGACACCAAAACTACACAGAGAAACCCTGCCTCAAAACAACAACAATAGTAATAATAATAACAATGACAATGATAATAATAATAAAATAAAATAGTGAAAGAAAGTACATTAATATAAAAAGAACAAGCTATGCAAGGATGGGAAATCTAGGGTGAATCAGGATCCTGTGTGATGTTTTGTTGACCTTGAATTTTTGAATGCTGATAAGCAAAAGGAAAATCCTGCTGAGAGACAGTGGATTGTAGAAAAAAACTGCCAAATTAAACCATCCTATATATTTTAAGGATGTCTTTAGTTGAGAGTAGAAATTATATGTTACATTTGAAGAGATGCATTTGTTATGCCTTTGTTTCCCTGGGACACAAAAAGCTGTGGATTCTTTTAAATTTAATAAGGTCCAGATATTTTTTTGGGGGCGGGGAGGGACTTTAAAATCTTGGCTGCAGCCATGAAGGAAGAAACCAAGAAAAACTACAAGACAGGTAAAACATAAGCTGATCCCTGGACATAGGATCAGCTCTGAGACTGGATGAGACATAATAAATATTGTTGACTATAGAGTCCTCATGACTAATGATTACATGCCATTCTTTTATATGCCACATATGGAGATTCATATTACAGTTTGGTTATGCAGCCCAAATGGACTTATAAAGTTGACAGATGTCTTTTACCTGCTCAAACAGAGAACAGAGAATGTTCTTTAGCTGATTGTATATTCCTCACTTTTCATGCTTGTAGTAATGCAGATATGTATGTATGTTACCTTTAAAATTTTGTGTGTTTTAGGATTAAAAAGGATTGCATACCAATAAAGACAAATAGCCCCAGTGATACAGACTCACAAAATGCCTCTGTTGTAGTTTCCTCAACAATCTGCCTCCAGAACAACTTCAGAGCACCTAGCTGAGAGGGTCCAGCATCACAGACTACTCCAGCCAGGACTTCAGACAAGCCCTATACTTCCCCATTAGACAGACACTAGACAATAAATGTACAGCTAGCTCTCCCAGGACTTCACCATCATCTCAATTCTCTCAGGGTCCCCTAAAGATATTATAGGCCCAAGACAACAGGAAGTAACTTTAAGAACATGACACACACATTCCTGAGAGTTCAGATAAATGGTTTTTGGTCTTTCAATGAATTATGAACGTTAATCATCATTTAGGGGGATTGGTTGGAAACTGATTCTGGTCATGGTAAGACAGGAAACCAAGAAACAGAGTTTGGATCTCTTTCTGAAAAGAAAAAGAGGGAATATAAAAATGACAGGATAAAAGGACAGATTATTGATTTTAATTTTAAACAAAGAAATAACTATTAACCTCAATATTTTACATCAGTATATTGATACAAATTTAAGACTATTTTTGCTGTAACATACATATATATATATATGTTTCTATTCTTGTTTAAGGTAGTTTTGTATACTGATATAAATTCAAAATTATTTTTGTTACAACATACTGTTAGGTATTCTACCTATACAGCTCATTTAAAAATGTAATGTAAAATTTTAGTTGTTGAAAGACACTATTATAAACAATTTTAATAATTACAATACTTATTATTTATGTTTTGTTCCTGAGAGCATAATGACTGTTTTAAGTCCAAAACTCATAAAGAGTTAAGTCTTTCTTGATAAGAGTTAAGTAATTTCTATATTGCTATCACTCCTCACGTATACAAATCCAAAATCTAGGTGGATTCATTGTTTCCTCTTTTCTCTGGTCTCTCTTCCTCTACTTATCTTTCTTCCTCTTTTCCCCCTCCCTATCTCTGGCTTTCCAATGCACATACACAAGGACATGCATGCCTTTCCTAACTCTGCACTTGTTAGATGGAGTTTCCATTAGCTTGTCTTTAGCTTTATCCTTCCAACTAAGTAATTATGGAGTTGATAATCTTCCCTGCAAGCTTCTGCTTACATGCACTTTAAGAAATTTTAACACTGCTTGCATTCTTTGTAGCTACCATCTCCCCTTTTCATACGTCTATTAAAGAACAAACTGGATATCAATAATGTCAACATTCCATCTCAAAGTTTATTTTACTTACAGTTTATAGCTAAATTATCAGCTGCTGGTATTTCCTGTTAGCTGTTTACAGATGTTTTCCTTAATGCTATCCATTTAACAACTCTAGTGTGTATACACTTTAAATCTCAGAAAGATACTTTATGGTATATATCAATATTTGAAAGCTCTTAAAACAAGGGTAATTATTTAGCCTGAAAACTAGGATGGCTGCTGGGAGCAGTATCTTCTGGATATGACTGGGTTATTTCAGCTATGGACTGTAGTGGGAAGTTTCCCCTGTGTCCCACCCAGTTCTGAAGTCTGTACAAATCTCTCCCATCCGTGTCCCACAGCTGTTTGGTCCCAAGTAACATACAGAGGCTTATATTATTTACAAATTTTATGGCCTATGGCAAGCCTCTTGCTAGCTAGCTCTTATATCTTAAATTATCCCATTTTTATTAATCTATGTTTTGCCATGTGTTCTGTAGCTTTACCAGTCTGCTGGCATGTAGTTCCTTCGGCACTAGACTGGCCTTTGCGGACTCCACCTGTCTCTTTCCTTGGACTTACCGCCTTTCTCTAAGCTGCCTTGTCATAGGCCAAAGCAACTTACTTATTAACCAGTAGGAACAACATACATTCACCGTGTACAGAAAGACATCCCCCAGCAATGAACTCACATAATATTTTCTGACACAAGACCAGGAAACCACAACTGCTGACAGATCATCATGGATAGAGAAAACCTGCACAACCACCAACCCCTACATGAAGAGCTACAGGTATTCAGTGGCTGCAGAGAAGATGTAGCAGTCAGAGAAAAAAAAAAATGTAGTCAGGTGATAGGTCCCAATTACAACTGTTCATCCTTAAGCATATGCAAATAAAGACAGCACTAGGAGGACTCAGTAGATTGTGTGTATGTACCTCTATGGGAACCGCAACATTAATTATAGGGGAAGTTTTCATGAATTCTAGATAGGGTTGGGGGAAGATGGGAGGATTAGAATGGAGATAAGAGTGAAAATAGTCCAAGTATAGTACACATATATTGAATATCAACTAAATTTAAAGACAGTAAAAATTATTATGCAGATGTAAATGAGTACTCCTCATGATATTTGATAATCTTGGAACTTAAATGATTTCCTTTCTCCATTTGGTCAAACTGTTGTATGTGAAAAAAAAAATGACAATGATTTTGCTGACTCCTTTACACTAAGGTAAAATAAAAGTTTTAGTGATAATTTGATATTCATTTTTTCCCCCAATATGATATATGACGTAAAAAGCTGAAAATGTGTTTCAATGTTCTAAAAGCCAAAAATAAAATGTCTTTAACCTTCTCAATGGTTTAAAAAATTTTGGGAAACATGTGCAGCTTCTTAGGATGTTCTTGCTACAGAAGAATCTTTATTTTTTTAACCTATTATTTCCAGAGCAGTAGCCTATGTCTGGAGAAAGGAAAAGGATTAATATTCTCATATAATGCAAAATTAAGGGTTTGAAAAAATAAACAGCTGCAAAATGATGTACAATTTAAAAGACATTTTAGTTAAGATTGTCTGACAACAAATAATTAACATCTTACTCCACAAAGCAACATCCATATCTAGCACCATTATTGCAGCCAAGAAACAGTGATTCCATAGGAGATAGGCCCTAAGAGAACCTACTGCTATGGATAATATGCAACTCCTAATGACCTCTCATTATATCAATAGAGTAAAGCATCTCTGAATCAAAGACACATATATTTGCAGCAAAATATTCTTAACATAGAGATGCAGAACTGCAAGTTGCAGAGAGTAAGAGGCTCAAGAACAACCAGCCCAAAATTGAACATTTGTAGTTACACATCTTCTTCCAAAGGCTCAGGGATAATTGCAGAAGAGGGGCCAGAAAGAGAGCCAAAGGTCATGGGTCACTAGAAGTAAACTTCTTCCAGATATAACAGAAAAGCTACAAGTATCTACTCACAGATTTTGAGAAAGTGTGCACAAGATCTATGCAAAATTAGGAAAGACCAAATCCCAGGATGGAGATGGAATGAAGTGGGCATGAAGTCTCACTCCTAGCTGATGAGTTATTGGTAATTGATAATTGCTGAGAGAGGAAGTCTTTCTTTTTTTTTTTGAAAGTGTGTGGCCCCTGGTAGGTTAAATATATATTAGTAGGAGGCCACTATATGATCGCACAAATTGGACTTGATAGGTGAAAAAAATAATAAATAGTATGTAAAATTTTGTCAGTAGGGGAGAAGCATCTGTGAGGAAATAATGGAGGGTGCTGAATAAAATCAAAATACATTGTATGAAATTCTCAAAGAACTAATAATTTCTTTAAGGAGGGGCAATGAAATATGATTATCAGATGAATAATATGATTTTCTTTTTTCTTTTTTTTTTTTTTTTTTTTTTTTTTTTTTTTTTTTTTTTTTTTTTTGGTTTTTCGAGACAGGGTTTCTCTGGGTGGCTTTGCGCCTCTCCTGGGACTCACTTGGTAGTCCAGGCTGGCCTCGAACTCATAGAGATCCACCTGGCTCTGCCTCCCGAGTGCTGGGATTAAAGGCCTGTGCCACCACCGCCCAGCGTGATTTTCATCATAAGTATGCTTCTGTCAAGAATAACTAAAAGTCAAATATGCACAGTATGTACTTACAATAAAAATATTTTTGTTGTTCATCTAATATTAAATTTTAAGTGCATGACTTATAGCATTGCCTGTTAAATTTAATACAGTAATATTTAGAATTAATTAAAAATAAAAGTTTTAAAAATAGACAAAATAGTCTTCCAATTTTCCTCAGTGCCTTCAAGCTAGAATACAACTCTATAAAGCACAGTTATTGACTTTGAGTAACTTTTAAAAAGATTACACCAAAGTATTATTTTCTCAGTTGATGACTAGGCAGTACCCATTCCTCTTGCCCCCCTAAAATAATGTCTCACTTTCCCTGCTGAGCTTGAATGTTGCCTGCAACCTTCTGTGGCTCTTTAAACTTTGCAGTTGCCACAGGCCCTGGTTTCAGTAGGGGAGCAATATGATAATAGTTACACAGAAAGAAAATACATGCAGAGTGCATTCTTAATGATTAACTTGCCCCATTATTTGGCTGAAGGAGAAATCAGGAGACTGCAATGATTTAGCTTTAATAATAGTCACATGGGAAATTTATGAAATTTGGAAATAGCTTACTTCCTAACACTCTTGTGCTCTAGAGCTACACCACACACAGTCTCTCTCTCTCTCTCTCTCTCTCTCTCTCTCTCTCTCTCTCTCTCTCTCTCTCTCTCTCTCTCTCATACACACACATACAATATGTACATGCATACTTTAAATGAATATAAGTAAAGAATAATTGCCAAATAAGAGTTATTGATTGTGAGAATTGGACAGGAAAATCAGTAAATGAAGATGCATTCTATTTGATCTATCCCATCTGAAATCATAATTATCTGTTCTGAGATAGTAAAAAATGTTTTTTTTTTTGTGACACCACATATATATATATATTGGGGTTCTTCAAAATCTTTACATCAGTCTTGGTAGGAATAGAGCAGCACACTTGAAAAGCAGAGTCTCTTTGTTCTCAGACTTTCTATCATAGTGAGTCAAAAGACAGCAACACAGACAGTGAATAAAAATTGTGAACTTAATATGCTTTTGGAACATAAATTGAAAAGATGTGAACTAAATAAAACACAATCCAAAGTTTTAGTCATTTTGGCTAAAGAGAACAGAGCCAATAGTTAGGTATTGATTACTGCATTGGTTTATGTCACAAATGGGTAGGCAGCATTTTAAAAGATGTCAGGGATGACTTGACAGAGGTTGTAATGTGTCCTGTAAGCAAAGTCTTATATACACACTCAATGCTCTGATCTATATAATTATTTCAACCTGAATAACCTTTTTTGCTCTGATCTGCACTTTTATTCCTCGATAAGTTATCTCTAATTTTTTTTTTTAACTCATTCTGGTGAAGGGATTTAAGGGGCACATTTTTTTTTTTGAAATTATATGTATTTGTTATTTATAGTACTGGGGTTCATAAGGATATTTTAATGTAATTCTATACCATACCTGGCGCATTTATTCTCAACCCCCATAGGTTTCTATTTATTACCTGTTCATTTCTTCAGTTGTCCTCTTCTTTCTAGAATACAGGTTCATTCTTTCATTCCACATGTGTTTTTATAAGTTTATGTATCTGAATAAAATCTAGAACCCACAAAGGTAGAAATGTGACATTAATCTATCTGAGACTGCCTTAATTCACTTGAAACAATAATCTTTGACTGAGTCAATTTTCTCATAATATACTGTGATTTTCTTTACTGTAAAAAAAAAATCTCATTTTGCATGTAAAACACAATCTATTTCTTGGATGATAGAAAACTGAACTTGGTTATACAACTTAGTTAGTGTAAAGACTGTTGCAAAAAACTGATGTGTAAATATCTGTGATTTGTTGATTTGGATAAGTGAATATGTATGAGTATTCATATAGAATATCTATTTAACCCTGAGAGAAACCTTATACATGGCAACTGGAACAAGTTTACATTTCCACTAGCAAGTCGTCCCTTTTATTCACCTTTACCAGCATTTGTATTTATTTGTTTTAATAAGAAACTTCATGCTTATTGGGATGAGATAGAATCTAAATGTGGTTTGTTTGTTTGTTTGTTTACTTGTTTTTCCCTTTCTCTGATGGTTATACAACTGGTCCTAAACAGCATTAACTGTCAAGTAGACTCACCTTGAATCACCTGAAATGACAACAACAAAAAAGCCTCCCCAGTTAAGTAATTGTTTTTATTAGGTTGATCTGTGGGCATGTTTGTGAATGACTTCTTAGCTGTTGTAGAAAGGCTCCCCTCACTGTGAGCAGTACCCTTGTTAGGCAGGTATGTATGTATATGAAGCAAGCTAAGCCCTGAATACTCAAAGAGCAAGTCAGCAAGCTTCCTGCCTGGGGCCTGCCTCCAAGTTCTGTTCCTGCCTTGAATTCCCACTCTGATTACCCTCAATGATTCTTAGTAGCCCAGAAGTATAAGCCAAATAAAACCCTTTCCTCTCCAAGTTGTTTGTCTTCAGAATATTTCATAACAGAATGAAACTAGAAAGAGTTTGCTATGTATTTCCTTGATGCTGTTTACAAACTTTTCTGTGCAATTTATTAACTCATTTATTGGTTGAGTTTTAGAATTTTTGTCATTTACTTTTTTTTATTTATTTCGAATTTTTTAATCTATATAAATTCTCTGTTTTGGGCTAGCAAAAACTCCACTCTTAAATTGTCTCTTCACTCATTTTTCTTTTGCTGTGCAGAAGCTTTTTAATGTCATGAGTTCCCATTCATCAGTTGTCCTCACTGTTTCTTCAATGATGGGAGTCATTATTAGAAAATCATTGTATATGCAATGAGTTCCTTAATTTTTCCTCCAGCAATAACAACACTTGAGATATAATCTTGAAGATTTTGATAATGTTGGGGATGATTTTTGTAGAAGATGATAGATAGAAATCAACTTTTATCATTGTATATTTTCATTTTAAAAATTTACCAGCCTTATGTATATTTTTATATATTGAATTTTAATTTTCATTCAATTCTAAGAATTTTTTAATTCCATTTTTATTTCTTCAATAACACCATCTTCAGTAGTGTGTTTTTCAGTCTCTGAGTTTTTGTAGGTTCTATAGTTTGCCTTGTTGTTGATTTCTATATTTATTGCATTGTGGTCAGGTAGAATGCAATAAAATACTTTTTTCTCTACACATGTTGAGACTTTATTCCTTATCATATGATCGTTTTTGGGAAAGTTCTATGGTCTGATGACAAAACTCTGTGTTCTGCAGTACTTAGGTGGAATGTTTTGTAAATGTGTGTTAGATCCATTGGATTTATGATGGTATTTAACTTGGATATTTCTCTTTTCTTGTGGAGCTGTTTTACCACTTGGTGAGAGTGGAGTCCTGAAATTATTGATTAATATTGTTTGACAGTTAATCTCTGTGATTGTGACTAAAAAGTGTTTGTTTTATGAAACTAGATGAACTGATATTCAGAATGTACATCTTTAATTTTGTAATATATTCTGGATGTAACCTTCATTTATTCATTGTTATGCATTTCATATCTTTTCACTGAGGCTGGCTTGAATTATATTTCATAAGATATTTGAACATTGACCCTTACTTGCTTATTCATTGTATATGCTAGAATACTCTTTTCTAACTTTTCACCCAAAAGTTGCTTTTGGCTTTTTGAGGTGTATTTCTTTGAGACAACATATAAGTGGATCATAGATTCTAAAGCAATTTGTTAGTCTATGCCCTTAGGATTATATAATTGACCTTATTAATATTCAAAGTTATTGTAATATATGTATTAATTCCTGTCACTTCATTGCTATACCTTGTTTTGTGTTTTCATGTTCTTCACTTGCTTAAATTCTATTCTGATATTTATTATTTCTTATATTATAATGGCTGTATTTATCTGCTTTTAATTGTGGAAAGATTCTTTAAATATCACCCACAGTGATGGATTAACAGAAATAAATACTATTAATTTTTTCTACCTTATGGAAGCTTATTTCTTTTCTTCAAGTATAGCAGATATTATTATTGGATATTGATAGTCTTGGTTGGTAGCTGTTGTCTTTCTGATATTGGGATACATCATACAGGGCTCTGATGACTCTTAGTGTTTACGTTGTGCTATAATTTGGATTGATTTGATTTATATGTGGCTTAGTGTTTCTATATTATAATTTCTAATATTTTTGTATATAATGCTTAGTATATTGTCAATAACATTGTATTAAGAGTTTCTTTTCTTAGTTTTATATGTTTGAATTTGTAAATGTCTCCTGAGGCTGAATGCTCATTTCTTTCCATTTGGGAAGTTTTATACTATGGTTTTTTTGGATCATATTATGTTGCTGGCTCTACAGCTGGGGTGTCACTGTCTCTGATCCCTGGGGCAGGGGGTGAGTTGATGTGGAGTCAATGACATAGACTCTGGGAGGTTTGTAAAGAATCTCTCATTTATTAAACAAAGGGCTGAGGCTTATATTTGTGGATTTTGGGCAGGCTTTTTTCTTGGCTGCTGTGGCATTTCTTGGTTGGCTCTAGGCTGCAGGTCATCATCTTTTGGTTTGGAGCTTATGGGTCAGGTTTCCTCTGGCCAGAGTGCTCTCTGAGCATGTCATAGTTCCTTGTTTGCTTAAGGCATGACCCAGTGCTTCAGTTTTACCCACCTCAATATTATCTATGGCTTTAGCCTTATATCACTATGATTAATAAATTCAAATTAATTATGTATCTTAAATCTCATATGGTTGTTCATACTATCCTATTGCTTAATTCTATCAATACCTTAATGGTCTGACTTGTCTGTTCTATTTTTTTCCATGCTTAATATTATTAATTTGGTATTCCACTTGCTCCATTCTACTTTTGAGTCTTTTTATTTGTTCTCATTTTACAATTCCCTCTATTGGCTCATCATATTAAATATTTCTTGAAAAAATATTTTATGATTATTATTGTGTCCATGTGTTAGAGAAGAATTATTCTATGAGCATATGTGGAAGTCAGAGACAGGTGCTTTGGAGTTAGTCCTCTCCATCTTTTTCACATGGGTTAATAAATTGAACTCAGGTCATCAGGCTTGCTGAGCAAGCACCTTTACTTACTGAGCCACTTTGCTAGTGTTCATCATGAAAATATGTTTTATTCTTTCACTACTTCTATCTATTGGATTTTTTGTACCATGCATCAACTTCCTTATTTCAAGTGTTATTGATTTGTATTCCTTTAAGAATGCAAGAATATGAGAGTTAATGTAAGAGTTTATTGTATACTCTTTATTTAAACACATTTTTAATTATTCTTTTGAATTCTTCCTGGAGTATTTGATCTAATTTACTCTCATTGGACTCCATTTTTTGTGGACTTGTTATATTTTAGAAGAGGCACACTGTCTTTTGTTTTCTGTTTTTGTTTCTCTCTTTCACTCCTGTACTTGGACTTGTGCATCTTGGATTATTTCAATGGTTATTTTTTTTAAAATCAGGTGTATGCTACCACTTGAAATACATTCAACATTAAAATGAGAAAAGATTGCATTATATTTTGTATATAAATAACCAGTCTGCTGTAAAAGGACTTTATTTGGACCACTAGTTCCCAAATAATGACATAAAGACTTTTAGTTAATTATGAAGCTCAGCCTTAGCTTAGGTTTGTTCACAACTTGTTCTTAAAACATAAATTAACCCATTTATATTAATCTACATTCTGCCACATGGCTCATTAACTCCCCTAATACCATAAATCCAACTTCCTCCATGTCTGGCTTACAAATTCTCCTGCCTCAGATTCTTTCCCAGAGTTCCTATCTCTGTCTTGAAGTCTCACCTCTCCTCTCCTGCCTAGCTATTGGTGCCTTAATAGAACAATTAGAAGGTACCTTAGTAAAGTAGGAAGGACAGAGACACATCTTACAAAAAGATTATCCCAACAATCTGCATGTCCACTGCACTATGTTTGGTCCCCACCTTACTTCAAGTATAAAAATGTAAACTGCAGAAGTACCACAACTGTTTGTTGATACTACTGTGCATTTATTTTAATATGATGAAATCCAGTCAGCCTTTTATCTTTTATGATAGTTTAAGAAATGAGGAATTTTTATGTATACTAGTACATTAGTTGCTACATTTATAAGTAGAATATCATTTGCTAAGTATTCAAAGAAGTGAATTCAGTCTGCAAATTAGGATTAGATAAATTGAGACAAAAAAATCAAAGAGAGGAGGAGTTAGAATGCTGTTAGAAGCCACAGACTTTGAAGATTACTAAAGCTTTAGAAGATTGTAGTTGAGAACAACCTAGATTGATTTTTGTTGCAGTGATAAACACTACCAAGTAAAGCACCTTTGGGATAAAGGGCTTGTTTTGTCTTATAGTTTAAGCTCCATCACAAAGGGAAAATGTCAGGAACTCAAGGAAAGCCCTGCAGACAACAACTGAATGAGAAACCATGGAGGAATCTTACTCACTGTCTTGGTATCCATGACACAATCAATTGTTTTTAATGCAAGCTATGACTACCTGCATAGGAGTGGGACCACCAGGAGTGGGCTAGGCCCCCCATATCAATTATTAATCAATAAAGCATTGCACAGACTTTACTACATGCCGATCTAGAGGAATAGTCTCAATTCATGTTCTTTTTGGATGACCCAAGGTTGCTTCAAATTTACAAAAAAAAAAAAGCAAAACAAAAATACTAATCAGCACAGAAGTGAAAACAAATAGGTTATTGTGGCTCAGAAGTATGATTCCAGGAATTCAGAGACTAAGACAAGAGGATTGCCTGTGAATTTGAACACAGCTAGGGTTACATGTAGAGCTATGCATCAGTGTGAAACTCTGTCTCAAGAAAACGCAGCTAAACAAAAAACAAGAAGCTAGAGGAATGAGAGTACAAGGAAAAGAAGAAAGAATAAAAAAGAAGGAGGTAAGGGAGGAGGAAGAGGAGGAAGAGGAAGTGATGGGGAAGAGAAAGTGAGGTAGAGCCAGTAGGAGAAGTAAAAGTTATATGCTATGGGGGAAGAACAGTAGTGAGGGTACATAGAATGGATTTAGATACATACAGATGACATTTAGTATGGACAGAAACTAAGGCAAGGGTGTTAGTAAATTTTATAGAAAAGTGAAAAATAAAAATTGTTTAAAAAATAAAATGAAAGAAAAGTGAAATAAAAATTCAATGCATTAAAAATTACCATAGCATTCCTGACTATATTTTCTTTGATGAAATGAGTGATGAAATCCTCCTTCCATATGATATTTCAAGAATCAAAGCCAGGTTGCTGTGAGGGGCATAGTTTGTGACTTTAGTTCAAACCTGTAAGGTCAGGTTTGAGGGTATATACTCTTCCAGCATAGTATAAAAATTAGCATTTTGTAGCTAAAAAGGAGGACCCTAAGAGAGATTCCTGGTTTTCCCTGGGAAGGCGAAATAGATAAGATCTCCTTGAGTAAACTGGGGAGGAGTGATGGGCAATGGTAGGTAGGCAATGGGGGAGAGAATGGGGTGATGGAGCTAGGGGAGTGATGGAATGGAAGAGCAGTGAAAAAGATATCTTGATAGAGGAAGACATAATAGGAATAGTGAGAAACTTAGTGCTAGGGAAGTTCCCAGGAATCAGCAAGGATGACCCCAGCTTATTCTACTAGCAGCAGTGAAGAAGGTACCTGAGCCAGATTGGTGAATACCCTGTCATCATAGAGCCTTCATCCAGTAACTGATGGAAGCAGATACAGAGATCCACAGTCAAGCACCAGTCAAAGAGAGGAAAGAACGATTGTATCAGCAAAGGGCATCAAGAATATGATGGGGAAACCTACAGAGACAACCAAACCAAGCTAGTGGGAACTCATGAATTTAAGCCAACAGCTGTGCTGCCTCCACGGGACTAGAGTATGTCCTCTGCATAAGCAAGACAGTTGTGAAGCTTGGTCTGCTTAAGGGACTCCCTGGTAATAGAATCAGGATCTATCATTGGTGCATAAGCTGGCTTTTTGGAGCCCATTACCTATGGTGGGACACCTTGTCCAGCCTTGATGCTAAATCTATCATGCAGTATACTGTGCAGTTTAGAGACACCTCTGTGTACCACTGCAGGAATCTGCCATGATGCAGGTCAAGCTTGCATGCTGCAAACCCACCATAGACTAGCTCAAGCCAGTAGGCTGTGGCTGGCCTGAGAGACACAACTAGGAAGCTGTTTTTTAGCTCTGTTTTAGAATCTTTTTTTAAAGCTTTTTCAGGTTTTAGTTGGAAACTCTTGCCCCACATTATGGCACCATTTGTAGCCAGAAGTTTTCTCCGGTCCTGAAGAATCTCTCCCACCCAAGTCCCACAGCCATTCAGAACCAAATGAACACACAGAGGCTTATATCAATTACAGATTACATGGTTATGGCCTATGGCTCAAGCTAGCTCTTAAATCTTCAATTAACCCATTTCTATTAATCTATGAATTGTCATGTGACTGTGGCTTACCAGTTTGCTGGCATGTTGTTCCTTTGGTGGCAGCTAGCATCTGTTTTGCCTCTCCTTTCTCTTCCTATTTGTTTGGATTTTCAACCTGCCTCTAAGCTGCCTTGCCATAGGCCAAAAGGCTTTATTTAGCAACCAATCAGAGCAACATTTTTTTTTCACAGCATACAGAAAGACATTCCTCCATCAGGGGAGAAGCTTAGACCTGCCTCAACTGTATCAGGCTTTGTTGATTCCCCATGGGAGACCTTGCCTTTTCAAAGGAGGGAATGGGGGAAAGGTTGGAGGTGAAGGCTGGGGCCATCAAGAGGAGGGAAAAGGGGGGATCTGTGGTTGGTATATAAAATGAATAAAACATTTCTTAATAAAGAAAAAATAGCATTTGAATGTCATAAATGAAAATAATTCAGTGGTATAGCCTCATTTTCTACTTTGACACTCACTGAGGCAGTGACAGGACCCTAAGAGTGCCCTAGAAATCACACTTTACCTTCCATGTCTACAACATCAAATAATCTCCACCAATAGCCACTGTGAATCCAGTCCTTAAAGCCATCCCTGTATCATCTCTCTCCATCTCTTCCAATGATATAGGTTTGGGTAAATAGTGGGATAAAAGCCCTTACAGTAGGTTCCCCTGACCTCATTGGGAGTTGGCATGGTGAATCTATACCTCGGGTTAGAGCATCACACTTCAACCCCAAAGTAGCTTCATCTCTTGTACTGTTCCCCTGCTTCCATTTCCAAAGTATATTCAGGCCTTAACCTTACCTCATAGGAATCTCTTTTGACCTTCCATAACAGTAGTTGTGTATGTGGTAAAGGACAAACTTTGTAACCAAAGCCGTGCACAAAAATCTGCTATAGAATGTTCAATCCAGAGCTGCACAACCTATCCTGGTCCCACATTTCATCACCACAATGTAATCAGCCATGAGGCAATTCATATCTTTGTTTATGTAAGGTATATAAAGTGATTACTTTATTCAAGTTTCATATTATCTTCATCTAAGGTTGAATGAAACATCAGGGCAACTGGTTCACAGATATCCCTGCTTGCTTTAAATAAACATTTGAAATATAGAAACTGCAAAATTCTATAGAGAAATTAGACAGGGGAGCAGGAAATATGCTTATGAATGTAAAGAGATACATTAAATGACATTTGAACAAAAATTTCTTTGAGAACAAAATAATTGAAAAGAGAGATATGCTGAGAGAAGTAATGCAGAATTACTATATAGACTATTCCACTGATATTTGCCAATCTTTAGTTTTTTAGTAAATGTTTTTGAGCCCCTGAGTTGAGTGAGCATTTGTTTTGGTGCTTGGTATTTTATATGTTTCATAGGTCTTGTCACTGCTCAGTGTTGCCTAAAGTTCAGTTGTGGAGAGACTTGATGTTGATGATGATGGTTCCTTCATGAATGGAAAATTCAAAATTGATAGTGTTGGGAGCTTCTAAGTAAACTGTCAGAAGAGAAAAGCAAGGAGAAAACCCTATGAACCATAATGCCAACCTATCAGGCAAGATGTGGCTGCTGGTGCAATATTGGCATAATTCTTATTGGGGCAACAGACCACTCTCAGATAATGCTTTAGGCCTATCCCATTGAAGGGAATGCTGTAAACCTATATAAAACACCACACCTGAAGAAATTATAGACCCTAAGAGAAAAGCCAACTATTGTTTAGCTGAATTAGCATGATTCTAAACTATATAGTTAATGGTTATATTTATTCTCTTGGACAAATGGTTCTCTCATCTTTAATTAGAAAGGCTTCACTTCTCAGTGACTAGCAGTGAATACAGAGACTCACAGTTGTTCATGGTGCTGAGAATAAATGTGTTCTCAGCCCTAAACATCACATCTAAAATATGCACAAAATCTTAGGGGACATGGAAGATGTGGTGATATTTTAAACAACTAAAATCTGTCTGAAGATCAGAGGACAGAATAAGCAATTAGATTAAACATAGAGACCAGGCAGTGGTGGCTCATGCCTTTAATCCCAGGATTCAAGAGGCAAAGCCAGGTGGATCTCTATAAGTTCAAGGCCAGCCTGGTCTACAGAGTGAGATCCAGGACAAGCACCAGAGAAACCCTGTCTCATAAAAACAAAAACCAAACCAAAACAAAACAAAAAATAATGTTTTAAAGGGACTTGTAGAAGGCTAGGGACTAACAGCATTGGTCTGGGAGACAAGGAGTATGGGAGTTGATAGTAAACAGATAATGCTATTTGCATATATCAAATTGTCTAAGAAAACATTTAATCAGCAAAAAAATAAAATAAAAAAATAAAACCAGAAATGGTACTGCATGAAAAATAAATAGCACATCTAGACATGTTTTTCTTAAACCATTCCCTGTCACTACAATGTGTAAGATCTCATGAAGAGTAAAGAGCAGCTTTGCTTATAGAATCCACATATATATGCCAGTGACATTATTATTGTCACTCCAAAGAAAGAAGACTTCAGGTTGGGAGCAAGGATCTGATTTGAAAAAAGAGGAGCTGGGATGATGTAATTAAGAAGCAGTATTTTTCCAGGTATTCAATATTGCATAATGTTCATCTACCTTTAGTCAATTTTATATTTTACTGAGCAGTTAGAATTATGTCTTTGGAGCTATTTAAATTTTTGCCAATGTGCATAGAATACACTGACACTCCATTAATATAAAAATTTCAAGGAGAAAAAGATGTTAAATAGCCACACATATCTACTCCAATATAAATTATTGAAATAACATAGTCCAGCCCCTAACTAGCAAAAACAAAATTCACTACCCACACATGGCTCTGGTTACTGTATTGCATGGTACTATTGTATAAAATTTGTGTCATGAAAGGAACTTCAATTAGGCATCTAAGTGCTGCTTTAGAAACACATGTGTAGAATCATGTGTATGTATTCTCATATACATATATATATTTCCTCCCAATAAGACATTATTAAAGGAAAACCAACCAGTTCATTGTATGCATTCAAGCATTCAACAATATTGATTGACTGCTTACTATAAGACAGATAGCACAAAGTATTATGACAGGAAGCAATGAGAATTTAATGATGAACCCTAGAGGCAAAAATCCATGTAATGAAAGAATTTATATTTTATTGACAGGTAACAAAGAAAAGCAGTAGTGAGCTACAGTCATAGTGATAACGGTAAGAAAACTATGAGGGGAAAGAGAGAGTGTTGAGCTGGGAGGTTGCTTGAAATACTGGAGTAGGGAGATTAGAAATGGCCTCACTGACATGAAGTTTGAGAACAGGAGGAGATTTGAGCATAGAGGAGCTGAGAGGGTGAAGGAAACCCTTATAGCCACAAGGGAAAGCAAGCTCAAATGGTTCTGCTTGTCCTGTGGTAGAAGTTGGCCCAGCCTGTTTGAGAAAAGAAAAGTAACCAGAACAAGCACAGAGCAGCAACACTAAAAGAGAAGTGCTAATATCAGAAACTGTTCCAGCCAAATCATTTAAAGACCTGTGACCATTGTGAAGTATTTGTCTTCTGTCTAAGTTCATGAAGTAAAATATAACTTTTCTTCCATATCTCAAGGTATCAAAAAATAAACAACTCAGTGGCAGAAGGTTTACTTTCTGACAATTAGACTGTAACTGTTCAGATACAACGGCAAACTATGAGTCTTTATAGTGAACAGTTTTGAATTACAGTCAAAAACATGGAGAAAAGCTATCTAGATTTGGACGATGAAGAGTTGACTCAGTGGTTAGGAGCACTTGCTTCTTTACTAAGGGAACTGATCAGTTCCCAGAAACAACATTGAGTAGCTCATAACTGCCTGTTACTCCCACTCCAGGGGGATTTAACACAGCCTTTTTTCACTCTGAGGATAATTTCCTGTACAAAATGTTTAGGGATTGATATATGATTTGTATACTTTTGCTTCCTGTTTTCTGCATCATTGAGGACATTTCCTTATAATGAGTTTTATTTAGGCATAATTGTATTTTTTTTAAGCCCACTACTTGGGAGGAAGAGGTAGGCAGATCTCTGTGTATTTAAGGCCATCCTGGCTTACATAGTGAATTGTAGGCTAGGCAAGACTACATAATGTGTCTCTGCCTCAAAAACAAACAAACAAACAAAACAAAACAAAAAACACAAAAACCTCATTGATTCCAATGTTCTATAGTGTGATCCTTATTTGAATTCCCAATAATTTCATTGCTTCAGGTCTTACATTTAAATGTTCATCCATTTTGAACACATTTTTGACACCAGCATGAGAAACAATTCCAGTTATTTTTCTGCATATACACACCCAATTTTAATGGCACCATATATTAAAAAGACTCTTCCAATATGGGGTCAGAATCTTTTATACTATCTTTAGATGTGTACATGGGCTTAACTCTAGGCTCTCCAATCTACTATATTGGTGCATATTTGTGTTTTATGACTAAAACTGTAGTATATTAGGAAATCAAGTAGTATGATTCTTCCTGCTTTGACATTTTTGCTAAGATGGACTTATTTTTAATTAGCATATATTTGAGAGAGAAGAAAAAAGTCAGTCTCACAATTCTCTATGTAGCCCAAGCTGGCCTGAAAATCACTATGTAACGTAGGCTGACCTGGAATTACACTTGTGCTCCTGCCTCTGACTGTGAATGCTGGTGGTAAGGGCATGCACTACCACACCTGGACCACACATGTCTCTGAACCACCATTTCATGATACTTGAATTTCTTGAATTGTTATTAATTAATATAATCTCTCTATTTTCCAAAGAAATAGATTGACTGATCACATATAATCTAAGGTATTATTAATGTATTAATCATCTCCTTTAGGCAAAGATATTAAAAAATTATTAAAAAATAAAGTTCAGTCCTTTGTACCTATACCCTAAGCCAAGCATTGGATTTTAAGTTTTGAATAAAAACATATTTTCTGCCTAGAGACAAATAAGTGGGAACTCTCATCAAGTTTTGCTCTGGTTTGTATGCAACAATGTTAGGAGGTGGGGCTTGCACAGAAGTTACTATCACAGATCAATGTCATTATTATGTGATTTGGTTGGTTACTGTGGTATTAAATTATGATAAAGATGAGATCTGCCTTCTCTGCATTCTCAGTTTCTTTCTCCTTGGATCTTCTACATTCTGCTCTGGCATGACTTTGTAGACATTTCCTCTTAACTTCCAGAACTAAGAGGCAAATAGGTTTTTAATACTTGTTAGTTTGGAAGTTCCAGGAACTCTGTTGTATGAGAAAAAAAAAATTGACCAACTCAAGAGCCATGATAACCAAACATAGAAACCTCGTTAGAGGTTTCTATTGTTTACTTCTTTGTAGGATTACATTTAGCAGAGTTGGTGAAATTGAAATAAATCAGTATCAAATTTGGGTAAAGGGGCATCCTACATAATGGGGAAAGATTTTTACCAACTACATGTCTGATAAAAGACTAATATCCGAAATACATAAATAATTCAAGAAATTTGATATAAAAATAATCCAATTAAAAATGAAATACAACTGGATGGTGGTGGTGCATACCTTTAATCCCAGCACTCAGGAGGCAGACCCAGGCAGAGTTCGAGGCCAGCGTGGGCTACCAAGTGAGTTCAGGAAAGGTACAAAACTACACAGAGAAACCCTGTCTCAAAAAAAAAAAAAAAAAATAGTGGAATACAGATTTAAATGGATAATTCTCAATAGGGAAAGTGCACATGGCTGAAAAACACTACTACAAAAAGTTCAATATATTTAGCCATCAAAGCTACTTTGAGATTCTGTTTTAGACCTGTCAGAATGGCTACAATCAATAACATAAGTGGCACACAATAACACCCACATGACTTACTGAACATGGAGAAGCCAAGCTGGTACCTACATGGAGTCTTCACCCTATATTCTAGTCTCTTT
The DNA here is from genome assembly GCF_004664715.2 of Peromyscus leucopus. Classification (NCBI taxonomy): domain Eukaryota; kingdom Metazoa; phylum Chordata; class Mammalia; order Rodentia; family Cricetidae; genus Peromyscus; species Peromyscus leucopus. The sequence continues at coordinate 91,837,114 of NC_051065.1, forward strand.
GGGGTAAGAAGATTCTCTACAGCCTGCCAAAAGAGAAAAGTGGATACCAACCCAAGCACAAAACTTATAATCTACCCTGCCTGCAATATATGCTAGGCAATGGTGGCACGGAACTTGTGTAAAGTAGCCAACCGGGATCTTGTTTGACTTAAGGCCCACTCTACAAGAAGGAATCCATACCTGATGCTGCTTGGATAACCAAGAACCAGAAACTAGATAGCCCAGGGAACTAGGGTAAAACCAAACAATACTGTCTAAAAAATGTATTATTGAAATGACTCCTAATGAAATTCTGCCTTACTCATAGATCATTGAATTATCCAGTCATCATCAGAAAGGCTTCCTCTTGCAGCAGATAGGAACAGATGCATAGATCCACAGCCAGACATTATTCAGAGAAAGAGAGTCTAAATTGGAGGTCTCCATCAAATCCCTCTGTTCAGAGCTCAGGGAATCCTGAGGAAGAAGAGGTGGAAAGATTGTAAGAGCCAGAGGGGATTGGGGACAGCAGGAGAACAAGATTCTCTGAATCAACTAAGCAAGGTGAATATGAACTCACAGAGACTGAAGCAGAAAGCACAGCGCCTACATGGGTCTGCACCAGGTCCTTTGCATATAAATTATAAATTAATATTTTATGGGACTGCCACTCTAAGAACAACTGGGTCTCTCACTCTGTTTATTCTTGGGACTCTTTTCCTCTTGTTTGGTTGCCATGCCCAACTTCGATATGATATATATATATATATACATATTTGTTGTTTGTTTATTTTGCTTCATCTTACATTTTATTTTGTCTTTTTTGGCTGCTATTTCTTAGAAACATGTTCTTATCCAATAAGAGATGGAAAGGGATTGGATCTAGATTGAAGGTGAGAAGTAGAGGGAGAATAAGCTATAATCAGGACATAACTTACAAGAAAAGAACCTATTTCAACAAAAGGAAAATGAAAAGAAATCTAACTTTTACAAGCAACACAGTGCTTCCGCCTTAGATGCATATGGCAGTACAGAGATGCTGATGTGTCTATCCATTTTCATTTCCTGAATCAACACATTTCCAAAAACTAAATGAAATCCCATGGACCATTGAACACTGTTTAACAAGTGCACAATGAGTTCATGTATACCAGTTCACTCCATTCCCAGATATTCTGTGAAGCACCTTTTAAGTCTTTGAGAGGAGAACATTTAGATCATGTCCCCATTTATATTATGAACCCAAAAGTAAGATGAAAATGACACTATTATGAGTTTCTCTGTGTGTGTGTTGCTTTGTTTTTTAAGAGGATATTGCAAAATTGCACAGGCTGGCTGGCATCACATTGAAAATCTTCCTACCTCAACCTACTAAGTAGCTGAGATTATAGGCATGTACTACCACACTCAGATGAGATATTTAATTTCTTTTCTTTCACCCTATTTTCCAAGTGAACCTCAAGATCAACAGATAAACCACCTGTGCAACATTTTGGTATTGTTTGGAGTCAAAATATACAATTTCCAATAACCTAAATTACTTTTACCTTTAAAAATTATTATTGGAGAAAACAGGATCCTGACCAGCATCATTGTTACTGAGTGGGAGAAAGAGACCCACATGCATGCTTGGGGAGGCATGCCCTGGGTGTTGAGGAGAAAACACAGGCCTACCTGGTGCCTTGTGATGCTAGGCATTTGGGCAATATTATGGTGGAGCTAATATATTGTAGGGTATTGAAGAGAGAGAGAGAAAGAGGGAGAGAGAGAGAGACAGAGACAGAGAGACAGAGATTCATGTTCTGTGGAGAGACACAGATCTAAAGAGGTGAAGGCAGTGAGGAATGGGCTGAGGTGGGTGGCTTGCTTGTCACCTACAACAATGGTGATGACTAAGCCTAGGATGCTATCAAGGCTCATGTCTGGATCCATGACCTTGCTGCATCCAAAGTCTGTGTTGATGTCTGTGACTCCTGTTACCATTGAAAGCTGAGAGGAGAGAACTACACAGAGTTGGTCCTGGCCCCCACTGGCTACAACACTAGGGAGAACTGGCCTTATCCCTCACAAGCCTGCTTGGGGTTGTCTTTCTGTATGCTGTGAATATAGGTTTTTCCCATTGGTTAATAAATAAGCTGCTTTGACATTTAAGGAATTGCTCAAAAAAATAATGATATCCTGAAATTTGTAGACAAATGGATGGAACTAGAAAATATCATCCTGAGTGAGGTAACCCAGACTCAGAAGGACAAACAGAGTATGTACTCACTCATAAGCAGATAATAGATGTAAGAAAAAGATAACCAGACTACAACCAACAGATCCAGAGAAGCTAGCTAACAAGGAGGACCCTAAGAGAGACACATAGATAGCACAGAGGAGGAGAAATAGATGAGATCTACATGAGCAAACTGTGGGTGGGGGCGGGTAGTTCAGGGCAAAGAATGGGGGAAGAGAACACAAGGAAATGGAAGGGGAAAAAAGAAAAAGAATAAGCTGCTTTGGCCTATGATAAGACAGTTTAGAGGCAGGCCAGCAATCCAAGGAAGGAGAAAGGCAGTGTCAAGGGAGGCACCCGCCACCAGGAGAAGCAAGATGTGAAAGTACCAGTAAGCCATGGACACACAGCAACTTATAGATAAATAAAAATGGGTTAAGTTATAAGAGCTAGCTAGCAAGAAGTGTGTCATAGGCCATACAGTTTGTAAATAATATTAAGGCTCTGAGTGATTATTTTATAAAGTGGCTTTGGGATCACTGGGCTGGGTGGGACCATAGGAACTTGGGAGAAAAGAAACCTTCCAACTATGCAGGTCAGTAGAGCTGACCCTGTTGGTGTGGGGCATAGGTGAGCTGGCTCTCAAAGAAGGAGAATGGGAGAACTGGTCATGCCCTCCCCCTTGTCTGCCATGTGGTGGTGAGGATGAGGGAGAAATGCCCTCACACATACCCCTTGCCCCTCAACACCTTCAACAGGCAAGAGAGTTGACCCTCCTATTTACCAGCTATAGTACCAAGAAAGCAGGTTATGCACCTCATATGGGCAGCACAGTAGAGCTGACCCTGTTGACAGAGGTGTGGTTGAACAAGCCCAGAATGTGAACTTGGGAGATAGGCTCCCACCCATCATCTGTTTTATGGTGTCGTGGACTAGGGAGAGATGCTGTGGCATCTCCCCTCACTTCTTGTGGCAGGTGGGAGAGCTGGCCCTGAAGTCACAAGAGCAGGAGATCTGTGCCTGCTCCTCACCAGCTGTAGCTTTTGGGAGAATGGTCCCTGCACCCCACCTGGGCAGCACAGAAAATTTGGCCCTGGTGGGGTAGGTGTGAGTGAGCCCACACTGAGGAAATGAAAGTAGGAGAAATGTCTCACCCCTTGCTTTTATGTATAAGGTGGACCAGACTAGATTAGGGTGTGTGGGGGGGAGTGGGGGGAGGTTGCTGGAGATCTCACCCTGGTGGTGAGAATGAGGAAGAGCTCCAACTACCCAGGCCTAGAACCGGGCTATGAGTTGGCCCACCCCAACATCCACCTCATCTATGATCTGATGGAGAGCACCTGAAGGGGCTGGTCCTGTAGATCCAAAGCTGCAGGATCTTCAGGACACATAAGACATAGGACAACAACAGAACATCCAAGAGGAGTGCCAATGAGGGCTCAGTATTGATAGTGTAGCAGAAACCAGGGGCCTTGAAAGAGACCAATGACTTTGCAATGAACACTTGCAAGTAATGATACATGGACTAAAGTGTATGTGGTGTGACTCACTGTGTCACACTTTAATTTCCACAATGACATTTTTCTTTTTTTTCCCCTCTTATCTCTTAAATTTTATTTCATTTTATTTTATGGGGTGGTTGCAAGGGCAGAAGTCAGATAAAAAGGGATGGGTAGATGAATGGGATTAAGATGCAGGATGTGAAAGCCACAAAAAAAAAAACGTTAAAACACTATTATTGTTCATTATTATGCACAGTGTGTGTGTCTGTGTGTGGGTACCTGTGTGTGTGCGTGAGAGAGAGAGAGAGAGAGAGAGAGAGAGAGAGAGAGAGAGAGAGAGAGAGAGAGAGAGAGAGAGAGAGAGAGGTGTTCCTGTGTATAATAATACAGAATGATACTGACACTGGGTACTATCAAATCTAGGTTATAAGGTTGACTATCTGGCTATTGCATTCAAACAAACCCTCATTTTGCTTAATACTGACTCTATAATACAAGATCAGGATGTTAACAGTTATATTATATAACCTTGCTTTCAATGTTATAGTTTATCATTGTTATATCTCAATAAAATATGAGATATAACAAAATAAAAAAGACAACTATAGTTTTCTGATTTTTGTTTATTAGATTTTAGATAGATACATAATGATAAACATATGTGTATATATTACATAATGCTATGTATGTGGGTTTATGTTGTGAAAATAGAAATAGACTTGCTTAAGGGAACAAAGGGGAATAACGATTAGGAAAGGGCAAAAAAGGAGGACAGAATGGACGTATGGGCTATTATGCTCAACATATAGAGAAAATTTAACAAAATAAATTTTAAATGCTATCAATTTGCTTTATTTTCTTTGAATTCAGTTCATTAAATGACAGTAAGAGATTAAACAGATTCATCATGGAATAAGGAGATGATATCTCAAAATGAGACATGGATCATTTATTTCTCAAGCGTAGACTTAGAATTGGAGTGAAAAATGTAAACAAAAATATATATTCTGCAGCAAGAATCAGGTGAGAGCTGTGTAAAGCTGGTTATGGGTGTTTCAGGAGAGCAAGTCTCACTTCCCATGAGCTCTGATGTTTAGACAACAGGACATTTCAGGCACAGGACTCTGGGCCCAGAAGTCACCAGCACAGAAAGCAGCACACCTAGCAAAAAGGCTCCAGTTCTTCATGGAGATGGTGCTTCTCTCATGATGTGACACTTTTCTTGGATATAAATGGGAAGAATCGTATACATACTGATCTTCCATAGCTGTAAGGATCTTATCTTCCTTATATAAAAGAAGGGCTTTTGGCTGCTGTCTATACATACCAGTTTGAGCTTGCATCTTTGTGTAGCAACATGATTATATTCACAGAAATTCAATGTTGATTTCTGTTTTTTGGCTGTTGTTTTTGTGTCAGGGTCTAATGTAGTCCAAGCTGGCCTCAAACTCACACAGCAGTCAGTGAATACAACCTAGAACTTCTGATCCTCCTGGATCACCCCCAGGAGCATCTGAGGATCACAGGATTGGACTATTAGGTTGAGTTTATGCAGTACTTTACATATGCTAGGGAAGTACTCTCTTACCTGAGTTACAGCAGTGCAGTTTCTTTCCAGGTAACTGCCATCAGAGTAGATAAAACTAAGCACGACCAGATCTATGCAGTCCTACAGTTAATGTCCAACAGCAGAGCTGAAGGCAGTATACCTGGACTTCCATTAGCACCACAATCCTTTTGCACTAATTCTTGTTCAATTCTGACTTGACACCCCTGAAGCATTCAGAGGAAACTCTCATTATAAACTTACTACTCAACATACATGTATCCCAAGAGATTTGATGACTTTCCCCCATTGTATTGGATCCCTAAATGGAAAGATCAACACTTGTTAGCATGTGCTTCATGTAGGTATATAGACAGGAGAGGAAAGAGGCCATTGCCACATAAGTCAACATAAACGCTTTTATAGCTAGAGATCCTGAGAAGATGGCAATGAGAGATCTAAGCTGTTATTGTTTTGGAGAAAATAATAAAACATTCTCAGTAGTGATATGTCACTTTTATATTTATGATTTATAAGGGTTATAAAGATATTGTGTATTTGGCAAGAAAAGGGAGCATTATTTACCAAATGAATGCTGCTTGCTGACAGTGACTATGTCAGAAAAACCCAATTAAGGTCTCGAACAGGGAATCTTAAACCAGATAGGAGGTTGAGGGAGCAAGCAGCATTGGATAAACTGTTCCATATAGAAGCTCAGGATTTTAGGGCAGTACTAAATTTTGATGTTGTTATTTGATGTATTAACTATGTTCAGACCATTACCATCAACTTGTATCTTCTCTGAAGTGGAGGTAAATTGATCTTTGAAAATATGTGTTTATTTATTGATGATTTCATTCATGTATTCAAGATATTTTGAATATAGCCGCCTCCCACTGCCCCTGCCCAAACCCTTGCCAGACTCCATCATGGCTCCCTCCCAACTTCATGTACTCCTTTTCTTGACCTACTAACTTCCAGTTAAAGCTTCTACCTTGTGCATTGGCTTAGCACAATGCTCTTCAGCATGGACAACCTAGCAGAAGCTGTAGCCCTAAAGAAAGCATACTCCTGCTGTCCCAGCAACAAGGATTTCAAAGCTCCTATGCTGGGGGTGGGGCATGATGTACTCCTTCCCTGTCCAGGCTGGAATTTCAACAACCACAGCCACTGTGAATTCAGGTGTGCATATCTTATAAATATTTTCAATCAAATGCACAATGTACCATATAAGTACCTATTACCCATTGTTATTATAGAAAATAAATACCTAATATATCTAAGACACAAAAGACTATACTCAGGCTACAGAGATAATGGCAAGTAGGGAGTTGTCTCTCCCATTTCACAGTAACATCAGTTTTGAATATCTTGGTTGAGAGTGCTGTTAAGCAGCCGCTGAGTTTGTGCTAAGGATATTAGTTTTAAAGCACCTAAGAATGAAACATAACCTTTATCAGTAAGAAGACTCAAAATATGATTTGTTTTTCAGCCTTTGTCGCACTGCAGATTGAATGCTGAGCCTCACACAACCTAAATTCACTACCACTCAGTCATTTTCACATCCCTTTTTCTAGTATTTCTTTTTAATTTTGAGACAGAATCTCAGGTTGGCATTGTATTTGCAATCTTCCTATGTAGCTAGAGTTTTCCTGCCTTGCCCACAGTCAGGACAAATCTTTGTCACCTGCCAGTCCCACAGCCGCTCAGACCCAACCAAGTAAACACAGAGACTTATATTGCATACAAACTGTATGGCCGTGGCAGGCTTCTTGCTAACTGTTCTTATAGCTTAAATTAATCCATTTCCATAAATCTATACCTTGCCACGTGGCTGGTGGCTTACCGGCATCTTCACATGCTGCTGGTCATGGCAGCGGCTGCAGTGTCTCTCCACGTCAGCCTTCCACTTCCCAGAATTCTCCTCTCTCCTTGTCCCACCTACTTCCTGCCTGGCCACTGGCGAACCAGTGTTTTATTTATTGACCAATCAGAGCAATTTGACATACAGACCGTTCCACAGCATTGCTACCTCAATCTCCTGATATTTTTGTTGTTGTTGGTACTCTACAGTTAAAAGCTGTGACTAAAGGAGCAATGTTTAGCAGGTATCACTAAGTAACATAATAATAAAGCACCAAGAATCCAGGACATTGTCAAAATATATAAATAAATTTTCTACTTAATTTCCTTTGTCATTTTATTAAAAAGTATCATTATTTATTTATTTATTTATTTATTTATTTATTTATTTATTCTGTGTGTGTTTCTCTCTCTCTCTCTCTCTCTCTCTCTCTCTCTCTCTCTCTCTCTCTCTCTGTAGACACATGTAGGCTCAGGTATATGTATGGAGTTCCGAGGACAAAATTCCAGAGCTGTTTCTATTTCTCTCTTCTACCAGGATTCTCAGGAATCTACCAGGGTCTCAGGAATCAGACTCAGCAATCACCTATACCTGTTCAGTCATTTTGCTGGTCCTACATATGAAATATAATTTAGTGCTTCATATAGGAGAGAGCAAAGTGAGGTTCACATTCACACTACTTTGTATTTAATCTTGGGGTAACTGGCTACTTTACATCCTTTCCAAATAACATATACATATTTTTGTAGACTCTGAGGCAGAATGAAGAATGTACTTGTTTGCTTTTATCATTGGGAGCAGTCACACTATATATATATTTGCTGGCTCATGAATTTTAGAGATATTTTGCCCTCATTCCCTCAAATGTCACAAACTTTCCATGAAGGCTTTTATTTTCCCATTGAACCAGGTCCTTATTTTATTTACAGTTGGCATTAAGTGTACCTTTGTACAGCCTACCTCACCTCAACAACCTTAAAAATGACTGAGGGAGTTCAGATTGGACCACTGACTATTTATTATCTGACTGTATCGCTGTCAGTGAAATTGACCATGAAAGTGCACATTAAATGCTTGATCATAAAATAAAGCATTGTTGGCAAGTGAAACAATTACAATAAAAGAGCCTTGAGCTTATTTTGATTAAAATATACCCTCTTTGGCTGGTTCTGACAAGCAAATAGAACATTCTGTAAAGACCCTGAACAAAGAATTTAAGATATCCAATGTAATTAAGTCCAATCATCTAGTGACCTCTACCTATGATCTTAAGTTCAAGTGATTAATATTATCAGTATGTGATAGCATAGAGTTGATTTGTAAACCATTTTTAACAGTTTTGACCAGAAGTATTAAAATATTGTGATGCATTAGGATTTTGCGACGTGTTAACTGCCTTAGCTAGATCACATCCTTTCTTCCTTTCCCATTAGGAATCAGTACAAGGGAAAGAAGTCAAGGGAGGAGCAGCTGGGAGGGCAGAGAAAGCCAAGCACAATGGAGAGGGGAACATCTTTCTGTTCTCTTCGTTGGAATCTGTGTGAATCCTCTCCTGATGCTCATCTTGGACCAACCCATATACCTTCCCCAGTTATTATGATTGCTGCTGACATCGAGTAGCAATAACTTCTCTGAAGAATTTCCTCAGGAAGTAGCCATGGAAACTAGCCTCACCATCACTCCATGACTCTGTACTTGGTCAAAATTTGTCTAGTAAACAATACAACTCTACTCTCCAGATGAACTCTGAGATGCAGTCTGGCTTACTCTCAGTTTTTTTCTTGTTTATCCATTTTTTTTTTTGGATCCCATTCCCTCATATCCTTTCACCTGAGACAACTGTTGCAAATAAGTAGAAAAGAATCCAAGTTCTATACTTTAATTCTAGGAAATATAATCTAAGCTATCTCTCTAGTTCCAAAAATGTTCTTTATCAATAAGATACTTTGCAATTCTTAAAGAATGCCTAACAGTTTTGGGAAGAAAAATAAAACATAAAAATTTAATTTAGTATCAACAACATTAAGTTTAGACAGCATATAAACATGCAAACAGGGTAGCAGCTTCTTGTTTGGAAATCAACCCAGGGGAGGGGTGAGTGAACACTTGGAAGTATTTTAGGAATGAGAAGGAAGCCAAAATTCTCTCTGCTAATAAAAGAGTTCTGAGGTTTTCTTTTTCTTTAAAGTTACTGGGAACTAGAGTAGACATTAAGAGAGGGAATCAACTTGATTATATTTGACAGGATTTGATGTTATCTGAAATCTAAAACAAGAGTTAATAAGGTTTAATGCCTCCTGGGTATATATGCATTTAACCAAAGAGAGGCAAGGTCCTTGGTGATATAATTAAAAACATGGCTTTCGGTGGAATAAATTTCTAGTATTAAATCTGCAAAATTAACTTTATTAATCCTTGTCCAATAATGATTTTAACTAAGAAAGGGAAGTGAAGCTATCTTTTCCAATGAGACTTCAATAGAGTCAGTCAAATCTGCAACAGTTGGAAAGTTTTTCTACCTATAAGATTTTTCCCCAAGGAATTAAGTTGTTTCCAGCTTCTAAAATGCAGAAAAGAAATGTAAGAGGATGTTCTCTAGAGAGAAAAGTGTTTCCAAGAAACATGTGACTTGGTATGCTGTAGAATGAGAATAAAGAACTATATGAAATCCCAGGCATAGTACTCTAATATCCAGGCATAGTACTCAATATTCAGGACAAATTACAAAGAATCCATCATCATCATGTGCATAAAAAAAAGGCTCATCACTCTTATTGTCTCATGGCCTTGAGTTCTAAATGTGTTTATATAATCAAAACCTTTAGGCTTTCTCTGACAGATCTTGTGAATTGTTACCAATGTAGTATTTTCAAATCTCAAGAGTGTGTGTGTGTGTGTGTGTGTGTGTGTACTCTTTACATATATGATTAGAACTTTTTAGAAAATATGTAGTAGAGTATAATCTGAAAAATCCCAGCTGGAAACTAGATCAGTCTATGTTCTAACTTCATCTTCCATTGATAGCTCCTTGCCCTACTATCTCTTTTAAATATTAGAAAAATTTCCCACAATGCTTTTAATGATATTGTTTTAGGAAGGAGGAGAAAAGCTGGAAACTGTATCCATTAATTAAATATTTTCAACATTCTAGAAGACTAGCAAACTGATGTATTTTATCATAGTCTTTAATGTTTTTTCATTGAGATTGTCATTATAAGTAGACTAAGCATGCCAGACCTGTGTGCTTGGTTTTGAATGGAACTGAGGCCCCTAATTAGAATACATATAGAATTATCTGGGAAGATTTTCAAATATTTCAATGCTTGATTCCCCTCACCAGCATCACTGGTCTTAAGTACAAAATGGCTCAGTAGGTATTTGACCTCACTTTAGATTGGTGTTGGAGACTTCTGAGTCAGAGCAAGGGAAAGTATGTGTTTGAGAAGATATGAATCCTATGTCCTACTCTAAAGTTACTACTGTTTGGGTCAAAATGTCAGCAATTACCAATGAATTATGAAAGAAGCATCATGTGGTCAAAATTAATTATATTTTAATACAACAGTTAACTTTTTCCAGGATTTAAATTTTAATTTAACAGATAGTTTAAAATAAGTCAGAGCCTCTGCTTTTGTAGAATGCACCATAAATGCCAAGGCTACCAAAAATTAAATTGTTGGAGATAGGATAATTATCATAATTTACTTCATATAAATTATTCTTCATTTAGAATATAAATTCAAAATTATTAAGACTCTTGGACTAAGTAGATTGAAAGTTACCAAAAACATTAATCTAAAAATAAATAAAACATTGACACATGTAAGTTCTACCTTTGCTATAGTGAATAAAGTTGCCAGGATTTAAACTCTCCCCCATGCATGAATTATGTTTCAGATCAGAGTAGGAACATATGCTGACCTCAAATTCTTTATTCTCTTGCCTCATCCCCTTGAATGTTCAGATTGCAAGTGCTACCATATCCAGAAAATAAAGTTAAACTCAAATGAAACAAAATTGAACAAAACACTGTATAAAGGATTTGGATAATAAATAACTGAACTCTTACAAGGAGGTAGGTTTCAATCTGGTCAATATGGTATTGAACTGAGAACACATTATACTTAGTTAGGCATGCTGTGGAATACCAATACGGAAATTTCCCAAATTACTCAATGGCAGGCAACGCTACATAGAAAATACATTTGGCAATGGTAGACAAAAGCAAAAAACACAATTAAAGAAATTCAAGGTTGTTGCAGACTATGTGTACACAGTGAAGATGTGTCTTTGCTAAGAAGCCATGTGATTGTTTTAATAAAGAAATAGTGGCCAACAGCTAGGCAGGAAAGGTAGATAGGATTTCCAGGGAGAGAGAGGAAGAGGAGGAGGAATAAAGATGTACAGATTATGCCAAAGAGATACCAGTGAGACTCGGAAGAATTTGGACATATGGTACATAGCAGAGATATCCCAGCCACATGGCAGACAGTAGATTAATAGAAACAGGTTAATATGAGTTTAAGAGCTAGCTGGATTCAAAGCCAAAGGCCAATCTTTCACTATTAATAATAAGTCTCTATGTCATTATTTGGGGACTGGTGATCCAAAGATAGTTCAACAAGAAATCTTGCTACTCAAGGTTTATCTACAGGCCACACAACAGATCATTCATGGCTTCTAAGAAGCTGTCCAGATGTGTTTAACATAATGATATGGAGAAGTGCTTCTTATTTGCCACAAACAGAAAATGTCAAGCCCAAGTATTCAGATATTGCAAAAAAAGAGGCATAAATTTTGAATCACTGAGCTGAAATTTCTACGTGTAGGAGAAAACATCTCAATAGAGAATAAATAAGTATATTATTGAAAACAAACAAAAATTTCAGGTTGGAAAAAATAAGAACAACATTATTTTTTCAGAATGATGTGCAAAGCAGAATAGAAGCAGCAGTCAGGGGGCTACAGAGCTGGCTCATCAGTGGAAAGGACTTCCTGCTCTTGCCGAGGATCCTAGCTTAGTATTAGCTCCTAGCACCCACACCAGGCAGCTCACATCTATCTGTACCTCCAGCACCAAGGGATCGGGCTTCTTCCAGGTATAGATTTGACATAATCAGCTGAATTCCTACTTCATATTTCTGCTGCTCTTGGCATTGGGTGGTTTTTAAGTTTTGATTAATAGATGTAACTTATGTAAGCTGTTCTTTATGATGCATGTCATTCTTGTGACATTAAACATTTGTATTGTAAATTATTCATAGGTATAACTTGGTAATTAAGAGATTTCCCTTAATGTTCATTCAGAAGACTCAGTTCATCTTACTGAGCACATACCAAAAAAAAAAGTCTAGGTCAAACATCACCTGTCTCAAAAGCCAAGATATATACAGGAGCACATTTGAAAAGAAACAGGGTATAAATTGGGAAGTAACTTACTTTCATTGTTTAAAGTAGGGTGTATTTGAACCTTGATGCTGCTGGAGAATCTCAGGATTTCAACATGCTGCGAGGTATATTGTTTGGTAAGGGTGTTTATTACAAAAGCCAAGTGGAGTCCCAGGTTGCTAAACTTGCCTGCTTCAAGATAATCTGAGTAACAAGAGATTATATTTAAAAACACTGTGTGCTTAATAGGTAATATACATATCTAAAATAAAACATTCAGTCCTTTTTAGTTTGGATTAGCTTATTTAGGATGAGTTTTTCTATCTCCATCAATTTACTGGTTAATTTCATCTTTTAAGAGCTGAATAATATTTCATTGTGTAAATGTACCATATTTTCTTTATCCACTAGCCAGTTGATGGATACCTAGAGTGTTTCTAATTTCTATCTATTATGAATAGGGCAACAATAAACATTAATGAAAAAATATCTCTGAAGTAGGATGTTGAGTTCTTTGTGTATATGCTCAAGAGTGGTATAGCTAGATCTTGAGGTAGATTTATTCCCAGCTTCCTGAGGAACTGCCACACAGATTTCCATAGTGGCTATACAATTTGCACTGCCCCCAGAAATGAGTAAGTGTTCCCTTTACCTCACATCCTCACCAGAATGAACCTATCACTTGTTTATTGATCTTAGCCACTGTAACTCTGTAAGATGAAATCTCAACATAGTTAGCATTTCTCTATGACTCCTGATGATATTATGCTTCTTGTGGTAGATGGGAACTCAGAGAAAGAAGCACAACAGGAATGTTCACATAGTGAGATATTTGGAACATTCAGACCTGAACTTGATGTCTTCATTAAACCCTTCTCCTAGGAGTTCAGGGAGCTCTTTGGAAGAGGAAGGAAAGGATTGTATAAGGTAGAAGCACCAGGTGACACCAAGGAAACAGTGACTTCCATACAAAATAAGATTTGTGCACATATGAACACACATAAACTATGGCAGCATGCAAAAGGTCTATACAAGTACAAGCTAGAAAGTCTACACAAATTCAGTGTGGAGAGGGGGAAATGGACACAGGCACACACCTCTAACCAGGAAGCTACTTGTAAAGGAAAATTTTATTTTCTCCAATCATGTTTCACTGGGTAAATTAAAAACACTTAAGTATAAGTGCTGTGCCAACCCAAAAGGATCTCAATGGTATTTTTGCAAACTTTTTCTAAACCTCATATTGCTTTGTTTTTTTTGTTGTTGTTTGTTTGCTTGTTTTTTGGTCTTATCTTTCTTTTTTAATATTATGGCTCTAATCCTTTTTAATTGGTTGTAGTGTGTGTGTGTGTTTCTTTTCATTTATTTGCTTGCTTATTTATTTATTTTTTTTACTTCTTTGTTTATTGCCTGATTGCTTGATTCTAAAGAAATAAGAAATGGTGTGAGGTTTGGTGGGTTGAGAGGTAGGAAGGATCTGGGAAGACACGGAGGAGAATAAATTATGTTTAAAGTAAATGTATGAAAAATGTTTTCTAAAAAAATAAATGGAGTGTGCCATAGAGCCATGGAGGCACTCAAGCATAAAACCAAGTTGGTCACTTTTACTCGTCTCTGAAATCTCCACATTCTTTTTTATATATTTTTAAGGTAAAATAACTAAAATTATTTTTCTTCTGTTCTCTAATTCAAAATCAAATGTGTGGACTAGGGGTATCATTGTTGATAGAGATCTTGACTGGTGTTCATGTGCAGTGTGTTCTGTTTCATTAATAAAAAAGATAATTAGATAAATCAGTGAAATAAAATAAAACAGACAATGTGGAATTAAATAGATCATATTCATAATGAATCTAAGAATTTTGTCACTTGTCCAACATGTATTATGTGACTTCCCTGCAGCCTTGGTTCTAGAATAAAAACAGGCACAGTTCATACTATGCACTTTAACAAGCCACCAATATCAACAGATACATCCTGGAACACCTCAATTCAAGTTGAGAATATAATACTTTGTGAATGTCGATTTATTTTTACTATAGATTTAAATTTTAACCATGGGAGTATAATTCTGATAGATAATTTTTCAATATTTGCTGACTCCTTTAGTCAGTAAATGTCAAATTAATTTATTTTTGGACTGTTGAGTACTAGAATGTTTAATTTAAAAAGTTGTGCCTAAAAATAAGTATAACTATCACTCTTCTATTAATGAAGATTTTTTATATAAAAGGTACAGATAGTTACAGAAAACTAAAACCGGTAAAAATGCAGAGAACAACTGATGTGGAATGCCCAGCTCCAACTGGTGTATCTCTAATACTTCCCTTTCACCTAAGGGTAAGGGAGCATCACAAAAAGAGGGCACAGAAATTGTAAGAACCAGAGGAGAGATTCTATCTTTTATGAATGACTGAGAAGCTGCACACATGAAATCTCAATACTTTGGTTGTCTAAACAAGACCTAAACAATAACATCATTTGATATGCCAATATGGATGGTGTAAATTCCACAAAACTCCACATCTATATGAAGAATGAGTATTTAATTGTTGATAACACATGGAGAATTAGTCTTGTTCCTTGATAATTCCCTTGATAGCTTATACAATCCCAAGTGCCTAAATACATATACATAGGAGCAACACTAAATTAGAGTCATCAGATTATATTTACACACACACACACACACACACACACACACACACACACACACACATATATATATATATATATGATAGCCAAAATTAAGAAGAAAAGTCATGAGTTTGGGAGGAGGTTGGAGGTAGATGATAGGAGTTGAATGAAAGCAAGGAACTGAAATGATGTGGATAACATACTCATGTATAAAATTCTTAAAAAAAAACTGAGAAAATATATAAGAATAAAAGTTGTAGGAGTTTCTGATATGAGTTTCAGTTTATAAAAATTAAATAAATTTTGTCTGAACTTGGGACAGATTCTCCAGCATAGTTTGAAACGGATCTAAACATACACTTGTCATATTTTCTCTATTTTTTTAAAATTTTTTTAGACAGGGTTTTTCTGTGTAGCTTTATGCCTTTCCTGGAACTAACTCGGTAGCCCAGGGTGGTCTCGAACTCACAGAGATCTGCCTGCCTCTGCCTCCTGAGTGCTGGGATTAAAGGCATGTGCCACCACTGCCTGGCTTGTCACAAATTTTTATACTATAACTTTATACAAAATAACATTCCCATCCTTGATAACTGCAAAATCAAAACATTGATCTATTGAAAAATATGAAGATGCTCTGGGTCTTGAAGTATCAAATTTCCAGTGAAGATTTTACTCTCTTTGTAAAAATATCATTACTGTATATGGGTAAGATTATAAGCACATCAAAGAATTATTTTAAAATAAATTATGATTTATTATCGGTAGATATTTGATTTGTATACTTGTTTTGTAGACGCAGAAGTAGGTAAACATTTTCAGTCCAAAGGGGATTCTGAATGTGACAGGTTTAGAGGCCTTGAACTTAGATAAATGCCACATTAATTTTCATTATTTTTACTTTCCCTTTCTGCACTTTCTCCAGAACAAAGTGCATGATGAGCAGCAAATAATGGTAAAGAGGATCTGATTTGGTTTTTGTTATAAGGAGATTCAGGCCCTCATAGCAGGAAAATAGTTGATACTAATGGCTCCAGGGAAGCTTGAGTGTGAAGGGACCCATGCTTATTTTGGTGCATCAGGAAACAGAAAGCTAAGGTTGAAAGGGGGGCTGATATAGCACATTAGGCCCTACCTCCTAAAGAGCCACTTTTATAGCTGAGAATCACCTACCAAAACTCTTAAAACCTCTCAAACAAGACTACCAGCTGTGGAATCTGTGTGGATCATTCCACATTAAAACATTACAGTTTATTTCCTTCTCTGAAAGACAAACTAGGTATCATTTATATATGATGCTTGCTTCATATTGCCTTAACTTGTACTTATAAATACATGTGTTGCTCTCCATTACCTATGAAGGGAGAGGTTATAGAAAGAGGGGGAACATTATGATCCTTTCTGTGAAGCACATAAAATAATAATGGAACTGCATATAACTACATTGATATAAATATTTTGAGCTGATATAACTATTAAATGAACTCACATTGGCCAAGAAGCTTCATGTCAGCATGTTAAATTTTCCAGAAACTGGTACACATAATAAACTTATGGTGAGTGAAATAATTACATTTAAACAAGCTTAAAATGTATTAGAGATTATTTAAAAGTAAGCACACAGGGAATATAAGTGACACATAATAATGTATCAATGAGTACAATAAGGTGGTAGAGAGACAAAGAAAGATTTAAATTATATTTGAAGAAACAATCACCAAAATTTTTTAAAATGTCAGGAAAAAACATACATTTGTAGACTAACTTAAGTCAATAACTGTCCCCACAAGACTACAGATGAAGAGAAAAACTTCCTGAGGTACTTCAGGGACAAACTACCTAAATGAGTGTCTTAGAGTCAGTAATTTTGAGTATGGGAAAATCTACCTGTCAAATATCATATTGTAATAAACCTGATGTTATGACAAATCTTATAGAGTGTGCTAAGAATCAGCTAGGAGACTCTGAATCTATCTGTGATGGTGTTATCAGAAGGTTGCACTGAGTACTGCTGAACTACCATTCATTTTGCTTCCCAATGTGGCATTGAGATCCTGGACTGAATATGAGGATATAAATTGAGTTGTGAACTAGTAGTCATCTTCTACCTCCTGAAGGGACACGAAGTGACTAGCTACCTCATACAGTTGTTTCCACTCTTCTCTATCATCATGTGTGAACCAACCCCCCTCCCCCCAAAAAAAAAAACAAAAACAAAAAAAAAAACTTTCCTTCCTAAAGCTTATTATTATTAGGTATTTTCTTGTAGCAGTAGGAAGAGGTACTTATGTAGATACTTAGTACCAATAACTTGGTGGCATTTTTGTAGTATACCTAACAATATAGTTCACAGAGCTTGGAACTGCCTTGGGGAAAAACTAGAAACAGTTTAGAGTTGTGGGCTGGAGAATCCTAGAAAGTCAAAAGGACACTATTTTTTGTCATTCTGAGTTAAGTAGAGAAGAAGAACATGAAGAGGGAAATGTGTGGCCTGGAGGCCCATATCATGCCATTTTAGGAGGAAGAAAGGACTCTTTTGAGTCATTAGTAGGTTACACTCTGACAGAAAATCTAGCTGCATTCTTCCCATATCTTGAAAAGGGAGTGAGGCTGAATGCAAGGATGATGGACAAAGTTGGTTAGTGGAGAAAATTTCAAGAAAAGCTTATATTTGGGCTGTGGAAAATTTACTGCTAACTGCTTTTAACCACATCCAAATGAGAGAGATCAAAAGAAATGTGGTAGAATCTTAACTAATATGTACATAAATCCAGTGCAGAGTAAGTATCTGTAATTTTTAAAGAGAGAAGTAATATTAAGAAAAGTTTAATATTTCCACTGAGACAATAGAAAAGGTACCCAGTGTCAGTTATCTTTCTCACTTCTATGACAACCTACCTCACAAAAGCTACTTAGGAAAGAATTTGTTTATTTTGGTATACAGTTTTAAGGGCATACAGCACTTCATGGTGGCAGGAGGAGTTTGAGGTAATGGGATACATTGAATCTGTAGTCAAAAAGCAAAGATGAGAAGTAGAGTGTGACTGTAAAGCTTCAGTGCCATCCCCAATGACAAGACTGTACATCATGCAAGTTTTACAGTCTCCCCAAACAGTGCCATGAGCTGGTGATCAAGTGCTGAAACATAGGAGATTAAGACAGAGAAGTAAACACATAATTCACATTAAAATTACAACCTGAGCACTTAGCTTCTGTAGTAGTTTGAAAGAAAATAGCCCATAAAGGAGTGGCACTATTAGGAGGGTTTGCCCTGTTGGAGGAACTGTGTCACTTTGGAGGCAGGCTTTAAGGTTTCATAAATGCTCAAGCCACACCCAGTATCTTAGACCACTTTCTGTTTCCTCAGATCCAGCACCATGTTGTCTGCCAGCCCCCTTGGCCCACCATGAGGCTAATGGAATGACCTCTGAAATTGTAAGCCACCCAATTAAATGGTTTCCTTTATAAGAGTCATCTTGGTCACGGTGTCTCTTCATAGTAATAGAAATCCTAACTACGACAGAAGTCGGTACCAAGAGTGGGGTGCTCTTGTGATAGGCCCGACCATGCTTTTGGTTGAAGGAATGTGGATGTTGGGACTATGGATTAGAAAAGCATTTGAATGCTTTAAGTGCTGCTTAATGGGCATCCTAGAAGGAACATGGAAGACAGTGGTGTTAAGTGTGATTTGAACTGTTGAGCCTTGGCTCAAGAGGTTTCAGAGAAGAAGAATTTTAGTATGTTACCTAGATACTCTTCTTGGATATTTTAGTAAAGAAAATGGCTGTTTTTTGCCTTCGTTTGAAGAGTCTACCTGAGGCTAAAGTGAAGAGATTTCCATTAATTCCATTGGCAGAGGAAATCTCAAAACAGCCTGGTATAGGCTCGGTTGTGTGGTTACATGCTTAAGATTTATAAAGAAAAGGAGAAAGTGGAAGAGAAAAAGAGCACCCAAAAGTAGAATGGAGCTAAATTCTGTGTTCAAAAAGGTAAGCAGATTAAGAAATGGAATAAAGGGAATGGTGACTGACCTCAGGGCCAGTTCTCACCCTGGCCTTGTAAAGAGAATTTAAAGAAAAGGTTGGAGCTCAGTATGGTAGTATATGCTTTTAATCCACGCACTTGTAAGACAGAGCTTGGCAGATCACTGTGTTTGAGGCCAGCATGGTCTACAGTCCAAGTTCCAGAACAGCCAAACTTAGGCAATGAAGGAAACCATGGAAAACAGAATGCTGGTGAAAATGTAATTGAACAAGGGAGCCATGTTCTGGCCTCAGCAAGAAGCAGAACACGACAGCTTCTGTCACATGTTTCTGGATTTAAGGATAGAAAAAAGGGGTTATGTAATATTCCTCCTCAACTAAGTAAAGCTGCTGAGACCAGGCATCTATCAGGAGTCTCCTGAGTGGAGGCTTAGACAGGTCATTTTGTGAAGCTGTGAAGATGAAGCCTGGATTGTCTTGGAGGCTCTAAGTTGGTGGAGATGCCAGACCCATGAGATACCTGGCAAGGAATGCTGCTAACAGTTGAGTAGGACCAACCTAGGAGAAGGAAGTGTGTTCCAGTCAACAACCTGAAAGGATTTGGAGATCTGAAGAGTACTTTGGCATCAGACATGAAGATTCAGACTTTACAATTTGCCAAGCTGGTTTTCAGTCTTGCTTTGGTCCAGTATTTCCTCACTATGCTCACTTCCTACATTTCAGAATGGTAATATATATACTATGTCATCATATGTTGAAAGTATGCTATCTGCCATTGATTTTTATAGGGGACTACAGTTAAGAGAGTGCAAGAATCTCAGAAGAGACTTTAAACTTTAGGTTTTTTTAAAATAAGTTTGAGACTGTTACAGCCTGCAGGGACTTTTGAGGAATGACTGAATGCATTTTTGCATTGATATGGCTACAAGCCTTTGGGGGCCAGGTAGTGGAATGCAGTGGTTTGAAAGAAAATGAATCTTAAAGGGAGTAGCACTATTAGGAGTTGTGGTCTTGTTGGAGGAAGTGTGTCACTGAAGAGGCAGGCTTTGAGGTCTCATATATGCTTAAGTAAGGCCCAGTATCTCAGACCACTTCCTGTTTCCTGCAGATCAAGATGTAGGACCACAAGCTCCTTTTCCAGTACCGTGTCTGCATGTATTCCACCATGTCCCACCATGATGATAATGGACTGAACCTCTTAAGCTGTAAGTCACACAATTAATTTTTTCCCTTATAATAGTTGTCCTGGTTATGGTATCTCTTCATAGCAATAGAAACCCTAATTAAGACAGACTCATTGCTGGTTACTTACTAATAAGTAGCACATTTACTATAAGTTGAAATGTCTCCCATAGTTTCTCACAATCCCACCACTGTTTCTCAAAGTTCAAAGGCTCTTTGGAGACTCAAAACAATCTTAACATTTTCAAATTTTTCAAAAGTTTCAATTAAAAGCATCAACTGAGTCTTTGGTAATTTCTTAAATGTAAACCCCTATGTAACCACTAAAATGTTGCCTGTGTCTGATATATAATCACACAGAGGAAAGGCTGCACTTCAAAAGACTCAAAGGAGGGATGGAGGCATAGTATGGCAAGACTGCACGAAACAAGATTGAAACCCAGCAAGGCAAGTACCATATCCCTTAGCCCCATGTGAAGCATCTGAGGCATATGGTGAACCACTTGACTTCAAAGTGCTAGGATAGACCTCCATTCTTACTGTGCTGTCTAGAGTCCACAGAACCTCTCTGTTGAGTTGGCTACCCTTGGTGTCTGCAGCTTTCTCTATTAATATCCTATGGCCCTTGCATATTGCACATCTGCGTTTTTTATTGACATTAAATATTTACCTCCATGGCTTCTCACAGTGGCATTTCAGGTCCCTGCAGTGAATCAAACTTTACCATCTATTGCCTGTTCTCAGAAGCTTTCAGGCCCCTCCTGATACAGGCTTCCACAGTCTCTGTTTATTGACTTCTATTCTCCAAAACTCCCACAGAATGATACATTAAGCTCAATTCACTCTACTGTAGAACATCTAGCCTTAAATGCTGTCACATTACTTCTGCAAACTGTCTCCAAAGGTCTACAAACATCATGGTTGGCTTAATAACAATCACACTTGTTTTTATCAGTTTTCTGGTTTCATTTCTATTGTCAGTTAGAGAAGTATATTGGCCTTTTTGTGTCAACAGATGTATCTGTTTCTTGTGCTGAGTCTGAGGAAACATGATCCTAGACAATTGCTTTCCAGAATCGGGAAACATCTTTTCCTTAGGCTCTCATCCTTGAAATGATTCAAATCCCCAGGAGATGAGGTTTCTGATGGGTGCAGTCTTGACCTCAGTGCATCCTTCCTATTGCCCCACTGTAACTTAGATTTCACTGAAGTAGTACTGAGATGGGGTATATGAGGGAGAGATTTTATATATAAAGACAGAGATCAAAAGAGACTAAAGGAAATATGTGGAACATATTTTGCACAAAAAAAAAATGAGTTAAAATATATGAGAAGAGAAGCTAGAAAGATTACATACACCATAGCATTAGGTTCAAGAGAAGCCCCCAAGAAAGACCAACAGTCACATATGCCATTTAGCAAGAGTATTTATTGTTTCCAACAGGTGAGGTGTCAAGTAGTGACCCCCAAAAAAGGTCACAAGTTCCTTTTAAGCAGAGTTAGGGAGATTCCAGGGAGAGGGATTAATCTGGTTCTGATTGGTGGAGGAAAGATTAGTCTGGGGGCTATTTGGTAGGAGGCTGTAGTAGTTAGAGGCTTATTGGTGGTGGTGGTGGGGCCTAGTGTCTAGCAGCTTGTTGATAAGAGGGTAGGAAAAGCTGTCTTTAGCTAGCAGAAGGCTATGGGGCTCCTGCTGAGCCAGCAGACGGTTGTGGTTGTGGGGTGCCTGCTGATTGGTTACCCCTGAATTGTGGTCTTCCTGAGAACTGCTTGCTCAGCTCCAGCCAGTTCCAGTAAACTGAAACTAAATTCTGGTCCCTGGCAGGGCTATCAGAAACCTGCCATGGCTCTTGTCTGGCTCCCCAGCCCTCTCATACAGGAGATAGATGGCGTCAAGAGAACAGTTTTCCAGGCACAACACGGCAGGGCAGGTGCACATGTGAACTAACAAGACTGTGTGAACATGCACAAGACTTGCACAAGTTCAAAACAAACAAAACTCCTAATTTAGAACAGTAGGAAGTAGGAAGTTCCAACTCTGAGGAGCTACTGGTATGATTGCTACGGAGAGAGGAAAAATAAACTTTCCTCTGTGGTTTGACACCTGTTAAATAGATCACACTCCAGCACAGACCCTGTACCTAGGATTAGATAACCAACACAATTTAGACTCAATATGGTAACACATTAGCTCCATCCCACACACACAGAAAGAGGGAGAGAGGAGAGAAAGAGATGGGGGGTGAGGTTGGGTTGATAGGAGGGTGGGAATGATCAGGAGACAATGGGTGAGGGGATAATTGTGATAAACACATTATATAAAATTTTAAAAGAATAAAATTGTTATTAAAACATACAATGTATTTGTATACTAAAAATAGAGAAAACACGGGGTGGGGAAAAAAGAAATATAGAAAACACATTTAAAGATAAATAATGCGTTTGAAGAATGACAAATTCCAGAACAATAAAGCTGGCAGTAAGATAGACATGTGTTCTCTACCTTAGGGAATTTAAGTATTTGTCTTACAGTGTAGCCTGGAGGCACATGAGAAAACCTGAACTAAATCCAGAAATAAATAAATGTGAAAACCATAGCAGACATAAGAAAAATCTTC
This sequence comes from Peromyscus leucopus, assembly GCF_004664715.2. NCBI lineage: Eukaryota > Metazoa > Chordata > Mammalia > Rodentia > Cricetidae > Peromyscus > Peromyscus leucopus. Next base: position 91,860,028 of record NC_051065.1, read on the forward strand.
TCCACATATGACGACATTGTGCAGGCAATAACTACTATAATTGGATAAAGTAAGAGAACCAGAGTCCTTCTCCACCTTGAGGTGGTTAGTTCTTGGGAATATCTATGCTCATTACTAGGAATAAACCTACCTTTCATATGAGCACTCATCAGGACAGGCTGATATAAATTGCAATACCTTTAAGATCAAGACAGTTAAAATCACAAAACAAATTTTACATTGATCAATGAATCAACTACTAAGAAGATATGTGTGAAACACAGTCTATTTTTGAAATAAGAGTTTTTTGTAAATAATGCAAAGATCAATAAATGAATAAGAAGAAAAACTAAGTGCTCTGAATGACCACATGCAAAAGAGCAAGGTAGTGAAATCTTTGTAACATGTAAATAGAGAAACTTACAAATGTGTAGAAAAGAAATCAGCTTATATGTGAGAAGCTGACAGAAAGAGAATTAAGTATGCACTAAGGACATAATGAAGAGTAACATCTGAGAGAAGCAGAAGCAACAGACATTAAGATTGTTTTCTAATAGACCAAGAAGAATTTCTATATACAATAAAATCAAGTGCATAAAAATTTTAACATCACGAAATAGATAAAATGAAATTTTCCATTGATAATACATATGCTCTGGTGATAGTTTTCTAGATTCTTGAATAGTCTTATGGAATGAATAAGCCATCTTTCTTAACAGATTCTGGATAATGAGCATGGCTAGATATAAGATTTTTTCCTAGTGAGGAGAATGCTGGGAGTATGTCTTCAAATCAAAAAATGAAGAATCAGATGATTACTTATTGGACCCACTTTTTCCACAGAAAGACTAACACAGTGTTTCTGTATCTGACTTTGTTATATTGTGCATCTCTGTGTATATTTTGCTTATTCTTTGTGTGCATGTGTGTGCATTCATGTGTGTATGTGTGTGTGTGTGTTTGTCTCCCTTTGTGTGTATATGCATCATATTGGTGTGTGGATATGTGTGTACATGTATGTGTGTGGATGTATGTGTCTGTCTGTCTGCCTCCTTGTGTGTGCATAGGTGTGCAGTGTGCAGTGTGTGTGTGTGTGTGTGTGTGTGTGTGTGTGTGTGTGTTTGGAAAACAGAGGTTGATCTGTATTTTCCTCAATCACTCTACTTCTTACTTTTCATGAAAGTATCTCACTGAACCAGGACCTCACTGATAAGTGACCTCATAGTAAGTCCCAGGGATTCTCCTACTTCCACCTCCCTAGTTCTGGTATGTCACATGTCTCCCACAGTGTCAGGCTTTGTACAGGGTTTCTAGCACTCCAAATGCATGTCCTCAGTCTTGTATGGCAAGCACTTACCAATACAGTTACATCCAGTCACAGATGTTTCTGATGTGTGTATTATTTGAATGTATCTAGAGAAGAAGATTGGATAACTATGTATTTAAATACACACCTCTGATACTGGAACAGGTGATCTAATTGGAAATTCTACCCAGGCACTTATATTGTAAGTATTTCACTATACACTTAAATATTACCTTCTTGCAATGATATTGCACAACATAAAACAACAGTCCTCAATCTGAGGGTCACAATTCCTTTGGCAAACTTCTATTTCCAAAAATATTTACATTACAATTCATAACAGTAGTAAAAATACAGTTATGAATTAGCAACAAAAATACTTTTATGGTTGGGAGTCACAACAACATGAGGAACTGTATTAAAGGGTTGTAACAATAGAAAGGTTGAGAACTACAGGTATAAAGTGACTACTGTAAATATGCAACACAACATTTATTATCCCCTTGGTTTTTAAGAGAGATGCAATGATGACCTAAGGGAAACTTCTTCCATTGACTGACAAAACGAAAATTAATTAATGACAAGCCACAAAGTCAGGAAGGAAATTATAAAAATGCAATGCCACATCTTGCTAGGTAATTTAAATAGCAGTCCTCCAGTGAATTTCTGGTTAGTGCTCGCTATCTTAAACTAATTCTCATGCATGTCTATTTTGTTTTTGTAATAAAAAAATTGTCTCTGTTTGGAGAGTTCACTACAGTTAACACCACATGCTATGTCTAATGCACCCATTAGTCTGGGTGGTACTTGGCTTTACAAAACAACATCTTCATAGGAAATAAGATCCCCTCATGGAACATTAGTAAATTTCCAGGACAATCTTTTGAAAGGAAACTCTCTAGTTAAACAGAAAGGACTCTGGGGGAAAGAGAAAGACTGGAAGCATGAAGCTAACTTCTGGAAGTGACTGGCAGTCATCTTCTAAGGTGACTTTGTCAGAGTTCTAGCAAAATAAACACTTAAGAAGTCAAGTAGAAAATTTGGGGGTAAAGTAGTCTAAGAACGACAAAGTTAGAGGAAAAAATCAGATAGGAATAGTGGATCTTGAGTTTGCATCATCTGAACATTAGATCATGCAATAGTATATATTTTAGTTACACATGCTGGTATTATGCCTAACTAGTCTGAAAGTATTTCTTCTACTGTAATGATTACATTTAATTGCCAATTGACAGAACCTAGAAATACCTGAGCAAATAGTCTCAATAAAGAATTGTCTGTATTGGGTTGGCCTCTGTGTGTCTCTGTGGAAGACAGTCTGAGTCAATTGGTGTAGGAAGATCCCCATTACAGATATCACCACTCCCTAGGCAAGGGACTATATAGAAATAGAGAAATCAAGCTGAGCACAAGTGAGTAAGCAAGTGAGCAAGCATGCATACATGCATTTTACAATTTTAACTATAGATGTGAAATGAATAGCTATTTTAAGTTCCTGCCCTGACTTTCCCATAATGACAGGCTGTAACCTGGGAGTATAAGCTGAAATATTGCCCTTTCTCCATTAAATTGTTATTTCTTCCTTTGCTAAAGTAGTTTGTAACAGAAACAGAAATGAAATTAGATTCCCCGTTCCATACCATTCCATCACTCTGTTATTTGTGTTTTGTTTGATGATTATTTAGTTGTTCTAAGGGGGTGGTTCTCTTTGTATTTCTTCAATATTGTTTCAGAGTTTCAAAAAGAAAAATTAAAGTATATTTTTCCCTGAAAGTAATCCCAAAGCACAAAATTCTTAAAACATTGAGTGTACACTAGAATATGTGCCCATCTGAGCCAGTGCCAACTTTTATTTTTATTCCCCATGCCCAGAATTATGGTCTGCAAGTCTGGGCATCCTGTGGGTTCATTAACTTTTATGGTCTTATCTTTTTACCCTAGTCTCACATAACCACTGGCGTAGGTGATTGCTTTTAGGAAGCGAAAACTCATTTACAATCCAAGATCCCAGCAGGGAAAAAGAAAGTTCACTGCCTGGTTAGTTAAGTTCTCAGAGTCCAGGCCAGGCATTTTTATTAAGTCATGGGAGGCCCTGAGTGGGATGTCCACCCCCAACCCCTGAAGCTGAACTGACAGGATAAAATACACTTTATTAGTTCAGACAGTGCATTGCTTACACAGTGATCTAATGGCTGTGAATATTTGTGGCTTCCTTAGTGCCAGAGAAGGATTTTAATTAGGCAAACAGTAACCTCTGTCCATTTATTAATCCTTTCCTTAGGTTTGTCTTATTAAAAAAAAGAATGGATAATTAAAACCTGAGGAGAAATGTCACTGCTTCCTAAAGTGTTGCTGTAAGAAATTTTTGACTTCTTCATCCTGCCCCAATGAAATAGAAGAGATATACATGGTGTGGTAAATATATACACATATCTGCTTATTTGAGTTTCAACTTGAGGTGTGTTATAGAAAGGTATTTAATGGTGATAGAAGGACTGCATCAGGGAAAAACAGACACACCATGCTAACAATTGAGAAATGGCAATGTCAGGAGATTAATATCTTGGCTAACAGTAAATGCTTTGAGATGACATGTGCTCCATTTTCAACTCTGATGTTCTTTTCATTAGCTGTGCAAATGAACACCCATGCATATTTCTCCTCCTTTGTGAAGCGTAGAAGGTATGGCCTTTTTTCAGAACAATTGTAATAATTAAAGAGTACATCAGTATGATCATGATATTTAGCAGAAAGTACTCTCTGTATAAGAGGATGTTATTATCCATACTACTTTTTCAAAATATTTGACACCTAAACTAGCTACTCCTGTTATTTTATTCAGCCTTTGAATTCCCATTCTCATATATATATATATATATATATATATATACACATATATACATACATACATACATACATATACACTTATCACATACTATAGATATATAGAATGATTCTATATGAATGTAGAATACATATATGTATATATGTGCATATACCTATAAATATGTACACAGATACATATATGGTATATATTCATATAGAATCATAGAAAAACAATGTTTAAGTCTTATTTGTCGAGATCCTAAATCTTTAAGTTGGGACAAACTGCTAAAAATTGAGTATCAGATCTTGAATAAAGATCTTAAAGCAAAAGAGAAGATACATTAAATCTAAAGTCACTTGATTCTTCCTTTGACCTTGAATGGAGCCTTGGGCAACATGATTCCTATGAGCAATCTTGTTGGAAGAATCAGAGAACTACTTCCTTACAGAATTATTTATGTAAATTAGTTGAGACAGAGGTTTAAAAAAATTACGGACAAGCCTTAAGTCAAAATAATGAAGAATTATAATTGCTTAACTAATCAACATCTGCCTCATTTCCTTGATAATATCAGGACATGGTCTAGAGATGTAACTCAATTGGTAGAATACTTGCCTAGCATGTATGAAACCCTGGGTTCAGTTCTCAGCACCACATAAATAGGGCAGGTTTGGCACATTCCTGTAATGCTAGTATTCTGGAAGTAGACATAAGAAGATAAAAATTTGAAAATAATCCCCCCTACATAGTGTAGTCAGAAGTTTTCTTGTGTCCCGCTAGACCGGTGGCCAGGGTAAATCTCTCTCACTTGTGTCCCAAAGCTGCTTGGTCCCAAGTAAACACACAAAGGCATATATTATTTCCAAACTGTATGGCCTAATGGTTCAGGCTTCTTACCAGCTAGCTCTTACATCTTAAATTAACCCATTTATATTAATCTATGTTTTGCCATGTGTTCTGTGGCTTACCATACTGCTTGCATGTTGTTCCTCTGGGCAGCTGTCATCTCTCTCTGCCTTTTTCCTGTCTCTCTGCTTGGATTTCCCACCTGTCTCTAAGCTGCCTTGCCATAGTTTAAACAGCTTTATTTATCAACCATTCAAAGCAACACATATTCACAGTGTACAGAAAGACATCCCATACAACATAGTGAGCTCAAGGGCATCCTAGGCTATAGAAAACTCTCTCTCTCAAAATAGTAACAACAAAAACAATGAGAATAATAGTAATAAATAGTAATAAAAGAATGAGAAAGCATAAGTTAAAACATTTTTGTAAATTTTGAAATTAGAGCTAATACTTGTTTATTTTCAGGATAATAATTGATATGAACATTAACTTTTATTTTTTTTATTTTCATTTTTCTTTATTAAGAAATTTTCTACTCACTCCACATGCCATCCACAGACGCCCCCTCCTCTCTCCTCCCACTACCCCAGCCCTTTTTCCCAAGCCACTTAGCATCTCCACATCCACCAAATAGAGGTCTCCCATGGGGAGTCAGCAAAGCCTAGCACACTGAGCATAGGCAGGTCCAAGCCCCTTCCCACTGCACCAAGGCTGTGCTAGGTGTCACACCACAGGCACCAGATCCCAGAAGCCTACCCATAGACCAGGGACAGATCCTAATCCCCCTGCCTGGGTGCCCCCCAAACAGTTCTAGCCAAACAAACGTCTTCCATATCCAGAGGGCCAGGCTGAGCTCCAGGAATCCAATTGATGAGAGAGAGGAGAGGTACATCAGATGAGGGACTTCAAGATCATAATGGGAGGATGTGCAGAGATGATTGGCCACACTAGTGGAAAACCATGAACTGTGGACTGGTGGCTGTGGAGCCCCCATGGGACTGGACTAAGCCCTCTGGATATGGAAGACATTTGTTTGGTTTGAACATTTATTATTATTGTTTATTTATTTTACATACCAACCACAGTTTTCCCTCTCTCCTCTCCTCCCATTTCTTCCCCCATTTCCTTTCTACACCTCCATCCACTCCTCAGAAAGTATAAGGCCTTGCATGGGAGCGCACAAAGTATGGCATATTGGTCCCATGCAGGCTCCCAATCCATTGGTCTAGAGTCCATGAGATCCACAAGCTCAGATCAGCTGTCTTTGTGAATTTCCGCATCATGATCTTGATTTCCTTTGCTTATATAATCCCTCCTCCCTCTCTTCAGCTGGCCCAGTATTTGGCTATGGATCTCTGTATCTGCTCCTAACAGTTACTGGATGTAGGTTCTATGATGACAATTAGAGTGGTCACCAATCTGATTACAGGGCAAGATGTCTTTTGGCCATTTAAGATTCTCTGCTGAGAATTCTCTATTTAGATCGGTACCCCATTTTTAATTGGATTATTTGGTATTTTTATGTTTAAATTCTTTAGTTCTTTATATATTTTGGAGATCAGCCCTCTGTCAGATGTGGGGTTGATGAAGATCTTTTCCCATTCTGTAGGCTGCAGTTTTGTCTTATTGACCATGTCCTTTGCCTTACAGAAGCTTTTCAGTTTCAGAAGGTCCTATTTATTAATTGTTGATCTCAGTATCTGTGCTACTGGTTCTATATTCAACAAGTAGTCTCCTGTGCCAATGTATTCAAGGCTACTTCCCACATTCTCTTCTATCAGCTTCAGTGTAATTGGATTTATGTTTAGGTCTTCAATCCATTTGAAGATGTTTTCTTTTTTTCCATTGTATATTTTCTGCTTCTTTGTCAAAAACAGGTATCTGTAGGTGTGTGGATTTATGTCAGGTTCTTTAATTTGATTCAGTTGATCCATGTGTTGGTTTTTATGTCAATGCCAAGGTGTTTTTTATTACTATAGCTCTACAGTAGAGCTTGAAGTCAGTCATTGTGATGCCTCTGGAGGTTCCTTTATTGTACAAGATTATTGTAGCTAGAGTTTTCCTGCCAACCGCCACCAGGACAAGCAGAATGTGAAGATGCCGGTAAGCCGCAAGCCATGTGGCAAGGTATAGATTTATGGAAATGGATTAAGCTATAAGAACAGTTAGCAAGAAGCCTGCCATGGCCATGCAGTTTGTAAGCAATACAAGTCTCTGTGTTTACTTGGTTGGGTCTGAGCAGCTGTGGGACTGGCAGGTGAGAGAGATTTGTCCTGACTGTGGGCCAGGCAGGAAAACTCTAGCCACATCCAAAACATCTAACATTTGTCAAACCTTTTGAAATTGCTTCTCCTACCCACATATCATCATGGTCATAAGCCTCAACATTAACCGTATCTCTAATCCATTCTTCCAAAGGTGCAGATCTTGCCTTTAACAGCGAGATTTTTTTTTTTTTTGCATGCTGCATTTGCATTCTCAAAGGCCAAAGATTCAATTATTATCTGACTAGCCTCTGAATTCCGGATCATTCTCTGTACTGCTGAAGTCAATCTTTATAAGAAATCTGTGAAAGATTCTTTTGGGCCCTGTATAATCTTTGTAAATGACTCAGTTTGTTTTTTTTTTCAAAGGAGAAAGTCAAGAGGTCAGAGCTAAGAGCTAAAACCTTACCCTTCCTCCTGCAGTGATCCTACCTCTCCAAACCAGCTACTTCCTGTGTGTCTGTCTTTTTATAGTGTTTCTGTTCTGCCTTCTCATTGGTTATAAATCCTACCACATGACCGCCTCGTCAAGGCCTGTCTTTATAGACCTCCATGTTTTCTATTATTGGTATTGAGATTAAAGGAATGTGTATTCAATACTGGCTGTATCTCTGAACACACAGAGACTTACCTAGCTCTGCCTACCAAGTGCTGGGGATTACAAGCATACACCACCACTGCCCTGCTTTCCTATATCTTGCTAATAGCTCTGACCCCCGGGCAACTTTATTTATTAACATACAAATAGCATTTTAATACAAATAAATATCACCATAAATTATTTTAGCTAGTCTGGCTTTTTTATTTTTTCCATATGAAATTCAGTATTGTTCTTTTGAGGTCTATGAAGAATTGTGTTGGGATTTTGATAAGGATTGCACTGAATCTATAGATTGCTTTTGGTGAGATTGCCATTTCTATTGTTAATCCTACATATCTAAGAGTATGGGAGATCATTCCAGTTTTTGATATCTTCTTCAATTTATTTTTTTAATGACTGAAAGTTCTTGTCAAACAGGTCTTTCACTTGTTTGGTTAGAGTTACCCAAGACATTTTATATTATTTGTGGCTATTGTAAAGGGTGATGTTTCTCTGATTTCTTTCTCAGCCCTTTTATCATATGTGTATAGGAGGGCTAATTTTTTTTAGTTAATCTTGTATCCTGCTACATTACTGAAAATGTTTATCAGCAGTGGGAGTTCTCCGGTAGAATATTTGGGGTCACTTATGTATACTATCATATCAATACTATCATATCATCTGCAAATAGTGAAAGTTTGAGTTCTTTTCAATTTGTATCCTCTCGATGTCAATTTATTGTCTTATTGTTTTAGCTGGAACTTTGAGTACTGTATTGAATAGAAATGGAGAGAGTGGGTAACCTTGTCTTGTTCTTGATTTTAGTAGAATTTCTTTGAGTTTCTCTCCATTTAATTTGATGTTGGCTGTTGCCTTGCTGTATTTTATTATGTTTAAGTATGTTCACTGATCTCTCCAAGATCTTTATCAAGAAGTCCTATTGGATTTTGTAAAAGGCTTTTTCAAAATCTAATGAGATGATTATGTGGTTTTTTTTCCTGTCAGTTTGTTTATATGATGAATTACATTGACAGATTTTCATATGTAGAACCATACCTGTATCTCTGGGATGAAGCCTACTTGATCATGGTGGGTGAGTTTTTGATGTGTTCTTAGACTTGGTTTACCAATATTTTATTGAATATTTTTTCATCAATATTCATGAGGGAGATTGGTCTGGAATTCTCTTTCTTTCTCGCATCTTTGTGTGGTTTGAATATCAGGATAACTATAGCTTCATAAAAAAAAGTGTTTGGCAATGATCTTTCTGTTTCTATTGGAACACTGAAGTTTTTAAAGAGATTCTTCCATATGTTAAAAATTTTAACTAATTTTTATTCTATATGCAAACCTTAGTTTATAATTTTGAGATTTATAAGCATGTTTTCAGGTGTGTCAACAAGATTAGCATCATCCTTTCAGTTTTGAATTTCCATGTTGATAAAATACATCAGCCCCAACAGTAAGACAACTTCTGCAAAAATTAGCACTCATGAAACAGTGTATCAGACAGCTATAGGCAAGAGCAGAGATCCTGAAACACTAGTGATTCAAAAACATCTATAATTAATTAGGCAAGAGACACATTTTAGACTTATGACTGTCTCAGAAACACAGAAACACACACACAGCAAATATAAAACAATTCTTATGAATACATTATTAAAATCAAAATGAAGAGATATTGTATTTACATATATGTAGATGTAACCAGCCATTTTATTAAATAAGAAACACAGAACCAATATAAAAGAGAAAGTCAAGAGTTCAGAGCTCAGAGCTAAAACCTTAACCTTCCCCTGCGGTGGTCCTAGCTCTCCAAAAGAGAGCTACTTCCTGTGTGTTTGTCTTTAATATAGTCTTTCTGTTCTGCATTCTCATTGGTTGTAAACCCAAACACATGACTGCCTCATCACTGTCACTGCCTGTAGGTACAGCTCTCCAGGTCTTAAAGGCATTTGTCTCCAATGCTGGCTGTATCCCTGAACACACAGAGACTTACCTAGCTCTGCCTCCCCAGTGCTGGGATTAATAGGTGTGTGCTACCACCGCCACATTCTTTCTATGGCTCTAATAGCTCTGACCCCCGGGGCAACTTTATTTATTAACATACAATTAAAATCACATTTCAGTACAAATAAAATACCACCATACATATACATGTTTAAAAAGACCTATGGTCAAGAATGAAGCATGTATACTCTAAGTGAGCCAGTGATTTCATAGAGTAAGTATGCAGATAAGTAAGTTCTATTGAAACACTGCCAAAAGTAGCAACAAATTGGAAGGATTAGAACCTTTGTAGACTAATGTTTCCTGCTTTTCAACTTCCCTTATTATTCTGTATACTGTCTTTAAAATTGCAAATGAATAGTCTTAGAAAGAAAGATAAGTGAGAGGAAATGGGTGTGGGAGTCATCTCTGTGTGCTCTCCTTTGACACTCTGCATATATCCTTTATATAGTGCCAGAAAACAGAGCACCATTTTTCCTAGAAGTAGTTGCTCATGGCCCCACTCAACCCCTAATTCTCTAACACTCAGGGCACTGTATCACCACGGACAGCCCTCAGCTTCTAAAAGGAATAAAAACTGACATTTAAATGGCCTTTGATGTTTTACTATTCAATTAGCCTGCCTTAATCAGTGCATTCCTGACTGTGTGGTATGCTGGGTGCATTCCAGTAAAAGGCTTAAGACAGCCTGATCCAGATGAATTTAAAGAGCTGGAGACAACTAATTTTCCAGTTTGGTACCTTGGTGCTGGCTGGAAGGAGTTAATGGCTCAAATCACAAAACAAAGAACCCTAGAATCCAAGCCCAATATTACAACCAGTGGTTACTGTAACAGGAATTCTTATATTTTTTTTAAATAAAAACCCAGATGCAGATATTGGGGCAAACGCTGAAAGATCAGAGAGACAAAGGAACAAGTCACTGCCATATCTTACCTCTAAGACTCCTCAGCCTGAACAAACTTTCTAGGCAAAATGCATCTAGCCAAAAGGGGTTTTTCAGCTGAAAAGCCTGTCTCCTCATGCCTTATGTACTTTTTTCCTCCCACCATATCACTTCCTTTTTTGTGCTGAGAATAAAGGCCTGTGGCTTCCCAAGCAAAGGCATGAGATCTCAAGTGCTGGGATTAAAGGTGTGTGCCACCACCACCTGGCTCTATTTCTCTCCTAGACTGAGGCAATCTCATGTAGTCCAGGGTGGCTTTGAACTCACAGAGATGCAGATGGATCTCTGCCTCCCTAATGCTAGGATTAAAGGTGTGTGCCACCACTGCTTAGCCTCTACGTTTAATCTAGTGACTTGTTCTGCCCTCTGACTTTCATTATTAGAATACACACTATATCATCACAAGTTACCCAAAGGTTCTGCTTAAGCGGTTCTCAAATGTCAACCATGAGTAAATTGTATAATAAATACTATTCATGCACTATGTTCTTTGTGTTAAATCCACTCTTCCATCTCTCTCTTCTTACTTTATTTGTAAGTTAGTAAGGGCAGAAATGGTAAGGAGAACTCATTGCACACTCAATTTACAAACAAAACAAAACAAAACTTTCATGAGTGTTCTTTTTCAACTAATGCTCTATTGCAGATAACTTAAACCACACCACCTAGTTCATTATAGTAAATTTAAATATTATGAAAGGCTCTATGGTGGTCTTGATTATTCAATCTTTTTTTCACAATGAGTTAAACTGTTTGATCCTTTGCCATGGTGCTTATAGCTCCTCACTTTTATTGGTCTCACCCTGTGCCTTAAATTGGTCAATCAATGGAACGTTAGCAGATATAACCTGAACATTGGCTTGAAGTAAGTGTGTGTGTGTGTGTGCTTGAGTATGTATATGTGTGCATGTGTGTGTGTGTGTGTGTGTGTGTGAGAGAGAGAGAGAGAGAGAGAGAGAGAGAGAGAGAGAGAGAGAGAGAGAGAGGAGAAAAAGACAGCTAGGGAAACATAGAGAGATAAAAAGACACACACAAAGAGAAATTAGGCTTGATTCTTCATTGATTTTCCATGACAATGAATATTTTTCAATTTTAAAGGAGCTCCATTAAGAATGTAAGTTACCTGAAGAAAATCCTGTTCTGCCAACCCCTGAGTTGAATCAGACCACACACTGGAATAATGAATTGGCACCTGGACTATTACTCTTTTATCTGCAAACAGGACTATGAATGCTTCTGTCTCTTCTCACTGTCCACTCTATGGAGCTCCAAGGTGGTGGCAAGAGTTTGCAGTGATTGGCAGTGGGTGGAGTCAGGAAGATCAAAACTCCTAGAGTTCCACCTGGGGCTCGACCATAGATCTCTGCATCTGCTTCCATCAGACACTGGATGAAAGTTCTATCATGACAGCCAGGGTGTTAGGCCATCTGATCACCATAGCAGGGCAGCTTAGGCAATCTCTCAACCATTGCCAGTAGTCTACAGTGGAGGTATCTTTGTGGATTTCTGGGGACCTCTCTAGAACTCTGCTTCTCCCTATTCCCCTGGGGTCTTCATTCATCATGGTATCTCCCTCTCCATTCTCTCACACTCTTGCTCCTGATTCAGCAAGAGAGAGGAGGGATTGTATGAGCGAGAGATTTTGAGACCATGGTTGGAAGAAACACAGGGACAAGTAGCCAAACTAGTGGAAGCACATGAACTGTGAACCAATGGCGGAGGAGCCCCCTTGGAACTGAACCAGGCTCTCTGGATAAGTGAGACAATTGATTAGCTTGAACTGTTAGGAGCCAGGACCTGTCCTTGGTGCATGGGCTGACTTTTTGGAGCCTGGGGCCTATGCTGAGACACTTTGCTCAGCCTTGGTGTAGGGAGGAGGGGACTGGACCTGCCTTGGCTGAGTCTGCCAGGCTGGGCTGACTCCTTAGGGGAAATGTTGCCTTGGAGGAGGTGGGAGTAGGGGGGTAGATTGGGGGGAAGAGCTGGAGGGTGGGAGGAGGGAGGATGGGGGAATCCGTGGCTGATATGTGAAATTAAGTTAAGTATAAAATAAAAATACTATTTAAAAAAAGTCTAGGGCAGCTTTGGTGTCATAGTGAGTTTAAGTCTAGTTTGGTTAATTGGAAAGTGAAAAAATAAGCAACTCTACAAAGTTGTTTTCTAACTTCACTGTGATACACACCCATACATACACACACACACACACACACACACACATACACACATAGACAGACAGACAAACTCATAAAGTTCATAATTGAAAGTAAAACCGATCAACTTGTATAATTTTAACTTTTATTTAAAATAGATTAATAGATTGCTTTTACACCACATATTCAGATTACGGTGTTCCCTTGCCCAAGTTCTCCCAGATTCATCCATACTTCTGCACTCTTATCGCTTTCAGTAGAAAACATACAGGCAACTAAAAACAAAACAAAACAAAACAAAACAAAAATATCTTATTAGGACAAACAAACAGGAAAAAAATGAGGCAAGCGCGCACGCGCGCTCAACAAAGGACACATATAGATGAAGAGACAAATATTGTTAAACATTCAGAAATCCCATACAAACATAAAGTCTGGAACCATAATATATGAATAGAGATATGTAGGGTAAAAAATGCTCAGACAAAGCACAATGAAACAAAAATTCTCCAAAAATGCGATTTAGTTTGTTTTTGTGTTGGCCATCTACTGCTGGGCCTAGAGCCTGCCCTTAAATGTGGTTTGTATACCGAGTTAGACTGTTGGAAATAACTAATGTATTTTTCCTCTGCAAGTGGTTGTCAATGCTTCTGGGTGGGGGTTGGGGTCTTGTGTCTATTCGGCAATGGAACCCCATCTGGCTTAGACATGAGCAGGCCCTGTGTGTGCTGCCACAGGCTTTTTCGGTTCATATGTGTGTCAGCCCTGTTGTTTCTAGAAGACCTTTTTTCTGAGGTGTCCTCTATCCCCAGTAGCTCTTACAATATTTCAGTCTCTTCTGTAGAGTTGCCTGAACCTGAGGGGAGGGATTTGATCCTCTTTAGAACTGAGTGGTCCAATGCCTCTTGCTCTCTGCACAATGCCCGTATTTGTAACCTATTGCAGGAGGAAGCTTTTCAGATGATGGCTGAGCAAGACACAGATCTATGGATATAGCAAAATTGTGGTGATATTGTGTTCCCCAAAATATTGTGTATCCTAATAAACTTGTCTGGGGTCAAAGAACAGAACAGCCACTAGATATAGAGGCCAGAAAATGATGGCACACAAGCCTTTAATCCTATCACTTGGGAGGCAAGATCCATCCGGATCTCTGTGAGTTTAAAGCCACACTGGAAACAGTTTGGCATGGTGACTCAGCCTTTAATCCCAGTAAGTGGGCCTTAATCTGAGGAAGTGAGGCAGGGAGCAAAAAGGTATATAAGGTGTGAGGACCAGGAACTAGCCTGGATATACATGGTTAAGCTTTTAGGCTTCTGGCAGCAGTTCAGCTGAGATTCATTCTGGATGAGGACTCAGAGGCTTCCAGTTTGAGGAAACAGGCTAAGCTGAGGAACTGGTGAGGTGAGGAAGCTGTGGCTTGTTCTGCTTTCTGATCTTCCAGTGTTCATCCAATACCTGGCTCCAGGTTTGTTTTTATTAAGAAGACCCTTTAAGGTTCCTGCTACACAGAATGTCATTGGTACTTATTTTATTGGTAGGTTCATTTAGCCACCAAAGCCTAGTGGAACAGTAGTATTTGGTTTACTCCTGAGTCCATGGTCTATCTAGTCTGAGGTTCTGGAACACCTGTGCAGTTTGGGGTATGGGTTCATATGATGGAGTAGGCCTTAAATCCATGACTTAGTAGGTGATAACTTCATAACTTTTGTAAAAAAAATCTTTTAAAATATATTTAAAAGTGTATCTTTTACTGGATTGATGGCTGAGTGATTAAAAACATCAATGACTTTTGCACAGGATTCAAGTTCAGTTCCCAGTACCCACATCATGTAACTCACAATGTCATGTAATTCCAGCTTCAGGGGAACCTGATACACTCTTCTGGTCTCCACAGGCAGCACCTGTACGCACACTCACACACACATATATACACACACACACACAAACACACACACACACACACACAGAGAGAGAGAGAGAGAGAGAGAGAGAGAGAGAGAGAGAGAGAGAGAATGTTACAGAAAAAAACAAAATGTCTGTTATTTAAGATGATTAATATCTGAAAGTGGTATTTGGGGATGAAGTCAAATATTTTGTTATGCTTTGCCACTTACCATCTTGAAACCAAACTTGGTTGAGAATTTCTATTTCATTTTGAAAAAAAATTGTTTCTTATTTTACATACCAATCTCAGTTCCCTTTCCCTCCCCTTCTCCTGCCCTCCCACCGTCCCTCACCTCATCCCCAATCCACTTCTTAGAGGGGGTAAAGTTTTCCTTGGGGAGTCAACAATGTCTGGCATACTATGTTGAGGCAGGACCAAGCTCCTCCCCTCCCGTGTCAAGGCTGAGCAAGGTATCTCATCCTAGGGAATGTGTTCCAAAAAGCCATTTTATGCACTCAGATAAGTCTGGGTCCTTTTACCAGGGGTGCTCCAAACAGATATAGCCACAAAACTGTCATCTACATTCAGAAGGCCTGTTTTGGTCTCTTGCATGTTCGCCAGCTGACAGGCCAGTGTCCATGAGCTCCCAGCAGATTGAGTCAGCTGTCTCTATGGTTTTCTCCAACATGTTCTTGACCTCACTTGATCCTGTGATTCCTCTTCCCTCCCTTCAACTGAAGTCTAGGAGTTTAGCCCAGTGCTTGGTTGTGGATCATTGCGTCTGCTTTCATAAGTTACTGGATATAGGTTCTATGACAACAATCAGGATGGTCACTAATCTGATTATATTCAGGCACCTCTCTATTACTGCTATGAGTTTTAGCTGGTGTCATTCAATTGGATTCCTGCAGATTTCCATAGCACCAGGTTTCTCCCTAATACTTTGCTTTATCCCCAAAACCACTGTCAGAAATTAGTCTAGTTGCAATATCACTTGAGGGGTTTAAAAGAAAATGGCCCCTAAAGGGTGTGGCACTATTGGGAGGTGTGGCTTTGTGGGAGTAACTATGGCTTTGTTGGAGGAAGTGTGTCACTGAGAGCCGGCTTTGAGATCTCATATATGCTCAAGCTATGCCCTGTGTCTTAGAACACTTTCTGTTGCCTGCAAGTCAAGATGTAGTACCCTCAGCTTCTTCTCCAGCACCATATTTGCCTATACACTACTATGTCACACCATAATGATAACGGACTAAACCTCTGAAAATGTAAGTCACCCCAATTAAATGTTTTCCCTTTATAAGAAAAAAAGATAATTAATATTCATTATAATGTAATATTTTAATTGTTTTAAATTTTATAATTCTTCTTGTTTAATTTAAGAAAATTTCATTTCTATATTTTATAATTCCATAGTGTTCATTTTTTCTGGAATTAAAGAGATCATATATTTTCTTCTTATACTTTAATTTTATAATTTTTATTTTCTTACAATTTTAATTTCATGATCTAATAAAAATAATTTTTTTCTTTTCCTTAAATAAATCATCATTTCTTTTATCAGTGTGTGTGTGGCATATGTATATGTGTGTGAAAAACAGTCACCTTTGTTGGTGCTTGTAGATGCCCAGGGTTAATGTCAAATGTCTGTTATTTCCCATATTTTCTGAATTTCCTGGTTTTGACAGGGTCTCACAACATTCACCAGTCTGGAGTTGAACTCACAGAGATCCACTTGCCTCTGCCTCCCAAATACTTGTATTAAAGCTATGTACTACCACAGCCATCCAAGATGAAGCCAAGGATGACCAGGAACTCCTATCTCCCTGATACTGACTCTGCAGCATATCTTACCTTCATGTGCCACCACAGCCAGCACCAACTTATCTTTTCAGACACAGTTTGGAGCTGAAGCTAGAACTTTCAACTTCAGCTTGTTTGGTTAGTCAACAAGACTCAGAGAGCCTGGTGTTCCCAAACTCATCCCTGGCATTTTATTTGTGCTCCACACCTAGCCAAAATATTTCAGTCCCTGAAAGAACAAATACCCATCACAATTATTTTACCATTCTCAAAGGTATGTAATTATTTTTTTTCCAAAAAATAATTCCCTATTTTACGCATCATGCACGACATAGATACTTTAATTGTCATGTCACAGAAACCTTTCTTTCTTTCTTTCTTTCTTTCTTTCTTTCTTTCTTTCTTTCTTTCTTTCTTTCTTTCTTTCTTTCTTTCTTTCTTTCTTTCTTTTTCCAGATAGGGTTTTTCTGTGTAGCTTTGCACCTTTCCTGGAACTCACTTGGTAGTCCAGGCTGGCCTCGAACTCACAGAGATCTGCCTGGCTCTGCCTCCTGAGTGCTGGGATTAAAGGTGTGTGCCACCACTGGCTGGCAGAAACCTTTCTTATGTAGAATATATGTATGTGCATGATTCTTTAGCCAGTATGGTGAACTCTTTAAAGTACTCCCGTTTTCATGTGTTTCTTCTTCATTCTAAAACTCATTTACTTGAATAGTCTTTTGTTAATGGTAATTTCAATATCCATGTTTGTGCTTTCATTGTTTACACCCATAGAATTCTCAAAAATAAAGAAGGAAATGAGGAACTAGAGCTTGTCCCATTCTTCATGTGCAACACTGTGGTCCCACACATTTATTATTTAAGAGGGTGACCTAAAGAAACCCTGCTATAAAGAGGAAACAACAGTGACTTTGCACAGTACATTTCTCATCGCACAGTAACATTTCCCATTGAGGTGAGTTTTCATTTACTCTATATTATTTTAATGTTGGTGTAAATCACAATTTCTATCCATAGCTTTATAAAATAGCACTTTTATGAATTCATAAAAATAGAGTTTTAATTTTATAACACCATTTTATATTGATTATTTCATGAGTTCTCTCATTTGGCAGATAGTAAGGAAATAGACTCCTTAGAACTAACCATAATTGAAAATATTGTGGCTCAGATGGTTGGAGAAAGCTAGGATTCTGTGCTAGGAATACTGAATACTATTACTACCCCACAAAATAGATCTTATCAAACCATCTATCATAAGACAAATGCTACTATAAAATTATTATATTTTATCTAACTAGTAATTAATGATACAAATAACAACCATACATTTTGATCATTATGGGCATATTTTAAAAAATATTTGCTTACTTGTATAACTCTCAGTTTATATTTAAATATTTACTTAAGTTTATAGATCCAGGAGGTGGCTTCTGTGACAGATTAGGTTTCAAACTCTAACAGATAAATTTCTATAATAACCTGTTCAAAATTTTCAAAGCCAAAGTTAATGAAAAAAAACGAAACAAAACATTTACTTGAATATTGAATTGAGAGACATAATTTATTAGGCATTTTTGTTTGTTTTTGTTAGCCTACTGCCTTATGACAATGACAACTGGAAGTTAGTGAAGGAAAAAATTCTAAAATTCTTGGTCAACATCTAAGCACACAAAAATAGATCTCTGTGTTTAGTGTCTGAGAAAAACCTGCAGGGATACATAGTGTAAGGGCAAAGATTTCAAATTAAGCCTGCTCATGTCAGAGCCTGACACCATCAGTTGTGCCCTTTTTTTCCAGCTGAGAATGGAACACACACACACACACACACACACACACACACACACACTACAAACACACATGTACAAGCATTCAACATACCTCAACCAAAATAAGAAATTAAAGAATAAAATGATGGAAATATGAAGCTTCAATTTTATAACAAGATATTGGCAATGGTTTTGAATGGGCAATGAAAATCAATTATTGGTCTCTATTTTGGTACAACTGTCAATTATAATTTGCAGTTTCATGCCTAGTCACTAGTCACTAGAACTAATTATGGCCTTACCTCATTAGGCTATTACTATTTATTTCACATTTTTTTTCAGAAGTGTGTTTTTGTGTATGTTACAAAGGATGATGTATATAAATACCACAGGATATTGTAGAGTGTCATTCTTCATTAAATCCATCCATTTCCAGTAAAGCAGAGTCTTTCTTTGGCTTAGAGTTTACCTATCAGGCTAGACTGGCTGGCATGGAAAACATGGAACTTTCCCTAACTCTACATCCCCTGCACTAGAACTAAAAGCAGATGCCATAATGCCCAGGTGTTTTTACTTGGATTCTATTCATCAAACTCCAGTCCTTATGTTTGCAAGGTCAGTATTTTACCAACTAAGCTATTTCCCCAACCTGGATTCTTCTTACTTTTATTCTTAGGGTATATCAATGTAGGTTTTCCTCTAGGAAGAACCTTGCTTTGACCAGAGTGTAGAAGCAGGTGAGAAGAACCTTCAAACCACCCTATTACCTGGTACTACATAGTTAAGTTTGAATTACATTAAGATATAAATTTTCTTAGATGTGTGTCCCTTTCCTTTCCAGCCTTGATTTTCCACAAGAAGTGCTGATACAGTATTGAATCACAACTCTACCTAAGCATGGTTTCCACTTGGGTGCTTTGGTATATGTATTTATACCTCAGTTCCCACTGTCTTCTTCTTTTTTACAAAGTATTTGAGGAAATGCCAGTACATACTATGTGTTATATTACTAGTTTTGAAAAGAATTTGAACAAGCTTATGACTGATTGTGTTATTAATATTCACCTAACATTATTCTTTCTCCTTTGAGCCTTATTATATATGCTGAAAGGTTTTCATTTTGTTCATAATGTATCTTTCTCTATTTCACTAAGGAACATCCTCATCAAAGGAATTGCTAAGGAGCATTTCTTGCTAAGATTCTAACTCAATAAACAGTGAGACAGATAAAGTGCATTTCATATTCACATATCAGAATGAATAAGAAAACATTTTGAATTTTTCTTCAGCTTCCATTAAATACAGAATGGTACTTCTGATGGAGAATACAGCCATCTGGGAAAATGAGAGAGAAATATCATGTAATTAATTCAACTATAAATTAAATATTTTTGACCTCCACAATGTATTACTATCTCAAAGGCAACTAACAGAATTAGTATGCAGATTCATCACTATAAATTCTATATTTAAAGGAGCCAGGATGATTCATAGATGAGAAAGCTAATTTAAGAACATTAAATAAACAATTTATATGTCGCTGGCTCAAACAAACTTCTTCTTACATCAGGAATGTCTTATAATGGAATAACATTTTTACCAGGAAGATTTGGGGCTCTTTTTAGGCTTCTTTCCAGGAGTGAAGTTTTTTGTATGTTCTTTATAAATTGCTGCAAAACACTATGCATTTTCCTCATGAACATTGATGCAAACATATTCAACAAAACACTGACAAACTGAATCCAAGAAAACATCAAAAAGATCGTCCACCATGATCAAGTAGGTTTCATGGCAGAGATGCAGAGAAGGTTCAACATATGAAAATCTGTTAATGTTATCCACCACATAGACAAACTCATTAGATGCAAAAAAAACCTACTTTGACAAAATGAAACAACACTTCACAATAAAAGTCTTGGAGAGAACAGTGATAAAAGGAACATACATAAATATATTAGAAGCAACATTCAGCAAGCCAATAGCCAATATAAAAGTAAATGGAGAGGAACTTGAAGCAATTCCACAAAAATCAGGAACAGGACAAGACTGTCCACTCTCTCCATATCTATTCAATACAGTACTCAAAGTTCTAGCTAGAGCAATAAGCAAAAAAAAAAAAATGAGATCAATTGTATAAAAATTGGAAAAAGACGTCGAAATATCGCAATTTGCAGTTGATATGATAAGTGACTCTAAAAATTCTACAAGGGAACGCCTACAGTCAATAAACACCTTCAGAGAAGTGGCTGGGAACAGGATTCACTAAGTAGCCCTCCTATATACAAATGATAAAATAGGCTTAGAAAGAAATCAGGGAACAACACCTTTCATAATAGCCACAAATAATATAAAATATCTTGGGGGTAACTCTAACCAAGAAAGTGAAAGATGTATATAACAAGAACTTCAAGTGTTTGAAGGAAATTGGAGAAGATTTCAGAAGATGGAAAGCCTTCCCATGCTCAAGAATCAGTAAGATTCAGATACTAAAAGTGGCCATCTTACCAAAAACAATCTACAGATTCAATGCATTCCCCATCAAAATTCCAACACAATTTCTTTATAGGCCTTGAGAGAAAAATACTCAACTTCATATGGAAAAATAAAAAGTCCAAGATAGATAAAATAATCCTGTACAATAAAATAATTGTTGGAGGTATCAGCATCCTTGATTTTTAAGAAGCACTACAGAGCAACAGATATAAAGCCCATATGGTATTGGCACAAAAGCAGGCAGGTCAATCAATGGAATTGAATTGAAGACCCAGACATAAATCCATACACTTAAGGACAGCTGAGTCTTGTCCAGATAATAAAAATAGACAATAGAAAAAAAAAAAAAAGAAGGCATCTTCAACAGATAGTGCTGGCACAGCTGGATGTTTGCATGTAGAAAAATACAAATAGATGAATCTCTATCATCCCACACAAAACTCGGGTCCATGTGGATCAAACATCTCAACATAAATCCAGATAGTCTGAACTTGGTAGAAGAGAAAGTGAGGAATAGTCTTGAACACACTGGAACATTAGACAACTTCCTGAATAGAACACCAGTAGCATAGACACTAAGACTGGCAATTAATAAATGGGACACCATGAAACTGAAAACTTCTGTAAGGCAAAGGACACGGTCAATAGGACAAAACATCAAAGGACTGATCTCCAAAATACATAAAGATCTCAAGAAACTAGACATTAAAAAAAACAATAATCGAATTTAAAAATGGGATAGAGATATAAATAGAGATTTCTCAACAGAAGAATCTCAAATGGTCCAGACACATTTAAAGAAATGTTCAACATCCTTAGTCATCATGAAAACACAAATAAAAATGACTCTGAGATACCATCTTACACCTGTCAGAATGGCTAAGATTAAAAACACAAATGACAGCTTATGTTGGAGAGGATGTGGAGCAAGGGGAACACTCCTGCAATACTGGTGGAACTGCAAAATTGTAAGGCTACTTTGGAAATCAACATGGCAGTTTCTCAAAAAGATTGAAAACAAACCTATCTCAAGACCTCACTATATCACTCTTGGACTTATATTCAAAGGATGCTACATCCTATCACTAGAACACTTGCTCAACTTCATTCACAGCAGCATTATTCATAATAGCCAGAATCTGGAAATAATCTAGATATCCCTCAACCAGAAAGTAGATAATGAAAATATGACACATTTACAAAATGGAGTATTACATAGCTGTAGATGAATTTCTAAACAGTCTTATTAAATAAGAAACACAGAGCCAAATACAGAGTTAAAAGCCCAAGAGATCAGAGCACTAGCGAAAAGCCAACACTACCTTTACTAACCACTCCCTGCCGTCCCTTCCCCTGAGAGAATTTCTTCTTGTCTGACTTATCTTTTTATTGCCTTTCTGTTCTGCCTTCTCATTGGCTCTAAACTCAACCACATGATCTCCTCATCACTGCCTGTCTATACAGACCTCCAGGTCTCTATGGTTGGTACTAGGATTAAAGGTTTGTGTCACCCCACTTGGCTGTGTCCTTGTCCACACAGAGTCTCTGCCAGCCATGTGATCAGATTTAGGGTATGGGCTACTACCACCTGACTTCTGTTCCTGGCTTGCTAATGACCTCTGATCTTCAGGCAATCTTTATTTATTAACATACAAATAAAATCACATTTCAGCATAATTAAAATATCACCACACATAGCTATTGAAAACAATGACATGAAGAAATTTAAAGGCAAATGGATGGAACTAGAAAAAAACTCATCCTGAGGGAGGGAACCCAGAGCCAGAAAGATAAACATGGTATGTACTCATTTATTAGTGGATGCTACCTGTAAAGTAATGGACAACGATGCTACAATCCACAGGCTCAGATGCTGAGTAACAAGGAGGACCCAAGTGGGGATGCATGGATTTCCCCAGGTAGGGGAAATAGAAGAGATTTCATGGGTGCACTGGGGATGGGTGGAGATGGGTACATGAAGGATCGGTTTGGGGGTGACAGAAGGGGAGTGTACTAAAAGAAAATACTTGAATGGGAGATGATTTTGGGATGAAGTAGAAACCTGAGGCATGGGAAACTCCAGGAATCTACAGAACTCCTAGTAATGAATACATAGCCTGAATTGGCCATTTTCTGTGACTAGGAAGGACTTTGAGGCGCAGGATTGGGACGCCAGCCCAGCCACACAACCTTTGGCCTACATTCTGCTCTGCCTATGAGATGAGGGTGCCTAGGGGGTGAGGGTGACATGGAAATTTGGGGAATGACCAACTAATGACTGGTCTAGTCTCAGACCCATTCCAAGAGAGTAAGTCAATCTGTGACAGGGCATGGAGTGCCAGAATCCAGAGGCTGTATGGCACAGAGACTTAGTATAGAACCAAACATGACTGGAGAAAAATAATGTCAATCTATGATGCCTAATAATATTCTGGTATACTACCCCAGTTGTCATCAAAGAGCCTTAAACCAGTAATTGATGGAAACAGATGCATAGACACACAGCTGATTATTGGGCTGAAATAGGGTAATCTCACTGAAGAGAGGGATGAAGGACTGTATGAGCCAGGGGGATTAAGGATATCATAAGAAACCCCACAGAAACAACTAATCTGGGCTCATAGGAGCTCAGAGTCTGGACCAACAGCCAGGGAGTCTGCATGGGACCAATCTAGGCTCTCTACACATGTGTGACAGTTTTATATCTTTGTGTACTGGAGAGACTCCAAGCAGTGGGAGAAGGGCTTGTCCTTAATGCTTTGGCTGGCTTTTAGGAATGTAATCCTCATAAAGGGTTGCCTTGCCTATCTTTAATACAAGGGGAGATGCTTAATCCTACAGCAACTTGAAAATGACATGTTTTGTAGATATCTGTGAGAGGCCTGCCCCTTTCTAACAGAAACAGAAAAGGAGTAGATCATGGAGGGGGTGGGGGTGAGGAGAGGGAATAGGAGGAGAGGAGGGCCATGCAGCGGTGGTGCACGCCTTTAATCCCAGCACTCCAGAGCCAGAGCCAGGAGGATCTCTGTGAGTTTGAGGCCAGCCTGGCCTACATAGTGAGATCCAGGACAGGCACCAAAACTCAAAACTCCACAGAGAAACCCTGTCTCAAAAAAAAAAAAAAAAAAAGAAAGAAAGCAAAAAACAAACAAACAAACAAAAAATCAAACAAAAGAAAAAGGAGGAGAGGAGGGAGTGGAAACTGAGGCCAGGATATAAAATAAATGAATAAATTTAATTAATAAAAAAGTCTATACATAGTTTTCATTGTCATACTTATATGCTTTTTCTTGCCTGTTAAGTTTTCCCCTACTTATATTTTGATCTTGGTGTAAAGGAAAAGAATAAACAAATAAGGTCCTTTGAAATGTGCTGCAGGCTGCAAAGAAGAGGGTGGAAGGAACTGGCCTGAGAAAAACACTGTATGTGTAATTCTGCAGGTGAAATTGGGGCAGAGACTGAGCACAGTGTCTGGTTTTGTAGTCACAGACTGTGTTCATGTAGCTGCCTTCTATAAATAGTCCTCTAACACCTTTCTTGATATAATGCTATGTGATCTCCATTTTATTAAGGAATAATTATTAATAGAGGTAAAATAATGTGACTTTTATAGATACAAAGTTAATGTGTGTTAGCTATTTCAATTCCTTCCTTGTCAGTGAGAGTCAGTGTCCTAATGAACACAAAGAGCATTGCTCAACCAAGATCCATGCAGAGATTAAAAGAATCAAAACAAGAGGGCAAAATGAGGCACAATTGGATTATTTTATGCTAAGACAATAAAGTTAAACATTACCTCCACTACACATGACATACTAGCCTATTTGTAATAAATCCTTTTTATGTATGTTATCTGTAACTTGCAAAATACTAGATAGTTGTAGCAGCAGTTACATGCATTAGTCTAACCAGAATATATAAACAGTGATTAGCGCCTGGTAATTATTTTCTTTATTTAAAATTTCTCTCATATAACATTAAACATTTTGGGACTTTAAAATTCTAAAAAAGAATACTCCAGTGTTTCACATCCCAGCACCATAATAACCCAAATTGTGATTTGTACTGCCTGCCTACTTTAGCTCATTCCAAGGTATAGCTTCACCCCTTACAGAACTTCTTTGGTAGAGCAATCAGAAACAACTCGATTTTCAATTTCAGTTTTTTCTGAGACCCCTGCTGGCTTCTGCCAGATTTATGATGTTCAAAGCAGTAGCCTTATGTTTTTAGTATCAGATGAGATTATTTTTCTTACTAACATTCACATTTCTTTTGTAAGCTCTACACATCAGTATTTTCAAATGTCTGTTTCAAGCCCTGACACATTGTTTTTCTTAATTCGCACAACTGCCCTATGACTTTACTGAATGCTATGGCTTTAAGTATAAACCATTACTAACAGCTTTGACAGAGTTCTACAGATCTATCTCATGGTATGTAAGTGTTTTGAATTTCACAGTAGAACATCATTAACATGGAATTCTCTAAAATCAGTTCACACATCTCATAGTCTTTCCAGAGTTTTTCAAATTTTCTGTCCCCTAATTACATGCAGATAGTATACTGGACAAAATGTATCAAAAGGGAAGTAACTAGACATTGTACAAACAACTTATTTGTGATATTTATAATTTATAACTGGAAGTTCATTATACATATATATTTATATATAGGAAGTAAATTGAATTAACATAATATGAACATAGTAAAACTTTCATTCCAAAAAGATATTACTTGGTGGGATACATGTTCTAGACTCTCACTGTTTAGGCACTTAAGTACTAGTGAAGATCAATGTAAAAAATGATTAAGTAAGAAAAAATGTTTTTATTGTTATTGTTCTTAAAACGTAATGACTAGGGAGATCTCATCTATTTCCCCTTCCCAGGGTGATCCATTCGTCCCCCTTTGAGATCTCCTTGAGTAAACTGGGGATAAGGGGTGAGCAATAGAGGGTAGGGGATGGGGGATGAGAACATAAGGGAATGTGATGGTTGAGCTGGAGCAGAGATGAAGTGGGTGTGCAATGAAAGAGATACCATGATAGAGGGAGACATCATGGGGATAGGGAGAAACTGGGTGCTAGGGAAGTTCCCAGAAATCCACAAGGATGATCCCAGCTTAGACTATTACCAATGGTGGAGAGGGTGCCTGAACTGGCTTAACCCATAATCAGATCGGTGGGTATCCTGTCATCATAGAGCCTTTCTCCAGTAACTGATGGAAGCAGATGCAGAGATCCACACCCAGTCACCAGGCCAAGCTTCAGGAGTCCAGTGGAGGAGAGAGAAGAGGGATTCTGTGAGCAAGGGGCATCAAGATCATGATGGGGAAACATACAGAGACAACCAAACCAAAGTAATGGGAACTCGTGAAATTTAAATCAATGGCTTTGGAGCCTCCATGGGACTGGACTAGGTCCTCTGCATATCGAGACAATTGCATAATAATGATCTGCTTGGGGCCCCCCTGGCAGTAGGATCAGAGTCCATTCCTGGTGCATGAGCAGGCCTTTTGGAGCCCACTTCTGTGATGGGACACCTCTCTCAGCCTTGGTGCAGGGGGAGGGTCTTAGACCTGTCCCTACTAAATGTACCTCCCTTTGTGAGGGCTTACCTTCTTGTATGATGGAATGGTGCGTGGGTTGGGAGGGGAGGTTTGAGGGGTAGGAGAAGGGAAGAGGGGGATCTTTGGTATGTAAAATGAATATTTTTTTCTTAATAAGAAAATAGTAATGACTATGATATTTCATTCTCTTTTTTTTCAAAGTTTTATGTTGATATAATTAGGAGTACAATAATATAAAAGTCACTGAGAATATCAATTCTATAAAATATGGTTTAGACAAAAGCTTAAGTTTTAAATCACATGAAATATGCACACATCTACATTTAGATATAGCTGAGGAATAGAAATGAAGGAGATAATTTACTAAGTCCATATTAAAAGAAGAATTTCACTCATAAAATTTCAGAGAAAAATTAATTAAATGTATTTGTTTTACCTACAGGAGTTTCTATAGAAGAATAAATATAATACTTTTATATCATAAGAAATAAAAACTGCCACTTAATTTTGAAATCTGAATCACTCTTGGCTTCAAATGGCTGAATGTTAATCAAAACAAAGTTACTAAATTGTAGCCAAGTATAACCATTTCAATGAAATTCTATTTTGGAAGTATGTTTTACTACCTTCCTCTTAACTGCTTCTTATAAATATAATTGAGAACTAATGTTCACAATTGTTTTTATAAATATAATATTATTATTATATTATAATTATATACATTATAATTATAATATAATATTATATATTTATAATATAATATAAATAATATAATATTATAAATATAACATTAATATAAATATATTGTATGATATATAATATAAAAATAATAAATATAAATATAATTATAAATATAATATAAAATATAAAAATTCCAAGACTAATTACTTTTTAGGGTTATAAACATATTATTTGTTCCTGGGCATAACAGTTAACCTTTATTGTTAAGTTAACTAGTTTTAGAGTCACTGTGGAAACACATCTCTAATGGTGCCTAAGAAGGATTCTACAAAAAAGGCTTAACCAAGGTGACTTGACCTAGGCTGTATAAACAGCATATGTTAGCTGAGAATCCACATTTAGCTCTCTCTGCTTTCTGACAATAGATGCAATGTGGCCAGCTACCTCATACTCCTGCCACAATAACTTGCTACCATGATCAACTGCATCCTCAAGCAACATGTCAACAATGAATTCTTACTTCTCTAGTCATAATCTTCTCAAAGCCATGAGCAAACCAAAAGAGAGCCCTCAACGACTTTGGAGAAATGTGTGTAGGTTGGGGAAGATGAAGCTGGCCTTTGCACAGAACATTAATATTAAGTATGGTTAATATTTAAATATGATGCCTCCTCTACAAAAGTACCTTGTAGGCTTTGGAAGACAAAAGTAGGAACTGAAATTCAGTTTGAAACCTCATTTTCCAGTTGCATTTATTGTTGTTTTATTGCTTTGTAAGTGTTTCAGTTATCATAAAAAATTTATTTCATGATAGAAAATTCATGTAAATATTTACTGGTACTCTTACTGTTCCTAAATAGTACCCATTCTGCACCCCTGCTCTCTTGCTCCTTGTGTCTATGTGTATGTGAGTGTGTGTGTGTCTGTCTGTCTCTGTGTCTCAGTCTTTTCTCTCTGTCTCTATATCTCTGTCTCTCTCTCAAACACACATACACAGTTACATTGCAATTTCATTTATAATAAAAGTGTAGTTTTGTGATTATTCCTGCATTATCTCCTCTTTTTTCTTTCCCCTTTCATTAGATCTCTACACACAAAAATATTAATATTTTATTTTTATATTTTTGTTTATATGTATGTGTGTCTTTGTGAGCTAATGCCATGCATACGCAGTTCCTGAAAAGGCCAGAAGATGTTGGGTTCCCTAGAGCTGAATTTGCAGCTTGTGTGCAACCAGATATGAGAGAACCAAACTCTGGTCCTCTGTAAGAGCAGCAGACACTATTAACCATTTAGCCATCTCTCTTTATAGTCCTATAAATGGATTTTGATAGGGATAACAAGCACATACATGCACAAAACATAAGTTTATACATCATAAAATAATTAAGTTTAAATTATACATAATATTAAAATTATGGCATGTTAATATATTGATATGTACTTCAATAGAAAGTAAAATAACACCATGATAGAGAACTTTGAGAGATGGGAAAGTAACATTGAATAGATGAATTTTATTGGTTTATACTCCAAAAAATGTTAAATCTATGAAGAAAATGTCAAAAGCAATAGTTATTCTAACTATAACAGACAGCATGTAATTAAATCAAGTAATACCAACTCATGACAATATTATCTTGTATGATGTAGAAACGCACAAATGAAAGATTTTTACAAGTTTTATGACCTAATCCATGGAAGAAAATATTATGTAAAATTGGATATTATATTTTCCAAATGGAAATAAGGAATGAAACACAGAGAATATGAGTAATTTGATCAAGCTGAGAGAGCTAAGACATGGTAGAGCTAAATTTATTTTTTTAACATTTTATATTACTTATTTTTTCTATGAAGACTTTATAGAATATACTGAGAAAATTGGAAAGTTAACAAGATTTCCATACTTACTTATGCTTCTACATGAAAAAATCACTCTTTGATGACAGTGTATTGAAACTTCCTTTGATTTTATTAACTATTTAATAGCATTAAAAATTCCATTTTGATGCTGTTATAGGTATATTTTATAACAAATGCACAAAGCTGTATTTCTAATATTTTCCTAAGCAAACTAAGATTTAGGTTATCTTCTTTTCCCTATTTTTAAAAATTTCAATTCACTGTCATTGAGCTAAATTTCTAAGCATTAGTTGTATACTGTATAAACCTCTGTAAATCCTAAAGTTAACCGATACCTTATACATTAATTCCACAGAGACAAGTGGAGAGAAACACAAATTAAATCATTTCATAATTGTATAGTATTAAAACAGCAAACAAGATCACTGAATCCAAGCTATGCAAACTACTGGTTGTTCACTTTCTGATGTGGTATCCTGATGGTGAATGCTATCACAGACTCTTCTAATGGTAGGAAGTAAGTCAAGGTCCATGATCACATATATTTGTTTAAAGGGTAATAATTCTTATCAGTTTCTTATGAGCTAAATCCTGATTTCTTTTAGTAACTTATTTAATTGATTTTATTATTTAAATAAAACTTACAATGAATTTAGTTTCATAATTGTTTTCAGGTAAGATTTGTTTTGTAGTTTCACACTTCTAACTTTTTCTCCATCTTCTATTTCTCCCTGATGACTTTCCACCATAAGTAGTCTCTTACATTTAAAGAAAAGTGAAGTAAAATTTTCAGTAAAAAAAAATCAATCTGGAAAATATTATTTAAGTAAGGTGGCTTCATATCAGAAATACAAACATCATTCATTTTCATCATATATAGATCACTTTAACATCTTTATATGTGCAAATATGAGAATATGAGAGAGCAAATAGACAATAATACTAGTAGGAAACCCTCAAAAGGAACTCAGAACATGAGGTGTTGTGAAGCTCAAATGGTAATGTGAGAAGAAATTTGTTTCTCAATGTTTCTTACTTATGTAAATCACAATTACAATGTTTTTTGACATGGCTATAATTTTAAAAACTTGTGTGTGTGTGTGTGTGTGTGTGTGTATGTGTGTGTGTGTGTGTGTGTGCAGCTATTAGTGAGTGCAATACCTGTAGAGGACAGTAGAGTGTGTCAGATATCCTCAGTTGGAGTTTTAAGCAGTTGTGAGCTGCCTGGAGTCAGTGAAAGGAGCTGAAATCCAGTCTTTTGTAAGAGCAGGAAGCATTCTTAATCTATGAGCCATCTCTCCAATACCAAACACTGCTGTCTCTTTGACAGCATGTTCTTAATTATGTATTGCTTTGGCCATGTTGACTGAAGGGATGTAAATGGTCAAAAGAAATATCACCATTCTACTTTTTGAATGAAATAAACTATAACATTAGTCATTCACCTTAATTTGACTTATATGAAGTTTGCAACCCTGCCATTACAACTCCACTGGGTCTCTTAGTCATGTGGCCATTTGGCTTGTCTCCTATCTGGTAGCTGAATACAGGGTTGGAGCCACATAGAATCACAGCTGTTTGATTTCCTCCAAGGCTTCTTTTAATGTGACTCATATGTACTTACTTTTACTTTTTCTCTGAGTAATTCCCTTTTGGCAGCTCTTTTCCAAATTGCTACCACTTAGGGTAAATTAACATTCCTTACCAATTAATTATTCTGCTCCTTGATGTTATTTCATTAAACAGTTTTGTTAAGAAAACCACTATGGGATGTAGCTGGATTGTGGAAATAATCATAGCTGCATTAGAGCTTGACTTTGCAAAAGAGATATGGGATCACAGAAAAATTCTGTGCTTCTAAAAATTATACTTGTACCCACAGATCAGTGTAGCTCTCATCTGGTATCAAGGAAGCCTATGGGACTAATGGAGACCATTCAAGAAAACAATTATGGTCATAATGCAGAGATCCACTGATCATTGGGTGCTCACCACAATGGATACACCTATAACACTACTCCTACAACTAAGACTAAGGAGACATTGTGAAAAAGGAGAGTGAAAACATTGTAGGAGTCAGATGACCAGGAAATAGTCTGTGAGATCATACACCCATGACACTACAACAGCATGGCTGCCTAAACAGGAGCCAAACAATAACAACACCAATAAGCATGCTAACAGAAATAGGAGAAATCTTATGGGACCACATTCTTAGACAGCTCCAGGTAACTGAGGATGACTGAGAGAGGAAGAATTCAACATCCTCAAGGATGGGATTCTTAACTGCTTAACCATTTTGAAGAGGCAAGTCCTGGAATAACATACACACAAGCTATACTAAACAAACTCAGCAAGTTAACTTTATATATTTATGCATTTACATATGTGTAACAGTAAGAGTTAAAGAAAAAGAGAAGAAAAATTCGAGGGGAAGAGGCTGGAGGGAGGAAGGTAAAGGAGGAAATATTATAATTGCTTTTTAATTTTAAACCATACTTTAATAAAATGGATAAAATAACAGCTCTATTGTGGATATTCAAGGAATATATATTACTTTTACCATTGAAATGTTTGGAAATTTTCCTGTCATCTTGATGGATTATTTGCATTAAATCAGCAGTGCTGCCCTTAAGAAACATTCTGATCTCATATTATTTTGCATCAAGAGCCAGCAAGGAACTCAAACAGTTTGTACAGCCCAGAGCCAATAAGGACAGGAGTTCACCTGAGGAAAACAAATCAAACATCTGTGCCTGCTACATAAAGTCACCAGGTCTGTATTTGTTTGAGGGATACTAAACCATCTGTGCTATAAGACAAATTGATCTGTCCAAACAAGGCTTTATACAATTGTGTGATGGAAATTGATCAATCAGGATCTAAAGTGGCAAGAGAAACTAAAGAAACTGAAGTTAGTATAATGATGGTCCCACGAGGCTAGAAGAAAATGAAGGTTACCATGGTGCCTAGTAACAACCTTAAAAAAATTACATATAAAGAAAAACACCCAGTATTCTATAGCTCAGAAGGTCACTCCAGATTAAAATTGTATTATAAATTCTACAATCAACAGAAGCAGAGGAATATCTAAAAGATTCTGACACAAAGAGATATTAAATATCTACAGAAAGAATAATGCTAGTTACTATTGAGAATTATGTATCATATACACACGTTAAATAACTGCATAAATATGTACAATGATATAAAATTTTTTTTGCTGGGTTTTGCCTTTATTTAAGCAAGCAGCTTCCACTGGTTTCTTTCTTTTTTTTGGATTTTTTAAAAATTTATTTTACAATACTATTCAGTTCTACATAATATTCACAGATTCCCTTGTTCTCTCCCTTCCTGCCCCCTCCCCTTCGCCCCCAGCACACCCCCCATTCCCACCTCCTCCAGATCAAGGTCTCCCCCGAGGACTGGGATCGACCTGATAGACTCAGTCTAGGCAGGTCCAGTCCCTCCTCCCAGATTGAGCCAAGTGTCCCTGCATAAGTCCCAGGTTTCAAACAGCTAACTCATGCAACGAGTCCAGGACCTGGTACCACTGCCTAGATGCCTCCCAGACAGATCAAGCCAATCGATTGTCTCACCTATTCAGAGGGCCTGATCCAGTTGGGGGCCCCTCAGCCTTTGGTTCATAGTTCATGTGTTTCCATTCATTTGGTTATTTGTCCCTGTGCTTTATCTAACCTTGATTTCAACAATTCTCGCTCATATAAACCCTCCTCTTTCTCACTAATTAGACTCCCAGAGCCTAATTTAAATTATATAGTACATAATAATATAACATATTACTAATATAATATACATCATGCTATTTAATTTATATATTATATCATACATGTAATTGTATAAATGACTGTTTACAACAAGGGAATAGATAAATGAGAGACTGACTTGTCAAAAACAAAGAAAGCTTAAAACATGCCACAGACACCACATCTGATTATTTTCCAGTAACTTTCAGAATGCAGAGAGGCTAATACAGAAGGAATCTCACAGCCTGTAAACTGAATGAGAAGCTTCTGAATGCTTGTCAGTGGATTGTGTTATAAATACAACCCATAGGCTGTTTATGAATTTTGTTGGGACATGTGTTATTGGTCTCACTTCTCGACAAGCTTTCCCTAGGATGTGTTTTTAGAAGTCCCATTAGAAACTTCTAACATCTAACCACAACAAAAGCAAAGTAAGATCATGGAAACCAGAAAGTAAAACTCTACAAATTCTAAAAACTCTTCCCACCACCAACTAGGGGCAATATGTGACAATGTGTCATGTGCAAAGAAGAATAAAATTCTAGATCCACTTTCAATAAACAGGAAATGGGATTATAAATTAAGGAAAATAATTTATGTTAATAAAATAAGTTTTCTTTTTAAAAAAGGAAATACATCACAGTGCATTTGTTAGCTTTCTGTAACTAAAACAGGCTGAGCAATAAGTTAAGGATTTCCTATTTAAATGATCAAAACACACCTGCTTTCAGCCATTAAAATATGGAAGGATATTTGGTGAGCATTCCTTAAGATATGTTCAAAATAATGTTTGATTGAATACCTTACATACCTTGAAATTCTAAGTGAATATTTTGAAGAATTAGAAGAAAATGTGAAATATTAATAAAATAGATATAAGAGGTTGTTGTGCCGAAAATCTGAATTGATGAACTAGATGAAGTATTGGCGCCATTTTTCTTCCCCTTTTTTCAGATTCTTGTAGTTAGTAGTTTTGTTGTAATATTTTCCTTTTTTTTTTTTCTTTTTTAGTTTTGGTTTTTAAGACAGGGTTTCTCTGTGTAGCTTTGGAACCTGTCCTGGATCTCGCTCTGTAGACGAGGCTGGCCTTGAACTCATAGAGATTCACCTGACTCTGCTGCTTCCCAAGTGCTGAGATTAAAGGCATGCGCCACCCATGCCCGGCATGTTGTGATATTTTCATATGCTTATATCTGGTCTTCATACTACTCACCCTCTCTTGTTCTTCCTTCTCTCCCATCCCCAACCTTTGAGATGACTTTCTGTTTAACTTTTTACTCTCTTCTGTATCAAAGAATTTTCTACCATAGAATTCATAAACAACACCTTTTATAGTGAGAAAACATTAACAAATTTAAATTTGAGTCTATAATAATGAAACCTAGAGACATCTACTTAAGCTGCAAATGTCAGTTATACAGCTGAGCAGTAGACAGTGTTTGTATTTCCTGGTATGAATTTCTATACGATAATTATTTTCTCTCAGTAGTAGGCAAAATGGTATATAAAGCTGAGCTGCATCAAACCCGATAACAGCATGAAAGTGAAAATAAAAAGATGGGAAGAGGAAGAGAGTTAGGGAGAGGGAAAAGGAAAGAGGGTAATTAGGGTGAATATGATCAAAATATATTACATAAATTTGTGAAAATGTTTACATGAAGTAGATCATTGTGCATGACTAATATAGGCTAATAAAAATCTAGTGCCATTGTCTATGAAACAGTTAATGGAAGAAAGGAGATATTCCTGAATGTTATTGTCACATACCACTGACTCAAATTGTAAAGAAACCATAGAGAATTGTATCAAAGACCGTAGCAAACCATCTTATTGAGGTACTTTTCAATATTAAAATGGGAGGGAGCTATGATTCTGATTTTATTTTTGTAACACTTTGTAAATCATTTTTGTCTATTCTTTCCTTTTCCTATACACATAATCTACTCCTAAGGAGGCATTTTCTGTCACTGAACTAAGCCTGCTTCTTTGATCCTCCCCCTGTATTCTTTATTTTAGATGTTGATTGTTCTACATTTTGCATCTGTCTTACAATTAAATTCTCATCTTTTTATTGAAAATAGATTTTTCATACAATATATTCTAATCACACTTTCTCTCCCTTATCTCCTCTCAGATCTTCTCAACCTCCCCACTGATGCAACTCTATGCCTTCTTTCTTTTTCTTTAGAAAACAAACAGACAAATAAGAGAAACAGACAAGAATAGGAAAAAAATGAAACAACAGAGAAAAGAAGGATTAAAAACAAAGTTACAGGAGAGGCACATCTACACAGAGAGGCATTGCACACACAGAGGTAAATATACACACAGAGGCACATACACATGAAGAGGTATGTACACAGGGAGAGAGAGAGAGAGAGAGAGAGAGAGAGAGAGAGAGAGAGAGAGAGAGAGAGAGAGAGAGAGAGAGAGAGAGAGAGAGAGAACTTACAAAAACTCAAAATCAGGGATCAGCATGTGGAGTTGTCGATGGTTTATTTGCCCACAGTATCCTATTGAGAACCAGTATTTCTTTTGGACATCTAATATCACACTTTGCTAAAATTCCAAAAAATAAAATAAAAGAAAACTATAAACTATTCAAAATGGCAGACACAAATGAAGTTTTAAATAAATGTATATTATAATAATAAAAAAAAACCCTCAAAATCAAAACTTTCCTCTTAAAGCTTCTCACTCCAAGACCACACTTCAGTTCTCCTTTTTCTGGATTTCTTATTAAACATCCAAATTAATTTTGATGATCTCTTCTCATGGCTTTTGTTACACTCTTTTATTATTATTATTATTATTATTATTATTATTATCATCATCATCATCATTATTATTGCATTTCAGGAGCTGATACCTCAAAACCCACTAACATCTTGAAGGTAACTGTTCTCTATCTCTGTGTTCCATTCTCAATTCTCCTCTAATGTTACACTTCATTCTTCCTGGAAGAGTTTATCTGCCCTTATACTGATTTTCAGGGGTAGCTAGTGAATTTACCATCTATTCAATCCGTGTTCTGGATCTACTTTCATATTAATATTTCTCCTCCATTCCCACACCAAAAGCATACATAAAACATTTCATTCATGCAGTATAAGGGCAAAAACCACAGGAGCAAATTGCATGATTGTTCTAAGATCAGAAAGTTTTTTTTTTTCATTGTCTTATCCTTGAATCAGGTACACAGCTAAAACAACAACCAGTTCCAAATCCAAGTTCTCTTACATCGCAATACAATTAAATGCATAATTTAATATTATTTTTCTCTCACTTTATTACTTATGATTGCATTTCCTATGGCTTTTTTTTTGTTGTTTTGTTTTTCAAGGCAAGGTTTCTTTATGTAGTGCTGGATGTACTGGAACTTGCTCTGTAGAACAACCTGGCCTCAAACTTAGAGATCTGCCTGTCTCTGCCTTCCAAGTGCTGAAATTAAAGATGTGTGCAACCACAAACCAGCATGTTCCTAATTTTGAACTAACTATGGTCATTAATTAATTATTACAGATAGAGCAACATAACTTTATCATAACCCAAATTTTCATCAAAGTTAAAATCATATATTGGAAGACTATAAAATTAAATAAACAAATCTACTGTACAGTAAATGAAAAATATTGGTGGCTTGTGTATTAAATATGCTCATTAATACAGCATGTGAAGAATTTCCACTAATGTACACTGAATTAATGGACAACACATGGACCAAAAAAAACAAAATAATTAGGCAAGAATTTGAAATACAAATGGTCAGTAAAATGTATTCCAGAAAACTTATTTCCTTTTAGTGGGTTCTTCTTATCTCAGGTAGGTATCTTTCCCAAGGAAGAAAACAACAATTGGCCATAGAGTGACAAATAGTGAGTTTGAACACAAATATAAGTAACTTATACAGTTCAACAGGCTGTATTAAGGAACATACATATATACATGCAATAATAATTAATTAAAATTTTGAAGGAGAATAGGGAAGATCGTATGAGAAGGTTTGGAGGAAGGAAAAGGAAGAGAGAAATGTAATTAAATTATAATCTCAAAAAATAAACAACAACAACAAAAGTCACTCAAAGATAAAAAGAAGCAGAGATCCACAGCCAAACACCAGGCTGTTCCAGGAGTTCAGTCAAAGAGAGAAGAGGGATTCTATGAGCAAAGACATCAAGATCATGATGGGGAAACCTACAGGGACAACCAAACCAAACTAGTGGGAACTCATGAACTTTACATCAACAGCTATGGAGCCTGTGTGGGCCTGGACTAGGCCCTCTGCATAATGAGACAGTTGTGTAGCTTGATCTGCTTAAAGGGCCCCTGGCAGTAGGATCAGAATCCATCCTTGGTGCATGAGCTGGCTTTTTGGAGCCCACTACCTATGATGGGGCACCTTGCACAGCGTTGAGACAGGGGAAGGGGCTTGGAACTGCCTCTGCTAAATGTACCTCCCCATGGGAGGCCTTACTTTCTTGCAGATGGGAATTATTGGTGGGTTAGGAGTGGGAGGCTGGAGGGGCAGGAGGAGGGAAGAGGGGGATCTTTGATTGGTATGCAAAATGAATAAAAAATTTTGTTAATAAAAAAGAAAGAAAGAAAATCAACATATAATGACATTTTGTAGATTAATAAGCATTATTTTTTAAAGATTCTTAAAGTTCAACATTGGAGACTTTGTGGAGAATAACAGGTGCTATCTACCTTTAGTGAAATAATAAATTGATTTAGCTAATTTGACGAATGATTTCATAACTATACAGAAAAAATAAATAGAAGTTTCCTGTGACCTAGGAATTTAATTCCTGAGTTCAAATGTGAATCAAAGTGTTTTTAAATTTTGATTGTCTGAAAAATTTTAGAGAAATATTTATTTAACAAGTAGACAAAAAAAAACAGGAAGAGATACAGACTTTTAGGGAGATGTGAGCAATGATGATGAAAGGCTATATGATCATAATTATTAGGAATAAATTTCAACAGTCTGCTGTGTAGCAAGGTCCCTAGAGTTATTGATGAAATATATTCATGAAAATTATTAATAGAGTGAATGCTACACCTTTCCAGCACAAAAGAATCACTATGGTAATAAGCTAAATTTAGCTGTGTTACAATGTATTTATTATGTTCATAAATATTACATTTTATATAATCCAAACTAAAGCTCTCACTCCACAAGGGCACATGCTCAGCTATGTTCATAGCAACATTGTTTGTAATAGGCAGAACCTGGAAACAACCTAAATGCCCTTCAACTGAAGAATAGATAAATAAAATGTGGTACATATACACAGTGGAGTACTACTCAGCAGAGAAAAACAATGACATCA
Source organism: Peromyscus leucopus (assembly GCF_004664715.2). NCBI lineage: Eukaryota > Metazoa > Chordata > Mammalia > Rodentia > Cricetidae > Peromyscus > Peromyscus leucopus. Next base: position 91,898,107 of record NC_051065.1, read on the forward strand.
TGAGGTTTGCAGGCAAATGGATAGATCTAGAAAAAAATCATCCTGAGTGAGGTAACCCAGATTCAGAAAGACAAACATGGTATGTACTCAATCATAGGAGTATAATAGATGTAAAACAAAGGATGACTAGACTGCTCCTCATAACTCCAGGGAGGCTACCTAGAAAACAGGACCCTAAGAAAGACACAGGAATTGCCCAATGACAGAGAAATGGATGAGATCTACATGAACAACCTAGACGTGAGTAGGGTGATGAAGGGCAAGGTTTGAGGGAAAGAGAGCTTAGGGGAGTGGGAGATCCCAGCTGGATCAACAACAGAGAGGGAGAACAAGGAATAGGAGACCATGGTAAATGAAGACGCCATAGGGATAGGAAGAAGCAAAGTGCTAGAGCGGTCCCTAGAAATCCACAAAGATACCTCCACAATAGACTTCTGGCAATGGTCGAGAGACAGCCCGAACTTACCTACTCTGGTGATAGGATGGCCAAACACCCTAACTGTTGTGCTAGAACTCTCATCCAACAACTGATGGAAGCAGATGCAGAGATCCACTGTCAGGCCCCAGGTGGAGCTCCAGGAATCCAATTGGCCAGAAAGAGGAGGGATTGTATGAGTGAGAATTCTTGAGACCAAGATTGGAAAAAGCACAGGGACAAATAGCCAAATTAATGGAAAAACATAAACTATAAACCAATAGCTGAGGAGCCCCCAACTGGATCAGGCCCCCTGGATAAGTGAGGCAGTTGATTAGCTTGAACTGTTTAGGAGGCACCCAGGCAGTGGGACCTGGACCTGTCCTTAGTGCATGAGCTGGCTGTTTGGAGCCTGGGGCCTATGCAGGGGTCACTTTGCTCAGTCTGGGTGAAGGGAGGAGGGGACTGGACCTGCCTGGACTGAATCTACCAGGTTGAGCTGAATCCCCAGGGGAGTCCTTGCCCTGGAGGAGACAGGAATCGGGGGTGAGCTGGGGGAGGGGGGCGGGAGGAGGGAGGACAGGGGAATCTGTGGCTGATATGTAAAATTAAATCAAATTATAAAATTTTAAAAAATTTAAAGAAATGGGACAGATCAGTCTTGTCAGGAATCCAAACTAGAAAGAAGAGAAATGGACCTAAGCTACCAACAGTGATTTCATGATTTGATTTCTAAACATAATAGTTAAAAGAAGCTAGTTACAAATCATGGTGGTTTCTATGATTTTATTTATTCAAATGTGTGTGTGTGTGTGTGTGTGTGTGTGTGTGTGTGTGTGTGCATCTAGGGGCTGGAGAGATGGCTCAACAGTTCAGAGCTCTGGCTGTTCTTCAGTGGGTGCAAGTTCGGTTCCTAACCAACAAATTCTCTCACAACTACCTGTAATTTCACTTCCAGGGGATTAGACACCATGTTTTAGATTGAGTGTACTAGTCATATGGTACATGCACATAGATTACAGCAAACAGTCATACATGTAAAATGAACATTTTAGTTATATGTGTTGTTTCAGAACATCATTGTAAAGGCAAATATGTATCAAAAACCAAGGACATATCATTTTAGGTGTTTGTCTCAGGAAATGATTGCGTGCGGGAGGCAGTTGATGATCTTAGAATGTTAGCAATATTTTTTTATTTATAGTGATCTAATAAAATACAAATGCCAAATTTTTAATGTTTAAGACACCTATTTGTACTTCTGTGCACTGTCTTATAATGAATAATAAAATATTAATATATTAGCTTCAGATATTTACATCTCATGGAAAATAGTATTGATACTTAACACTGAAGTCATCAGTTATGACAAATAGATCAAAACAGATATAGAACAGACTCTTTCCTTATCAACAGTCATTCTTTATGAAGGTAGATTTACAACGTTTTACTTAAATGTCTTCATCAGTTCCTTGCCTGGTTAATGAGACCAAATACATAATCTGGCATTGTGAACAGCTTGGGCCATTGAGCCAAAAAAGTAGGAGAGTAAGCTGAATGCTGGCTTTTCACATCCTTTTCTTCAACCTAGATACAGATAATAGGGTAGTGTTAACAATATCCAGAACACTTGTGTCTTCTTTAGTTTATGTTTCAGGAAACAATCTCATAGACAAGTTCAGAGGTATATCACCTAGGTGATCAAATTCCACTCAAAGATTGACTACACACGTGCCAATTTGGAGATTAGTTCATAGACACATAAATGGTCTACCTTTTGCCTTACTAACTCTTTGTTTTCAAGGCTTAACATAATGCTTACTTAAATGAATTAATGCATAAAATAATCAATGTCTGAATGAATTTGAATAATTCATAAAAGATCTCTAGATGATCACAAGAAGACATTTGGTTTTTAATCAAAGGATGACTAGACTTTGAAAAATGACCTTGCTACTTCCCTATATTTTATGTGAATAGTACCCACCCCCAAAGCATGATTCCCAGGTAATGCTGCTGAGATACTCTATGGACCTCTTTGATTTGGGAGATATCAGGATGTGATGATATATTGTGTCCTCCAAAATATTGTGTACCCTAATGAAGCTTATCTGAGGATCAGAGGGAAAATTCTGCCACTATATTAAACATAGAATTCAGGCAATTGTAGCACATGCCCTTAATTCTAGCATTCAGAAGGCAGAGATCTATCTGGATCTCTGTGAGTTCAAGCCACACGTGGAAACAGAATCAGGCATGGTGACACATGCCTTTAATCCCAGCACTAACCATAGAGGTCTGGAAGTCTGTATAGACAGACAGGAAGTGATGTAGCTGGGTGGAGAGAGGAAATGAGATGGAAAAATAGAAAGGCATATAGGTGTGGGTATACAAGAAGTAGCTCTCTTTGGAGACTGAGGCATCTATAAGGCGAGGTTGGCTGTGGCTTGTCCTATTGCTCTGATCTCTCATTTTAAACTCCAATATCTAGCTCTGGGTTTTTTATTTATAAGACCATTTAGCAATTCGTGTTATAGCAGGATGTCCTTTGTTTGAGTTTACTCTCTCAAAAAAAAAATCCTATCACTAAGGCTTCTTCCCTTTCTCTTATTTTGTGCTTTGTGAAGTATGTGGTTTTGAAGTGCCATACAATGCAACCACTCTCTGTTGACTGGAAACAGATCCTTGTCGAATATTGAACAGGACTTTCCTGTATGCAAGTGGATTAGTTCAGGTGTTCCTTTACAGTGACAGGAAGCTAGCATACTCCCTACTGTGTTTCAAACAACAGATGATACTTAAGTAACAAAATAAAAGCACCACCATTTTAGTGATAGTATTGTACAAAATGGATTGACTACAAAAAGACAAAGCCAATTGTAACTGAAGCAAACCATGAAAAATGGCTCAATTGGCATCTGAGGTACTATGCTGTTTAGGTATTGTTGCTAGGGAAGATTAGAGGTCAACATTTGTTTTTATTTTCCTTCCATAGTACAAATGCTCCTACATATTAGTATGCATATACTAATCATATGTATTATACACATACAATATATGCATATTTCTATATATGTTATTGATTCTGCCAGAGGATTGGTGTAATAGGAGAAAGCAGAAAAAGAAAGGATGATTTTTTTGTTCTTAGAAGTCAAGAGGGAGAAAAATTAATTTCCTCTATGTCATTTGCAGATAAAATGGGGTTCATGGGTTGATTCTGAACCTCAATTTGCAGTTAGCAACTGTCTTCATTTGAAAAGTGTTATGGTATGGGTATCCTTATCATAACACTTTAAACTTTATTCCTCAAGCAGTAAATATGGCATTATTACTTCCTGGTGACAACTCCATAATAAAACTTGAAAATGCTATTACTAAAGGAATTGATACAGTTCAGTATTCGTGCTTGTTTGTTATTTTTATGACTTGCTAGAATATCACCTTAATACTATTTTCTTCAAAATTATGTCCATTATAACTCCATTTCTTTTATAAATTGCAAACTGTCATCTTTATTTATAATTTAACACAATTCACAATTATTGTACTTGTAATAATTTTTTTCTGTTCATTCTTTAGATATTTAATTGTTGTTAGTTTTGAACTAGACTTAGTCCATATGAACATAGAATCTGCATAGATGGAGATCTCTTGAATGCCATTTGATCATGGCTGCCTTGCTAACAATGAACAGAATCAAACAAATGCTCACAGTTGACAAATGAAGTGTCCTGTGATCTAAAAGCAGAAAGTTTGGTAACTACTTCTTATTCAAATATAGTATAGCCTTCCAAAATCATTCTTACCGAATAACTTTAGGTATTCAAGTTGGAAACTTAGGAATATATATATATGTATGTATATTTCTGTGTTCTAGAAATCTGTGGCTCATTTTATTTGAAAGAATTGCTACCATTATTCCACAGATTCTACCATTAATGAAACACATTGTGTTTATCCTTCAGCTGTCTGCAATCTCCAGACTTTGATTTTTTTTTTTGATCCATCATTTCTTAGAATCATCAATGATGCAATCAAGACTTCTCACAACTGGTAGAAAATCAAACTCTGTGATGTTGACCAATTATTGTAATACAAGCCAGAATAGGGAAAAGCATAGAGTTTTCTTGTTTCTATGACAACCACATACAAAAATTCCTCTTTTTCTATACAGACTCCAGAGAACAATGGACTTTTTTAATAGTAGAGTGCAGAACTTTAAAATTAAAGTTCATTTTTTTAGGAATAATTGATGCCAAAATAAATAAAGATTTATGCTTAATTTTATATGATCATATAAATAAATCAGCATATGCTTCTTGACATTTCTGTGGAAATTCTAATGGAAGTATATTCTTTTCTTTTACTTCATCTAAAAAGAGACAACTGTGTTTCACAATGTGATGTCCATGGAATCAAAGCAGAAGAGCCTTCATCAAAGCATGCTCATTAAGTTAAAAGAGTGTGGGTTGTTATACAATAACTGATACAATAACTTCAGTTATATTTCAGTGGCAAAGGCACAAGATCATATTTGCTTTAATGTATGTGTCCTGAATAGAGATGAGAATGGATTTCTAATAAAAAAAATTTGTTCCTTTTCATGAATTTCTCTCATTCCTATCAAATGTGATTCTTCCCACGCCTGCCACAAGGACATTTTCTGTGCCATGCAGTGGCAATTAACTCAATGCTAAAACTGCATACTGTACTCAGCAATATGCTGTAATCCTACATCAGGTAAATTTCTAAATCACTTAGCACCTGCCAAGATTTCTTGTTTAATTAATGAAACTCCATCACATTTTTACTCCCTTGCATTGTGTGGATAGACATAGATGACTTAGCTTAGGAATTATTACACAATTATTTATTATAGATTGACACTCAGCAACAAGTCTAGAAACCCACTTGCAATACATCAGAACCACTTATAATAAAACCAATGCACTTTAAAATACATCAGGGATAATGATTCTCCATACATTTTAATGGAGCCCTAATTATTAAGTGGAATACAATGAAAATCTACAGCAGTTTTGTAAAATTAAATTAAATTGTAAAATAAATTTTTTAAAAAAAGAGTAGAAATTTCACAGGTTTCATTCTAACAATGTTCTTTATGTATGTTGTAGATGCTCTGAATATGCAACTGTGACGCTTCCCAGTACTATCTTCCTGCTTTCTGGACACTTGTTATTTCCTCCACCTATTAAAAATAAAAATATAAGAATATAAAACAAAAACTAACAAGTCAAATTTGAAGAAAAAAACAGAAGGAAAAGAAGGTACAAGAAAGAGATATCTACTCAACTGAACACTCAAAAATCCCATAAAACCGTTAAACTGGAAGACATAATACACACACACACACACACACACACACACACACACACACATATATATATACACACAGAGAGAACTTGGTGCAGAACTGTAAGGACTCTGTGCATGCTCCTTCAGTCTCTGTGAGTTCATGTGAGCTTTGATTATGTTAATTTAGAGGGCCTTGCTTTCCCGGTGTCCTCCACATCCTCTGGTCCTTACACTCTTTTTGTTTCCTGTTCTGCAGGGTTTCTTGAACTCTGAGGGGAGGGGTTTGATAGAGACATCCCATTTAGGACTGAGGGTCCCAAGGTTTCTCCTCTGTATTTGTCTGGCTGTGCTTCTCTACATTTGTTCAAATCTGCTGCAGGAGGAAACTTCTCTGATGAAGAGAAAAACACTAATCTGCAAGTATAACATGATGTCATTAGTCATTGTATTGCTACATTTTCTTTTTTTTTTTTAGAAAAATAACATTTGATTTTATCTTCAGTCTTTTTACTATCTAGTCTCAAGATTTTGGTCACTGAAATAGTGATGGGTATGGGTTCCAATTTGTGGGGTAAGCCTAAAGTCAAATATTTGTTGATTATCCACCGCAAGCTTTGTGCCTCCATTGTACTAGCTTATCAGCCAGACACCATGACTATCAATCGGAGGGTTTGTGGCTAAGTTTGTTGTTTATGTTTTTCTCATGGTAGCATGCAGAGTACCTTCCTGTACCAAAGACAATAGAAAGAAGAAATAAAGGCTCTAGATAGATACTAGCTCCACTTCTCTGTGTTCAATGCGCAGTATAGGTGTTGTCTTCAGCAAATGAGCCTTGTTGTCAGTTTGTGGAGAACAACCTATAGTCTTGGCAACAGTCTTGGTTGTTTTGGGATTACCATGGGTACCCTTTGTCTAATAACACAATTAAATCTAACCCAAATCCCATGACTGGAAGCTTCATTTGTTAAAAAGTGATGTCCACTTGGGACTCTGTCTCCCCCATTATTTGGCAATTTCATGTGTAGATTTTAGGAACCTTCTACTTTCTAAGGTCTCCATACTCCTCCTCAAATGGCTCTTAATTTAGCTGTCTCTACCTGTATTCTCCGTTGTCCCCCTCTTCCCTACCTCTACCATTTGACACTTCCATTCCAGCCAAACCCCATCCATCCATAAGTATCTATCTATTCTACTTCCTTTTCTTAGGGAGAATTTTCCGTATCCACTAGTCCCATACTCTATACTTAACATCTGTGATTTTACAGATTGTATCTTGTTTACAGACTGTAACTTTAAAGCTAATATGAACATAGAGGTAAATACATACCATATTTTTTCTTTCTGGGATTGATACATATCACTCAGGATGATTTTTCTCTAGCTCTGTCCATTTGCCAGCACATTTTATAATGTCATGTTTGTTTTGTTTTTAATGGCTAATACTATATTGGATAAGTATACCAGCATTTATACATTCTTCTGTTCATGGACATCTAGGTTGTTCTCAATTTCTGGGTATTATTAATATAGCAGCAATGAACATTTAAACAAAAGTCTCAGTGGTAGGATAAAGTATACTTTGGATATATGTCCAAGATTTGTACAGTTGGATCTGAAGGTAGATTGATTTCTCTCTTCCCCAGGAACCAGCACTTTGATTTCCATAGTGGCTGTGTAAGTTTGCACTCCCAACAGCAATGAATGAGTGCTCCAGTTACTCAACATCTTTATCAGCATGAACTGTCACTTTATTAATGTTAGTCATTATGATATATATAATATGGGATCTCAAAGTAGTTTTGTTTTGCATTATCTTGTTTGCTAAAGATGTTGAACATTTCTTCAAATATTTCTCAGCCATTTGAGTTTGCTCTTGACAAATTCACTGTTTAAAAGGTCTATACCCCATTTTTAATTGAGTTATTTCTTTCTTAATATCTAGTCTTTTGAGTTATATAATTTGGATGTTAGCCCTCTATCAATTGTGTAGTTGGTAACTATCATTTGACATTCTGTAGACTGTCATTTCCACCAAATAACACTGTTTTTTACCATTCAGGTTTTCAGTTTCATGATGTTCTATTTATTAATTCTTGATGTTAGTGTCTGTGCTAAAGGTGTTCTGCTCAGAAAGTCTTTTCCTGTGCCTGTGGTAATATTTTATCTGTGTACCCCAATAAAGTTTATCTGAGGATCAGAGGAAAAAGTCAGTCACTATAGTAAGCATAGAGGTCAGGCAATGGTACCACATTCTTTAATCCTATCACTAAGAAGGCAGAGATCCATCTGGATCTCTGTGAGTTCAAGGACACACTGGGAACAGAGCTAGGTGTGGTGACACACTCGTTTAATCTCAGAACAAGTTAGCCATAGAGGTCCAGAGGTCTATACAGAGAGACAGGAAGTGACAAAGCTGGGCAGTAAGAGGAAATGATGTAGCTGGTTGGAGAGAGGAAATGAAATAGCAGAATAGAAAGGTATCTAGGTATAGGTACACAGGAAGTAGGTCTCTTTAGCAGAGGATCTCTAAGTGGTAAGAACATGGCTGGCTTCTTTCTGCTTTTCTGATCTCTAGGTTTTAACCCCAATATCTGGCTCTGGAATTTTTATTAATAAGACTGTTTAGCAATTCATGTTACTCATGTCAATGACTTTAAGGTTTCAGTATATTAGATTTTATTTTAAGGTCTTTGATTTATTTAGAGTTGAGTTTTATGTAGGTTGATGAGTATGGGTTCTGTTTGGATTCTTCTAAATGCAGATATCCAATTTGAACAGCATCATTTGGTGAAGATGCTGTCTTCTTTTCCAGTGTGCTTTCTGACATTCTTATATAAAAAACAAACAAACAAACAAACAAACAAACCAAAATAGGTGTCCAAAGGTATGTACAGTTATGTCTCGATTTTTAATTCAATTCTGTTGTTCCATTTGTCAACATGTCTCTTTTTATGCCAATAGCATGTTGAGTTTTTGTTAGTTTTATTATTACAGTTCTGTAGTACAACTTCAAATTTGTGATGGTGATATTTCCAGCAACTATTTTGTTGTTCAGGTTTGCTTTACCTATCCTGTAGTGTGTGTGTGTGTGTGTGTGTGTGTGTGTGTGTGTGTGTGTGTGTGTGTGTGTGTGTGTGTATCTGTGTGTGTGTCTGTGTGTGTGTCTGTGTGTGTGTGTCTGTGTCTGTGTCTGTGTGTGTCTGTGTGTTTCTGCTCTTTTGATATGCTGGTCTGGGATTATTTATTGCTTGTGTTTGCTTGTGTTTTCTTAGATGAGATTAAACTGCTTTAGGTTAGAGTTTTCCTTCTAATGCCTTCTGTGAGACTAGATTCGGAGATAAATCTTGCTTAAATCTGGGTTTGCTGTGTAATGTCTTATTTTCTCCACCTATGGTGGTTGAAAGTTTTGCTGGATATAATAGTATAGGCTGGAATCTGTGATCTCATCTTCTGCAGAATATCTGTCCAGGCACTTCAGGCTTTTAGAGTCTCCATTGAGAAGTCATATGTCATTCTAATAGATCTGCCTTCAGGTATCACTTGGTCTTTTTCCCTTAGTGCTTTTAGTATTCTTTCTTTGTTCTGTGCATTTAGAGTTTTCATTATTTTGTGTTGAGAGGACTTTTCTTCCTTGTTGTGTCTCTTTTGTGTTCTGTATGTTCCTTGTACCTGGATAGCTTTCTTCTTCTTCTTCTTCTTCTTCTTCTTCTTCTTCTTCTTCTTCTTCTTCTTCTTCTTCTTCTTCTTCTTCTTCTTCTTCTTCTTCTTCTTCTTCTCCTTCTCCTTCTCCTTCTCCTTCTCCTTCTCCTTCTCCTTCTCCTTCTCCTTCTCCTTCTCCTTCTCCTTCTCCTTCTCCTTCTCCTTCTCCTTCTCCTTCTCCTTCTCCTTCTCCTTCTCTTCTCCTTCTCCTTCTCCTTCTCCCTCCTTCTCCTTCTCTTCTCCTTCTCTTCTCCTTCTCCTTCTCCTTCTCCTCCTCCTCCTCCTCCTCCTCCTCCTCCTCCTCCTCCTCCTTCCCCTTCCCTTCCCCTTCCCTTCCCCTTCCCTTCCCCTTCCCTTCCCCTTCCCCTTCCCCTTCTTCCCCTCCTCCTCCTCCTCCTTAATTTATATATTATATACACAGAGTTCTGCTTACACATGTGCCGGCAGGCCAAAAGAGGGCACCAGATCTCATTACAGATGGGTGTGGGACACCATGTGGTTGCTGGGAATTGAACTCAGGACTTCTGGAAGAACAGTCAGTGCTCTTAAACCTCTGAGCCATCTCTCCAGGCCACCATCTCCTTCCTTAGATTAGGGAAATTTCTTTCTATTACTTTGTTGTGAATATTTGTGCCTTTGGCCTGGATTTCTCTATTTGTTGTAGATTTGGTCTTTCCATATTGCCCCAGATTTCCTGGACAGTTTGTGCCAGGATTCTTTATAATCAAAGTCTTAAGTTATTGTTGCTTCATCCTCCTCCTTGGTGAGTGGCGTAAGGTCCCCTCTTCATCTCTCTGGAGCAAAACTATTTTATTCTCTAGTCTATCAGACACACTTTTTGGTTATATGCTAATATAAAATATGCATACAAATAACATTATACAGACTTAGAATGTTGTATTTATGTACTAAGGCATATGTGTGTGTGTGTGTGTGTATGTGTGTGTGTATGTGTGCATACCTATGCATATATGTATATAACAACAGGTGCAAAGAAGGTTATCTAGAAAACTTTGGAAGGGGCAGGGGATGGACAAAATAATGTAATTATATTAAAATCTCAAAGAAATAAAAGGAATTTTAAAAATCTAGTTGTAAAAGTGGTCTCATGGAAACAAGTTTAGCTTGATTCATCATTAAATATTTATGTTCATCAAACCATTACATTTTTTTCAATAAATCAATACAAATAGTAGTTTTGAATTATAAATAAGACTTTCAAAATCATTAAGTACTTTGTTGGATGACTTTGGTGGCTAGCTTTATTAGAGTTGACAGACTTTTTATTTACAGTGTACCTAGCTCAATGTTCTATACTCTTCAGAGAAAAGTGGAATTATATCTCAAAAGTTTTATTCTTATTTATTTATTTTGTTTGTTTTGAGACAAGTTTTCTCTCTGTAGTTTTGGTTCCTGTGCTGGATCTCGTTCAGACTGGCCTTGGACTCACAGAGATCCACCTGGCTCTGCCTCCAGAATGCTGAGATTAAAGACATGCACCACCACAACCTGGCTAGCTCAAATATTTTTAACAGAAAAATTTTAATATTTATTTATGCATGTATGTTTGTGAGTGTGCATGTGTGGTGTGGTGTGGTGTGGTGTGGTGTGTATGTGTGTGTGTGTGTGTGTGTGTGTGTGTGTGTGTATGTTAGTATTTCACAACACACTTCTGGATATCAGAGTTCAGTTTAGAGAGTCAGTTTTCTCCTTCCACCATATGATCCTAGAAATCAATCTGAAACCTGGCGCTTATTCCAGAGAATTCAAGCTTTTGAATTTCAGAATATTTTTTCTCATTTTTTATCATGTGCAGTGGTGGCAGACATTCTACCTTCCAATTGAGATAACTTTAGCTAGAGAAAGATTAACTTATCATAAGCCTTAGAGTTTGAATGACGATAATGAACTGGTGCTTTTTGTTAGATTCCTTCTGACTTAGTGAACATAGCAAATTATGATCTAATGATCTCCTCCTAAAACATCTCTGGCCTTTATTCCACATTATACATAAGCTTGCAGCATCAATGATGTCTTTGAAGACTGTCCAGATTGATGGGTATCCCCAAGTCCAGGATTGCAGGAAATGCATGTGATAAAGCAGGAGGGAAAGAAAGCATGTGTAGTAACCATGTATCACAACTCACTTGTTTCCAAAAGTCACAGTCATTTAGTGTGCACGCTTTTTTTCAGAGCTGTTGACTGAGGCACACTGATATGGTATGCATGGATATCTGACACTAGGACATAAGTGTGAAAAACATCTGACTTAAAAGCAGACTGTGTAAGTGAGGCTTGCCCTATCTTTGTACATGGAAGCATCAAAGAAAAATACAAATGAGCTTGAGCTATCCTCTCTATTCATCAACAATTTTACTACAATTAAAATTATCAGTCAAAACTTTGCTAACCAGTAAATATAAAAATGACCTCTGTTTGATTTTTCTCATGATACATTGTGGTGATATATTGTGTACCCTAATAAAGCTTGCCTGAGGATCAGAGAACAGAGCCAGCTGCTAGATTAGACATAGAGGCCAGTGAGTGGTGGCACACACCCTTAATCCTATCACTCAGAAGGCAGAGATATGTTTCTCTGTGAGTTCAAGGCTACACTGGAAACACAGCCAGGCAGTGGTGGCACACACCTTTAATCCCAGAAAATGATGGCCGTGTAGAGAAAGGTATATAAGGCATGAGGAAATAGAAACTATGGCAGTTCATCTGAGATTCTTTCAGGTGAGGACTCAGAGTCTTTCAGTCTGAGAATTCGTAGAAACAGGATTGGCTGAGGAACTGGCAAAGTGAGATAGTCTGTGGCTTGCTCTGCTTCTCTGATCTTTCAGTTTTCACCCCAGTATCTGGCTCCCAGTTTTTTTATTTTAAGACCATCTAAGATTCAAACAACAGTACGCATATAATCCATCTGTAAGTGATGTGAAACAGCATCTACTTTTCTCTGAAATGGAGCTTTTGGGAAGAGAATGTCAAGTGTGACTCAAGTCAGCCTCAGGTGATAGGGTGCAGGCCACAATCATATGAAAACTTCTGTATATTTGGTGGTTGATGTGATTTTTCATGGGAGTGTGGATTCTTTGTATGACCAGTTTTAATTTCTTAGCATAGCTGGTTGCTCAAAAATTGTATACATTAGGAAATAAAGCCATGTAGCAAATGAGTACTGTTTTTATTATCCAAGTCCAGGTAGTAGATAAAACAATAGACTTCTTTTTATAAATAACTGTAGTTTGCCCTTATTCACTCTCCCTGCACTCCCCCATCCTTTTTTTCTAGTGCACTTCCTGACTTGTAAAAATCCCCATTCCCTAATCCGTGCTTTATTGACACATTTGTCCTCTTTCTGATATCTTGTAAAATACACATTGTGGTGGTTTGAATAAGAGATATACTTTCAAAACCTCGGGTATTTGAACACTTGGCTCTTAGCTGATGGTGCTGTTTGGAGAGTGTTAGTGGAGCTAGGCTTTCAGGTTTTGTAATCTTGTCCAACCTCCAGTTTGTTCTCTTTGAATGATATTAATGGTGAGAATGTGAGCTCTAAACTTCCTGCTCCAGCGACCATGCTTCAGTTTGCTGCCCTGCTTCCCTGATGTGAAGGACTCTGACCCTCTCAGAATATAAGTCACAATAAAATCTTCCATAAGTCATCTTTGGTTATGGCATGTTTATCACAACAGTAAAGTAACTAATGCATGAATATATTTAAACTTACATAGATTTATTTGATAATCTAGCTTCTACTTATGGAAAAGAAATGAAATTTTGGCTGTCTTTCTCTATATTGCCTTTTTGATGAACCACTTTCCCATTATGTATTATCAGTCTGCTTTCCATTCAATAATCCCTCTTCCTCTTTCACACTGTATGTGCATATCCCCCCCTCTCTCTCTCTCTCTCCTCTCTCTCTCTCTCTCTCTCTCTCTCTCTCTCTCTCTCTCTCTCTGTGTGTGTGTGTGTGTGTGTGTGTGTGTGTGTTTATATTATGTTCTGGATGTGGTGAAAACATTCTTTCTAAGTCAGGTTTATTTTGTTTAATATAGTGACCACCAGTTTATCCATTTTCTTACAAATTACATAATACTTTAGAAAGAAAGTGTTTTTTATTAATATGAACTATGTTTTCTTTGTTCACCCACTGTACATCTAGGAGGATTTCATGTTTTGATTATTGTAACCAGTATTGAATGTGAACACATTCATAATACATGAAAGTGTATGTCTCTAGCTTGGTAACTGAGTCTTTCTGATCCATACCCAGGAATGATATAATTGGATGGTTCCACCTTTTGGTTTATAAGGGCCCTTCATAGCAAATCTTTATCCTTTATGTGGTTAGTCTTCATTAAGGTTGGTTTGTTGGTCTTATTTCTTCAAAGAATCAACACTTTCACTCGTCCTGTGTATGATTTCTTTGGACTCCATTAATGGGTTTCTACCATGGTTTTCATTATTGCTTTCCATCTGCTGCTCTCGTGTTTAGCATACTTTTTATTTTCTAAGAGGTTGAGAGGTAACATTGTCATTTATCTGAGATTTTCACTCTGACCTTTTATTGAAAACAGAGTTTTCTTTCATATAATACATTATGACCACTGTTTCCCCTCCCTCTGCTTTCCTCAGCCACCATCACCTCTCCTCTCCCATAGATTCTCTCCCCCTCCATTTCCTCTTCAGAAAAGAGAAGACCTCCAAAAGAAGACATCCAAAGAGGACAAAAGAAGACAAAATGATATAAGGCAAAAGCCCTCATATGGAGGCTGGAAAAGGCAACTCAATAGAAGGAAAAGAGTCTCAAGAGCAGGCAAAAGAGTCAGAGGTATATCCACTTCCACTGTTAGGAGTCCCACATAGCTATAAATTATCCTTGTGTATCTGACTTTCCTGTGTTTCAAAGATTCTAATAAATTATACCTTCATTTTCATTTCATTATAGGAATTTAAAACTCTTCTCCATTTTTTTTCAGTGATTCAAGAGTATTTTTTAATTCAGCAATTGCACAGTTTCAGGGATTTCAAAGTTGTTTAGTCTATGGTCTAAGAGATTATTATTTATTCTGTATTTTTGAAGCTAACCAAAATTTAAAAACTGCATTAGTACTTAGAATCTGATACACTTTAGAGAAGGTTTTAAGAGCTATTGAATAGATTGTATGTTTCCTATCTGTTTTGATTAAATATTCTGCAGATACATGATAAGTCTCTTTGGTTCATAACAGAGTTTAATTCTAAAATTTCTTTGTGAGTAATTTGATTGGATGACATCTCAACAGGGAAGAATCTGATATTAAAATCACTCAATATTATTGCATGTGGAACTTTCTGATATTTTATATGTGTGAAGTTTAATTTTTGAACTTGAGAGCCCTAAAAATAACTCATATTCAATTATGGAATTGTATTGAGGAATTGCTCCCTACATCAATATACCATAATCTTCTTTACCTCTTCTGACTAATTTTTATTTAATGCCTGCTTTATTTGATCACGGAGTGACTATATCATATGGTTATATGCCTTTGTTTAATTGATATTAGGATTTTAATTCTTTTACTCATATTCCTCTGAGTGCATTTGTCAGTGAGGAGTATTCCTTGGAGATAACAAAGCTTTTGGACTTTTTAAAAAAATATACGCAATACTTCTGTGTTTTTAATAGGAGAGGTGATACAGTTTATTATTATTAAAGGAGGTTTGCTGTTTTCTTAGGTTGTGGTATTATTAGATATTTGGTTAGACTATTATTTGTTCATTTCTTTCCTTATTATTAGTATCAGGAGTTTGCTAGTTTCCTTTTTTGGAAATGACAGATTCTTCTCTGGGTACTTTTTGCTCAATTAATGCAAAAACATCTCTCATAAATGTCATTGTGTTCTCAGGACTAAGACCACCTTCGTTACCCTTCTTTCCTTAGGATTTCTTTAAATATATTCTGCAGTGTTGGCTTGGTGTCCATGAATTGGTTTAGATTAGATTTAGCTTGAAATGTCTGTTTCCCCACTAATTTAGAGAAATAGCTTTGTTCGACTTACCAGCCTTATTTAAGATGTATTTACTTTCAAGGCTTAAAATATGTCATGCTGTACCTTCCTGGCTTTCAGGTTTGCCCATGAAAAATGCAGTGTTTTTTGTGAAATTGAAGTAAACTGACATTTTCTATGTACAGTTGCTAGTGTGTTTTCTTTGCTTTGTATTTTTGACATCTTGAATACAAGACAGAAAATGCAGAAATCGAGACTGTAACTGACAATGTATCTTTCTTCCTACTGGCTATCTCATATAAAAGATAAAATTCAGGCTGTTGGGGGTAAAAAGTCAACAGTCTTACTCAACAGTGAACTGAAATCAAGGATTAATCTGACAAGATGGTTGGGGAACTAACAGGTTCTGGGTCTGAACTTATACTATTATTTTGTTAATAGATATAATATCAAACTGCTCCTGAAATTTGTATCTCTCTCCTGTTAGATTAGTGCAGCTTTCTCATCAGTGAAGTTTTTGGGGCAGTGTTTGGTGATTAACATGTAACGCACAGCTGATCACAGTATAGAGAATAAAGGACTATATGGTGCTCACTCATCAAGTGGTAAACCAAGGGCAAAACAGTCTGTGCTGTTTGGGAAGTCTTTGGCACATCTCTGACCAATAGTTCAAGATCCAGCACCTAGATCTGTTTTGTTGTTGTTATTGTTGTTTTAGCAACTAATGGCTTTTGGGATGAGTATAATCTCTATTTAAGGTAACAGAATTAAAATCTTTTAAATAAAATAAAATAGTAGGTTTCCATAAGGTTGTTTCAAACATCATTAGTATTAGTTCTTTTTCATTTAAACCCCTATTATTCCCTACTTTCTCATCTTTCTTCCCACTTAAACATCCCTCCCTGTAATTTGCTCTTTCCTTATCTTTTTGTCTGTATGCTACTATGCAGAATTCCTTAAGATCTTTATTTGTCATCCCAACCAATGGTCTCTTTCTATTTTCTTTGATTCCATATGCACTCTATATTAAACACAAATCCAAAGACTCAATGCAAAAACCTGATTTGAGTGAGAACATGAGTTACTTAACTTTTTGTGTCTTGGTTACCTAACTTAGTTTCTAGATCCAATCATTTACCTGTAAATTCTAAAATTTCGTCTTCTGTCTCTGCTAAAATTCTGCTGTATATAGGAATCACATTTTCATTATCCATTCACCAGTTGATAGATGTCTAGGCTGTGCCTATGTCCTAGCTATTATCACCTGCATTATTTTAATTATGTGTATGTGATAGCAGGATTGGGGGTTTGGGACATGTGTGCAGGTGACCGTGGAGTTGAGAAGAAGGTGATGCATATTCTAGAACTAGAGTTATGGATAGTTATGTGCTTTATGATGTAAGTGCTGAAAACCAAATCTGGGTCCTTTGAAAAGCAGCATGCTCTCTTTCCCCATGAGCCGTCTTTTCAGGCACTCATTGAACATTTAAAAGTAGGATTCTGAAATCTTTTTCCCTGGTATTTCAACTATGTAGTTTTCAATTATTTAAATTATTTTGAAATTATGAGGATTTGGAGGAGGCTTATTTTCCCTCTCTTTCATGGTTATTGGGTTTTGTATGTATCTTCCCCATTGCTTTTATTTTACATTTTCTGAATTCCCATGTTTGTTTTATTTTATGTGAAACTACTTTGTGTGTAGTCCTCACTTGTGCCCATGCTCTCTATTACTGCAGAAAAGATATCAGGTGGAATCAAGATACTTGCTTGACAAGTTTGGTGCTAGGATGTAGTTATAGATGCTGGTGAACTTTTATTATACCTATAATGAGGTTCAGAAACAGAGGATGAGTATACTCTTCTGATAAATACAATTCAAAAATTTGAAAAGATGAGTGTATTTCTTTATTTGAAATTAAGAAATAAATAGAGGAGAGAAAGGTGAAGGGAGAATAATGGTAAAGCAGGAATAGAGCATAAAGTAGACAAGTTTGAGCTGCAAGAAGCAAAATAGAAAATCCTAAAAAAATAAGTTCTAGAATATCTGGAATTCTGGTGTGAAACAGTCTCTCCTAGATATGGATGCATAAATATTACCAACAAATTACAATATCAGTGGAGATTTTAATGTGAAAGGAGGGAAATTGTACAGAATACCAATTCTAGACAACACACTATAGGCAAGTAGGAGAAGGGAAATTATGATCTCCCAGGGAAGAGTCCACCTACTGAGTGCTCAATACAGAGTTTACAGCATTAAAACTATATACATGTAAAACAAAAAGACTCATTGAGTGTTTTAATGTGTGTGTGTGTGTGTGTGTGTGTGTGTGTGTGTGTATGCATACACATCATACATAAATGTATGCAGCAATAAGAATCAAAACAAAGGAGGTATGGTAGAGGCTGCAGTTTGGAAGGGTGGGGAAGAATGTGATGTAATTCTATCTCAATTAAAAGCATACTTTAAAAAAGAACAATAGAAAATAGTCTTTTTAATCAAGATTGAAGTGTAAACAAAGCAATAATTAAAAATAAATATGAAACCTCAAAATAAAAGGATCAAATAAAGCAAAACACAACTATATCATGATTTTGTAATTCTTCTTTGCTGAAAAAATAATGGTTTCCCTAAACCTTACCTTGTCTTTTGTGACTGATGCTTTATATAAGAAGTAAGGTACCAACCTCTATGTGCTTAAAAATGAAGTATCCCATTATGTTTTCCCTGCTGAGTTAGGTTCCAAAACAAGAATTAGTTTCCCATTTCTCATGTTGCACTGCTCCTGAAAATACCTTGCAAGCCACACCCCCATTTCTTTGTCAGATCTCTCTCAGGTGTACTGAGTGATCGTATTTATGACACCTAATTTTTCAATGTTAAAATCTTGGTGTGTAGCCTCCCTTGTACATGCCATGAGTGTTTGCTGCTCATATAATATGGCTATTAAGAACTAGGACTCAGGTATTTTTCCCATCAGTAGTTTTAGTTGTTGCCTAAGCACATATACATGCACAAGTGTCTGTGACACTCAGCTCACTTCTCAGGTTAATGAGGTTGTCAGCCTGCCTAGTCAGCAAGGTTAGTTTCCTTGGTTTGGAGATAAAGTAATGCCAGATTTTCTGCCCTTTGAAAGGGAGGAATTTGGCAGCAGGATCTCTCTCAGAAACAGTGCACTCTTTGTTCCATCCAGAGAAGGAGTATTAGCTTGTGGCCAATCTGTTCTGAGAATCTACTTTGCGAGCACTACACTTAGCTGTTTATAGTACTTTTGACTGCAATTTTGGCAATCATAGGTATATAGGCCTACTAGAGTCAAAAGAAGGAAACAAACTTTCAGTATAGATATACCAATATCTCATAGTATGAAATAATATAGAAATATGTATATGTAAATATATATATGTGTGTGTATTATTTCTAATATATATATATACCAGATTCTTCTATTCTTCTTTCTAGATTATCCAGCCTCTGCAGACTTCCTAACTGATTTTAGCATATTGAGTACTTGCAGTTTAAAAAGCAGTAAGAATGAGTCAATGGATCCTATTGCAAGTTAGCAACCAAGAACAGTGTGAATTGGTTAAATAATGACTGCTTGAAACACATCTATATTTAGAGAAAGCTCACTATTCACCACAGGCCAAAATGGTAGTTGACTACCAGAAACAATGCCTTTTAAAATAGGTAATATTGCTTGCATTTGTTACTTTCTGGTGCTATGATTAAATATTATGACCAAAGGTAACTTATTAAAGAGTTTATTTTAGTGTATAGTTCTAGAGGGATAAGAGTCCACAATGTAGAGCAAAGTCATGGCAACTAGAGGCATTAAAGTTGGAAGAAACAAGAAATGAGAGCTCACATTTATAACTGCACTATAAGGCAGAGACAGCAAATTAAAGTAGGGTGAGACTTCAAACCCTGAAAGTCTGCACTCAGTGACATACTTCCTCCAGCAAAGCCTCACCTCATGATCCTCCCAAATAGCACTACCAATCAGGATCCAAATATCCAAATGCCCTAGACCACTGGTTCTCAACCTTCCTAATACTTCCACCTTTTAATACAATTCCTCATGTTGTGATGGCCCTGACCATGAAATAATTTTTGTTGCTACTCATAACTATAAGTTTGTTGCTGTTATGAATTATAATGTGAATAACTGATATGTAGGATGGTCTTAGGTGACCCCTATGAAAGGGTCATTCAGCCCAAAGTGGTCATGACTCACAGGTTGAGAAACACTGCCCTAGATTATGGGGAATATTTCTCATTTACATTACCACATTGGCTAAGGATTTTATCAGTAAGCAAAGGATGGAAAGGTAACAGAGAATCTGTTAGGGCTTGCTAGAATGCTGTGTAAAAAATGTCAACATGTTACCATATCGAATGTCACAACCTCCCATTCTGTTTCCATTCTTGCTCAAATAAGGAAAGAGATACCATTATAAATGAAGGCACCTTGGGAATATGGAGAAGCAGAGTGCTAGGTAGGTTCCCAGGAATCCACAAGGATGACTCCACCATAGACTACTGGCAATGGTCGAGAGGGTGCCTGAGCTGACCTACTCTAGTGATCAGATGGCTGAATACCCTAACTGTCATCATAGAACCCTCATCCAGTGACTGATGGAAGCAGATGCAGAGATCCATAGCTGGGTCCCAGGCAGAGGTCTAGGAGTCCAATCAATGAGCAAGGAGGGATTCTATGAGCAAGAGAGGAGATACCAAGACCATGATTTGTGGTGGTAATCTAATTGTACTGAAATGTGATTTTGATTGTATGTTAATAAAGTTGCCCGGGGGTCAGAGCTATTAGAGCCATAGCAAGAGTGTGACGGTGGTAGCACACGCCTTTAATCCCATAGATCTCTGTGTGTTCAGGGATACAGCCAGCATTGGAGACATATGCCTTTAAGACCTAAGGGGCTGTACATTCAGACAGTGACGAGGCAGTCATGTGTTTGGGTTTACAACCAATGAGAAGGCAGAACAAAATACTATAAATAGACGAACAGACAGGAAATAGGTCTCTTTTCGGGAAGCTAGGACACTGCAGGCGGAAGGGTGAGATTTCAGCTCTGAGCTCTGACCTCTCGGCTTTCTCTTTTACATTGTTTCTGTGTTTCTTATTTAATAAGACGGTTAGTTACATCAATAATGATTGGAAAATGTACAGAGATATCTAGCCAAACTAGTGGAAACACATGAACTGTGGGACAGTAGCCAAGGAGCCCCCATGGTACTGGACTAGACCCTCTGGATAAGCAAGACAGTTGTTTAGCTTGAACTGTTTAGGGGACCCCCAGGCAGTGGGACGGGGACCTGTCCCTATGGTGAGACACTTTGAGCAGCCTTGGTGCAGGGAGGAGGGGCTTGGACCTGCCTCAACTGAATGTACCAGGCTCCGCTGACTCCCCATGGGAGACCTTGCCTTGGAGGAGGTGAGAATGGGGAGTGAGGTGGGGAGAAGAGTTGGAGGTGGGAGGAGGGAGGACAGGGGAATCTGTGGTTGGATTGTAAAATGAATAGAAAAATCTCTTAATTTAAAACAAAGGGGAAAAAAAAGAAGAAAGTCATAGCCTATACCCCAAGACAGGTCCAGCCATATATCTTGAACAAATTAATACAAAGAACCAAATGTAGAGTGAAAATCAGAAAGAGAGGATTTATTCATTGTGATCACATAGGAAGAACAGACAAAGAGATCCACTCCCCAAGCATGCATTGTGATTCGGAAGTGAGACTAAAATTTAAATAAAGGGTCAGGGATAGCATATCTATGCAACACTGGTCAAACTGTGGAGGGTTCAGTCTTATCCTGTAAGATAGACTGATAAGTTCTTAGAACTGTGTAAAATCTCTTTCAGGAGACAAGTTCCACAAAAATACCTATTTCTTATGGGCCCATTGTTTCAATATTTAGTAGGACTATGAGACACAAGTGTTTCTTTAAAAGATCTTCATTTCTGCCAGACCAGTGTATGGCTGAAAAACAGAATAAACATAGGAGAGACTCAGAAATGATGAAGATCCTGTTAGACCCTTCCCAAAAGGGCCAATGCCTGCTACTTTGTTACCTTTCTGGGACACAATTGTTGTAATGTTTTACTAAGTCATCTGTTATCATTACTTTTACCATAAGGTAACATTATGGAGCATATTTTCTAGGTCTCCAAGATTTCTTTTCCAGAAGATGATCTTCCAGTTCTTGTTCTACACACTATTTCACTCTACTGCCCTCTACTGCTGTGTTTACATGAGTGTTTTACTTAGTTATACAAGCTGACATTATTGTAGCCTCTAATGAGGTAGTTAGAGATGCTCTCTTGCACTCAAATCATAGAGATATAATAATAGTTATGAATGTGTGGCCTTATGCTTGTGCCACATGCTCTTATAAATAATTGAACCTGTTTTTCTTCATCTATTTTGTGCCTCAGAGCTTTTACCTTTCTTTCATTTTGTATTGGTTGCTGCATGGCTGGCTGGCCCCAGGCATCTTCCTCTCTTTCCCCATCATTCTCTCCTCTCTCTCCTGTAGAACCTAAATTCCTCCTCCTATTTATCTCTTCCTGTCAGATATGCCTAAACTCTACAGCCTAGTTACTGGCCATTATGCTTTTTATTAGACAAATCAGGTGCCTTAGGCAGGCAAGATGAAACAAATGCAACATATTTTTGCATAATTAAACAAATGTAGCATAAACAAATGTAAAAAACCTTTCAATAGTTAAAGTAATATTCTGCAACATTCCGCTTTTTGTTTAAATAAAAAGAAAGGTTTTGGCTTTAACATTGTACTACTACACACAATAAGAACAATTATCATGTAAAAATTATATTTACAATATCCTGTCCATTTGTATTTCACAAGTTCAGAGAAAATACTCCATTATTTTATTATATCTTGGTAAATTCAAAGCTCTGTGCCTAATTTACCTTCTATCATAACTAAGGAAAACAATAACTATAACTATCTAGTCTTCAACTCCATCAAAGGCCCCAGAAGGATATAAGACTACCTGAATAAACAGAAAGTACAGAGCAAGCAACTTCCAAAATTATAAAACAGCAGAGACATTTAGCTGCCTGGACAGTCACCCAAATTTCCTCTGCAATACTGGGGCCTTCATCTTCTAAACACAGGCTTTGAATATCGGGCAGACTTTTATATAAAGGAGAAATTTTGAAGGACTCTCCTGCTTTTTCTTGGCAAAGTTCTGCAGTCTTTTTCCTTTGTGTCCTGCTTGTTCAGTTTAGACAGCTTATTTTCAGCAGTCAAGGCAAGACCAGTTTCTTGTCCCAACCACTAACTTTGTCACAATGAAAACAAACTCGATATGAGGTTCTTCAATGCCCATAATGATTTTATAAAGTAGGTTGATGTTGCCAGGAGCAGAAAAGTCTCACTCTCATGAAAAGCCCTATGCTAATCAAACATTTTAAATGCTACATTCTGTAGGTCTTTGAAATATTTGAAGACCATCTATCTAAAATATATCTGTTTAAGCTTGAAAACATACCTAATATGACTACACATTTGATTATTATATATGACTACTAACCTGTATTTTAAAATTATACATTTTTAAATGAGCTGCATAAGCATAATACCCCATCAAGAGTAGAAACATACATACAGTATAGCAAAAATAACTTTAAATTTATATAAATATACCAAAAGCAATACCAAAATAAAATATTTGAGGTTAATAGTTGTTTTTTATCCTATATTCTTTTTTCTCCCCCCCTCCCACAGATGATGACAAATATCTATAACTCACCAAATGACCACAAACGACGCACCGTCACTTCTTGGGAATGTGGGCATTGTGTTCTTTATATGGCTTCCTGTTGTCTGAAAGTGATAGTATCATTAGGGGATTCTGAGAAAATGGCCAAGTCTTGGAAAAATTAGTTGTAATATTTGTTGTCCAGTCTCAGAACTGTTTCCATGCAGAGGGACCACTGTATATATCACCTGTCTTGTAGTATTTCTTGGCTTATTTCTTTATGTCTGTAGCCAAGATGTTCAGGAGATCTCCCCCAGCCAAAGAAAATGAACTCAGTTAGCCTTGTAGGAATTCACAGCCTTTCATTTCCTGTGGAAATAAGAGCATAACCTCTTCCTTAGTGCAATGCATTTTCTGAATTCCATTTTAAAATTAAGGCATAGCTAAAGTCTAGGCTGATTTATTTATCTGTCCCTTTTACCATCTAATGTCTCTCAGGAGCTATCATTCACTCATAAGTATTCAAAAAAAATTCAAAGTCAACACTACACCATACAGGAATCAGACTCCCTGTGTATTTCCTATCTTTGTATGGCTTTTTCCCTTTATATTACATTGCTCTCTCTTTAAAGACTTTACTTTGTTATTTTTAAACTATTTATTTTCCCTATGACTGTTTATACCCATTTTCTTTTCTTTCATAATCCTAAATACATTTTAAACTGTAAACTGTTTAAAAGTTTTTTTCCATCTGAACCTGTCTTTCCTGCATGACGCTAGCCTTTTAAGACCATGTGAGCTAAACCTTAAACTGCTAAGAACCTCATTCCGGTCCATGAAAGCCAAGTTATATGCCTCTTGAACCTGGCCAAAAGTTGTGTTCAACTGGGAGCTGCATGTAACCACCCTAGTTCTAAGAAGCTGTTGCCATGCACTGTGGCAGGCATTTTTACTTAGCTTGCTGTTTCTACTTAAAGTACCACTACTCAAGGGCTCCCTGTATGCCAGAGCCTCTTAAAGGAGATGTATCTGGTTTGCTGTTGTTGTTTTCTTCTTCTTCTTCTTCTTCTTCTTCTTCTTCTTCTTCTTCTTCTTCTTCTTCTTCTTCTTCTTCTCTCTCTCTCTCTCTCTCTCTCTCTCTCTCTCTCTCTCTCTCTCTCTCTCTCTCCCTTGATTTCTCAGGCCCTATGTTGTAATTTGTGTTCTTTGACTGCCAGCCTCCAAATCATGACATGGAGACTTATTAATAGTTATGAATGCACTTGACCTTATCTTATGCTTTTCCCACTAGCTCTTATAAATTAGTTTAACCAGTTCTTCTTCATCTCCATTTTGCCTTGTCTCTCTGTCTGGTGGCTGACTGGACCTAACTGCTTCCCTCTCTTTCTTGTTCTCTCCTCTCTTTTCTCTAGAGCCTACTTTCATCCTCCTATTTATTCTCTCTGCCTGACAGCCCTGCCTATCCATCTACTGACTAGTAACTATTGGTCATTCAGCTTTTTTATTAGACCAATCAGGTGCCTTAGGCAAGGCGAAACAAATCCATCTTTAAATAATTAAACAAATGCAGAATAAACAAATGTAGCACACCTCTTTACATAGTTAAAGTAATATTCCACAACATAAACAAATATAACACATTTACATTTAAAGTTAAAGAATTAATTCGCAAAAATAGAAGAAAGGAAAGCCTATTGCAATATATTAACAGGTGAGACCTGGGTCTTTTTCCTGAGTAACATGGCTATGTCTGCTCAAGTTCTAAATATTGTGTAATACTTACTTCCCAATTTTTATATTGTCACTATAGCAGTGGATTTGCCTTCTTCTCTTCCCACTATTTTAAATTAAAAATACTAAAACAGCCGGGCGGTGGTGGCGCACGCCTTTAATCCCAGCACTTGGGAGGCAGAGCCAGGCAGATCTCTGTGAGTTCGAGGCCAGCCTGGACTACCAAGTGAGTTCCAGGAAAAGGCACAAAGCTACACAGAGAAACCCTGTCTCAAAAAACCAAAAAAAAAAAAAATACTAAAACATTATTAGAGTGTGTATGTGTGTGTCTGTTTGTCTGTGTGTATGAGAAAGGGACTGCACACCTACTGTGACACATATTTCTAGGTCAGAGGCCAGATTTGAGGAATCAGTACTATCTTTCCATTAGTATTTGGGTTCTGAGAATCAAACAGATTGTCAGGTTTGGGAGGCAACCAACTTTCTTTGCTTAGAAAGTTTGTTTACACCTCCAGTCCCCTCATTTTTCTGTTTTTGACACTAAAAACTCATTGAGAATGTTAACTGCACTTAACACTTCATGTTCTTGAGATACTGTGTTTAATCTGTCTTTAACTACAATGTACCTAATAAATTCTTTTAAAATGATGACTGTTGGCCCAAACCTTAGCGGTTTTAGTCTTTTGGAAAGTTTGCAAGATTATAGTCCTAAAGAATAAGTCAAAACAAACAGATTTTTGAAAATCAATGTTGAAATCAGTACATTGTAAAATTAACTTACATTTAAAATTCAGATTTTCTCATACAGTTAATTGTGAAGGCATCTCCTCATAGAATTTCCTTCATTTCTTAATAAAATTCTTCTCCTATAATACCACACTGAACTTGAATTCTGTCCCTAATCCATGTAAATCATATAGAGAATCATGAGATAAAATGTAAAATTGAAATTGAAATGGATAGCAAAATCCATGATAAGAAATTTTACTGTTTTTTTTTTTTTTAATGATGGTTCAAAATTTTAGAGCACTTGTTTAGACTATACAGAATTTAGGGAATAAATGTTTAAATATTTCAATATATTTTTGTTTTCAAACAAATAGGTTATTCTGGCTTTTTGAAAAGTAACTGAGAAATGGATAGGATTTATGGGGTTAGTTTTAAAAAAATATTTGTGTATGTGTGTGTTTGTGTGTGTGGGTGCATGCTTGTGTATGTGTGGTGCTTGGATGGAGGAAATGAAGATGGGGAGCATGTAGAAGCAATTTTTTAAGCACCCAATATGAAAAATTTGGTGAAGAAAAATACAAACTTATTTAAACATATTGGCTAATAAAGGTGTGCCATTATTGATGATTCAAATAGTAAAGGGGTCAGGACAAGCCCACTACAAATATTAGCATGGCTTAATTAAAAGTGATCATTAATTCATGAAGAAATACTGTGAGATGCACAGAGGTGCCTTTTATGTGGTTTTCATGAAACCAAAGGGAAATGATATTCCAATGGTGAGGATAGTTAAAAAGATAAAATGTACAGCAAGATATCCTTTGTATTTGATTTCTTCCAAGCCTGGTATGGACACTGGCAGATCATTTCCTTACATCTTTCTATCAGTACACAGTCGTTTGATGGGAATGACCTGTGTGATTCATTTTCTGACTCTTCTTTATAATGCTAATAGACAATAATTATACCTCTCAATTATAAGCATACTGTAAATCTCTTTTTTTTTTCCTTTTCTTATGCCAAATGCCACTAGTTGGTAGAAAATGTTATATAAAGAAAGGCAGCATTCAAGCTTAGGGACTCACTTTAATTATCTTGTGATGACTTCCATAGTGCTATTAAAGCAAAATCCAATCTCCCAGCAAGACATAAACTCATGAACTCTCCAGTTTCTCTTTGTTTTCACTTCATATGAGTCTGTGAAGTTGACAAGAGAACATGGCTTTATTCATCTTCCAATATATTACTATGCTATAGCAAAAAAATTGAGCTACACATTGCAAATATGTATTTTATATTATGTGGGTTTACAAAAATTCGTTTTTTGAAAAGCTGGTGACTATTTACTGCAAAGTATCAAGGAGAAATCATTAAAAATAATTTGTTCTGTCATCTTAATTAAGTTATCTTTAGTACACACTCAAAATTATCCCTTACACTTTTACTTACATGTAAATAAACCTATTCGGGACTTGAGAAAAATACAGATTCAGAAAATTAATGTTTAAAGGGTTGAACTTTGAGCTTGCTAGGTAATATCTATATAGTTTAGCTGCATCCCAATTCCCTGAGTGAGCAAATACATACAGGTTTTTAAATTTGATTCATGCCAAATCCTATGACCTGCATTAGTTCTTGCCTCCATAGGTTTCTCGGTCATAAATTATAAACTTCATTAAGACACATGACTATTTCAAGAAACTGACACTTAGATGAAGGTATGACATGATAGTATTTATTATGTGAAAGATGATGTCATTGTTGCAATATTTGTTAGATAATTTGGTTTGTGCTTTAAATTCTATATTTTATTTATATACATGTAAAAATAAATAATTCTTTCTCATTAGTTATAGTAGCTGTTTTGTTTATTTGGAAACAAAATTGACTATGGCTCATTTAAAATTATTTCACTAAAGCAGGATAAGATGAATTTGTAACACCCTGTATGGAACAATCTCTGAAAAAAATTAAAATGCAAAAATAATTTTTCTACCCTTTTCTTAATGTCACAAACTCTCATGAGATATAGCCTAAATACCAATAAGGCACTGCACAAGAACTTTTCAGTTTTGCTTATTTCAAATACCTTTAAATTTATTTTTGCTTTAGGACTCGAAAAATGTTACAAATTGCACATGTTATATTCAGTGAACAATCATGCATTGCTTTAAGATACACATCTATTATAAAGGTAATTATGTAGTAGATCGAAATAGTTCTTTGAAGGAATATTTACTTGTTTATAATACTTTTTGCCCGAAATTTTTTGAGTGAATATATTAGTATATGAAAATTTTAGTATTTTTTCATTTTCTCCTTTTTATTTTTAATTACTCTTTTTAGTTTTTAAGATTATAATTACATCATTTTCCCTTCCTTTTTCTCCTTCTAAACCCTGCCATATATCTCTCCTTGCTCTCATTCTATACATCATGTGAGTCTTGTGTGAGTACGTGGGCATGTGTAGAAGTACCCACAGCGACCAGTAGAGAGTGTCAGATCCCATGTAACTCCAAGATATAGGATGTTGTGTATCACTTGATATGAGTCCTGGGAAGTGAATTCAGGTCTTCTGCAAAAACAATATTTACTCTTAACTGGTAGGCCATCTGTTCAGGCCCCTGTATTTAGATTTGCATTCTGTTTCATTTATTGATAAGATGTCAAGTGTTTTATTTGGAAAACACACTGATGAATAGAAATACTGTTTTAGTTTGAAGTTAAAATTTTCTTTAATTTGCATTGATTTCTGGTCTTCTGGGTGGAGAAACATCAAAGCTTATCTGCTTCATTTGAAGTTTAATTATTTTAACAATGCAGCCAGAAAATTCATGTAATTTTGAATGACTTATAATGTTTGTTTATAGAGAGAATTATTTTCCACAAATTATTTGGCAAATTACATTTAATTTCATTATGTCATAAAGTGTATCATTTAAATTTCCCCCTTTGTATATTTATGAACTATTAACAAGCTCATTTTTTTTTTCTGTAATCATACTTTTTTGAATTTTGTTTGGCTAAAAATGAAGCACAGATGACCATTCTGAATCCCAAACTACAGATGCTTTTCAGGATGAATATGAATATATGTGCTATTTTAATATGTGTTTTTACCTGTCCTTTGATGTGTATCTTTTCAATTCATGCATTGTTGGGCATGTAATGTCCAAAATATCCTTTCTGTGAATAAGCTTTCATTTTATCTGAAGACAAGAAACATGGCAAGAAAAAGCACCAGGGAAATAAAGAGGAGATAGCAGTGAAGTGCGGTTTCACAGTCTCTTTAGTAGAGACCTAGGATCTGGAGAAAATTTGAGTCACTATTTAATTACTTCCCACATTCCACTCACATTCTTGATTTCAGAAGAAAAAGGGATAACAGAGAAAAAAAGAACACTTATGCCTGTATTCACACAGAAATCTTAGTCTTCCTACTCTTAAGGGGTAATGAGCCTTGAGTAGCTTATTTAACCTTGCTATGAGCAGAACATTATGATCCTATCACTCATATTTCCTACTCTTTAGATTAGTTCTCATCACCTCATTTACTTCTGTCGGCCCCACTGTCTCTCTTGCTTCCCATCAAGCCCATTTCTTTTTTGATATCTTTTGTTTTTTTCCTCATTTAGTTTACTATGGTTGCTTGCTTGTGTGTCCATGAGTTTTTAGAAATTGTTTACTAGAACATGAGTAAATATTGGTGAACAACTGTCTAGTGGCTACACTACTAATTATAAGGATACTTTTCTCCTAACAAGCATTAACTCTGCATGGTCCCTCAGTGAGGAGCAAGGCCTCATGAGTCCCTATTGCATGAATGATGAAATTCAGACCTGCCCAGCCTTGTGTGCTCTTATGCAGTTAACCAAAGCAATAACAAGATCATGAGTGCACTGGCCTTTTAAAATCTATATGACACAGTTTCATGGCCTTATTCTCCAACCTTTAGGTCTTATTCTTCTTTGACCTCTTCCAAATGTCTAAATAATATGCCTGAGAGGAACTCTTCATGTAAGAATATAGGGATCTTGTCAGTAAATGTCCCAACAGATTCATCATACATAGTTTGTGTCAAACCTAGAAGTTTACACTAAGATTTTAATTCAAGTTTTAACTGGTTTACCCATTCAGAATTACAATGAGGTACATAGCGTGTTATGTAATTTCTACTGACTAAGACGATTTGTTCTATTTTGTGAAAAAAAAATACGATAAATTATTTTGATACTGGAAAACAATGAGAATGGTCCCTCATGCAATATTCATAAATTTGGCTCATTGTAATAAAGCCTCAAAAATGGCATCTGTATTTTAAAACTAGCCTTGTTATTGTCTACCTGAAACTGTGTGTAGTTCTGAGAAGGTAGTTAAAATGTTGTTCCTCATTATTAAAACAAACAAACAAATGAACAAAAGCCTCCAAGAAAAGTTATTTCAATAGGTGAGGAAATCAAATAAGAATTAGAGTACAAATAAGTTTTAACTATCCTTTCTGAAGAGTCCTGGACTCCATTCTGAGTTTTCAGTAAACCATTCATTTTTTGTTTGTATTTTGGTTGGTGTCTAAATTCCTTGTAATTACTTACACTACTATCTACAGATAGTTTGTTAAATAAAGATACTAGCGTTCAAAAGACTTCAGGTCATTTTTTAGCCATTTTTCTTCTATATTAAATAACACTACTTTAAAAATAATAAAATTGGTAAGTTCATTTTATTATTAAGTGAGTAGTTCCTGCAACCTCATCAGTGTCTCATTGACTTCAGAAGACTCTGGAAACTTCCATAATTTTTTGAATACATTTGCACTGCTGTAACTTCATCCTTCCTCCTCATGTTGTACATTTTCCCAGGTGGTTGCATCAGCCATCTGCTTCCCATCTTTAGTCATGCTTTTATCTTCATCCCTGAATCCTAATGATATTTGTTTCCTCTTTAACTCATACATGGTAATCTCCCATAGCTTAGTGACCAAAATACTTTCTTTTGTATTTACAATGATTATATCATAATGAAACAACTTTCAAGTGTCTACTCAAATGGAAGGACAAGAAAACAGAATTTTTCTCAATATCAAGCAAAACAAAAATGAATCTAACCATGAAACAGTAACAACAATAATAACATAACAAGTAAAACTTTTAGAAGAAGCAATTAGTTTTATAACTATGATTGAGCAGATTTCTTTTATACAAAATATAGAAAATTTAACCTATAAAGTATATAGTATAAAGAACTCTAAAATTTGGATTTATAAAGGAAGACACTTGGGGTATGAAAGAAAAATAATGCATATGCTAGAGTTGTAGAAAAATAAAGTACATAGAAAAGTGTCATGAGGCCAAACTATTAAATTTTTTTGAGACATAGTTATACTCATGGAACCAAGGCACAGGAGACCACTTTCTAGATATAACACCAGTAGCACAGTCACTGAGAGCAACAATTAATCAATGGGACCTCTTGAAACTGAGAAGCTTCTGTAAGGCAAAGGACACAGTAAATAAAACAAAATGACAGCCTACAGAATGGGAAAAGATCTCCACCAATTCCACATCTGACAGAGGACTGATAATCCAAAATATATAAAGAACTCAAGAAACTAGACATCAAAAAAATGAACAATCCAGTCAAAAAAATGGGATATAGAGCTAAACATAGAATTCTCAAAGGAAGAATTTCAAATGCCCAGAAGGCATTTAAGGACTTGCTTATCATCCTAAGTCATCAGGGAGATGCAAATAAATACCACTATACCAGTTATACCACTCTTGGGTATATACCCAAGGAATACTCGATCATGCCACAGGAACACATGCTCAACTATGTTCATAGCAACATTATTCATAAGAACTTCTACTTCAATGAAAAATTACAGGTATATTGCTAGAAATATAGGAGATGATCAGAGATTCTATCTTAACAGATGAGATAAATTAACATTATACAAAAAGTGTGAGAGAATTTCCCTTCTGTTCTGCCATTCCACCTTCCTACCTTATGAAGAAACAATATTAGTCCCTGTTAGAGTCATTTTGTCATAGTAACAGGAAGTATCAGGAATGGATAGAAAGCTTGGTAAAGATGTAAAATATGCATAGGTACCAACTTAGGTATAGTTGCTAGGGGATATCTTTCTGTATGCTGTGAATATATGTTGTCCCCATTAGTTAATAAATAAGTTGCTTTGGCCTGTGGCAAGGTAGTTTAGACACAGGCGAGAAATCCAAGGAGAGAGATAGGAAGAAAAAAAGAGAGACAAGGAGACACCAGCTGCCAAGAGAGAAGCATGATGTAAAAGTGCTGGTAAGCCACAGCTAAGTGACAATTTATAGATTAATAGAAATGGATTAAGTTATAAGAGCTAGCTAGCAAGAAGCCTGCCATAGGTCATACAGTTTGTGATTAATATAAGCCTCTATGTGTTTACTTGGGACCAAGTAGCTCTGGGACACGGTTGGGAGAGATTTTTCCCAACCACTAGGCCAGGCAGGACCAGAGAAACTTCTGGCTACATAAAGCCTTTCAGAGGAATTCTTCTCAGTTGGATAATTACATGACTGAAATCTTACCTGAAACCTATGTTTTTCCATAGGAAGAAAATTAAAAAAAAATGACTTTGCAATCTGGCCATTACATGGCATTGGGTTAAGTTCTTATATACTATGTGATAAATAAATAAAAAAAATTATGGTTAAACTATACAATCATAAAATTTTATCCAGTTCTTTTATCTATGATTTCTATGAATATTCTAATATAATTTTCTGGTTTTGTATTATTTGATTAAATATAATGTAACTGGCTTTTGCATTTATCAATGAGCTTTTATTAACTTAATGTGTTCTGAATCAGATGTCTATTTAACATAAAATATTTGAAGATATAGAATATGTAGAAACAGATCTAGCCCATTTGTCTCTGGCATATTTAAATGAATGGTGCAAAGAAAAGAAATTGCTAATCACAAAAGTCATGTTCACAGCCCTGTATCTACTTCATGCTCTTAACAACAGTCATAATTAGGAAGAGAACAAATATTGTTTTCTTCCTGGAGGAATTATGCAAGGCAGTGTATCATTAAGTATGATCCTTTATTGTAATTATCTATTCAGCACATTAATTTCATCTAATGAATACAGTTTCTAAACAACACAAAGAGTATTTCAAACTTGCCTTTAAGAAGAGTCATCCAAAATGCCCCTCTAATTTTATTTTCCATGAAATGAATAAACAGTACAATTTTCTGGATAACATTCTTATTATTACAATGTTTAGGATGTTTTCACCCTGTTCTGCTTTTGATATGTTGAACAATTATGAAATAAGCCAAAATAAAAACAAAAACAAAAAAACAACTAAAGCCTTAGATGACACAATCCCCTGAATTTCTTTAGATGAAGCAGTATAATGACACATGTGAGAGTGAGGTCATTATATGTAGTGCTATTGTGTTCCCCAAAATATTGTGCACATTAATAAACTCATCTGGGGTCAGAGAACAGAACAGCCACTAGATAGACATAGAGGCCAAAAAATGGTGGCACTCACACCTTTAATCCTAGCATTCTGGAGGCAGAGATCCATCCGAATCTTTGTGAGTTCAAAGCCACACTGGAAACAGCCAGGCATGGTGATACACACCCTAATCCCAGGAAGAGATGGCAGTAAGAAGAAAGGTATATAAGCCGTGAAGAACAGGAACCAGAGCCTTGTTAAGCTTTTTGGCTTTTGAACATCAGTTCAGCTGAGATCCATTCAGATCAGGACACAGAGGCTTCCAGTCTGAGGAAACAGGATCAGCTGAGAAATTGGCAAGGTGAGGTGGCTGTGGCTTGTTCTGCTTCTCTGATCTTGGAGCATTTGCCCCATAACTGGCACTGGGTTTGTTTTTATTAATAAGATCTTTTAAGATTCTTGTTACAATTATACTCTTACAATATTGTTTAGAACCAGTCAAACTCCTCTACTCAAATATTTCACCCTTTCAATAGAACATGATTGAAGTTTGGAGGGAGTGGAAAATACTTTAAACTATGTAGATGTAACCAACCGTCTTATTAAATAAGAAACACAGAACCAATGCAAAGAAGAAAGCCAAGAGATCAGAGCTAAGAGCCTTACCACCTGCTGCAGCTAACCTCTTTAGCCAAGAGACCTCTCAGAAAGAGACCTACTTCCTGTGTGTTTGTCTTTATATAGTCTTTCTGTTCTGCCTTCTCACTGGTTGTAAACCCAAACACATGACTGCCTCTTCACTGCCTGTATGTACAGCCCCCCAGGTCTTCTATGGTTTTGAGATTAAAGGTGTGTGTCTCCAATGCTGGCTGTATCCTTGACCACACAGAGATCTACCTAGCTCTTCTATCAAGTGCTGGGATTAAAGGCATGCGCCACGAATGCCCAGCTCTGCTATGGCTTGCTATTAGCTCTGACCCCCAAGCAACTTTATTTATTAACATACAAATAAAATCACATTTCAGTACAAATAAAATACCACCATAAAACTAGTCATAATGTTAGTCACTACTAGTTGGATGAGAGCACAGAAGACAATCTCTTGTACATTGATGATAGTTGGAAGATAACTTTGCTGAACTACAAATCCATATGTAGTCCATGTGATCATATCAGAATTGGGACAAAGAGGGAATTATATGGTGACATGTCTTTATATAACATCCTTATATAAAACACATAAGAAAACTTTCCATGCTGCCTTTCCTACCATGGGTTGTTCTCGTTTAAAATCCTTTTGCCAGAGTGTCAGGAATGGATGGAAAGCATGGTAAAGATGTGAAATGTGCATGGACAATTTGGGTCGGAGCCTTTCAAAGGAGTTGTGCTCAGGCAGGCAAAAAGCTGGTCCACTGGCAACAAGGAGAGACTGAAGGTGGCCTACACTTCTGAAATCTCAACCCCCACCCCCAGCAGCATGGTTCCTCTAACCTCTAACAAGGCCAGACTTACATGAGTCTATGGGAACCATTATTTAATTAATTTATTTACTTATTTATTTGCTTACTTTTTGTTTTACCTCCAGACCACAGTTTCCCCTCCCCTCTCTCTCCACCCATTCCTTCCCCTCACCTTGCCTAGGCCCCACCTGCCTCAATACACTCCTCTTGTGTTTCTGTATAGAAAGGGGCAGGCCTCCTATGGGTGTCAAGAAAGCATGGCATATCAAGTTGCAGTAAGAAGCGCCTCTCCTTGTGTTAAGGATGGGCAAGGCAATACAGGATGAGGAAAGCCATTTTTATTCAAACCAACACACCCACCAATCAGCATATATAGGCTTTTAGATGACACATGATTAATAGAGGTTTTAAAGTACTTATTTATTATTATTGTTTGTATGTGCATGATATGTGTGGGTGCACTCATCATGTTATACATATGCAGGTAAGAAGACAACATTGTGGAATCAGTTCTCCCCTCACACATTTGCATGGTTTCAGAGGGTTCAATACAGGATGCCAGGCATGTTTGCTAATTCTGATGAGCCATCTCACTGACCTCAATGAAGTTTTTACTATGTTCATCTCATAATGGGTCCAGTGTTCCCTCCACCTCACTCTGTTGCTGTTTGCTTAACTTCAGCATGCATAATAGGGATAGGCACAGCCAGCCATTAGCAGAATCTCCAACTTTGCTCCTTGCCTTGTGAAGGAAGGATTATGACTGAATGTAAAGAAAGTGGAACTGTCCTTACTTTGGGATATGTTTAGAAAACAAAAATAAACAACAAAAACTACCATATTCCAATGAGATTGCAAAGTGAGTATCCAGGTGAAGAACTTTATATGCAATTGTGGCAATTCTCACCACATCACTGTTCAACTAATATATTTAGTCTGTATTGAAAAAAAAAAGAAGAAAGACAAAAGAAGAAAAAAGTTAGATCTTAGAGAATTACAATGGATTGTTATAAGTTCAAGCAAGTAGAAACTCCAATAACCACTGTACCATGAATGGCTCCATTGCTTATCCAAGTCAATACTTTACTTGGTAAATTGTATACAGCAATAATTCTGTCAATATCTTTGGTGACACTTTTGAGGTCTGCTATAATCACTTTACCATCAATCAGCATTCTTTTAGTGTATTTCCTATGGTACTTCAGGAAGGTCTCAATTATGATGTACCATGCATCATGATTATTCAGTGCAAAGAGCTCTTGCTTACCTTTTCTTTTCAGAAGAGATCACACATGTTCTTTATACTGATGGCATGGCATTTACAACTAATGGGAAAGAACTAAGAACTCTGCCAGAAACACAGGCAAGGCATTTGCATGCCAAAGGGCAGGAAACAAACCCAGGAAAATTACAATTGGAGTTTATTGAGTAAAATTTCTGAGCATCCAGTAAAATGGCCTATATTGAGATATCATTTCTAGAATAAAAGGTAAATTGTTGAAGCTGACCACTTCAACAGCTCTATTACCTTGATTTTAAAATTGAGATATGGTATTCCAACTTATTTATTAAATTATACAAAAAGCTGCTCTTTCCGAATGACTTAAGAAAAATGAGTCTCTGAAAGTCTAGATTACCAGCAGCATAACATGACTGAGAGCTGAGATTATCAGAAATATTTATTCAATTTGGTATATCTATGAAACATTTCTTTGACATACATATATGTATATAAATGTGTGTATGTGTGTGAGCGTGTGTGTGAGCGTGTGTGTGCGTGTGTGTGTGTGTGTGTGTGTGTGTGTGTGTGTGTGTGTGTGTTATTATGTCCATCCACAGTATGTGGTTATTTCTTATGGCACTGGAATTCATGCACCTTATCTGTCTCCTGGTAACAAGTTTGTTATAGCACACAAAACATTCAGCCAGTATTGTCTGACTGTGATGTGTCATCTGGATCATAAATGAAAACAAAAGAGCTTTGGCTTCCAATGGCCATCTACTTGTTTATGTTGGAAAATGACAGATCAAGAGACCCAAGGAATCAGAAATAGCTGGCAAATCTAGGCAGAGTCAAGACACCAAAAGGACAAAAAACAAACTTCAGGAATTATTTGAGACACAGGATTCATAATGCACACTAATGTAAGTTAAGCTGGGTATAAGGAAGCTCAACCATTCAATTTCCCACAAGTAAGGAGTACATCATTGCTTGGTAGCACATGTTGCATAACCAGCCATGATTCAGTTGTATTCTCATGGTGAAATGTCCCCATAAGCTCATGTGTTTAAACATATGCTGATGTAAATTGGGAATCTTTAGAAGATCCTTGTTGGCAGAAGTGGTTCCCTTGGTGTGGGCTTTGAAATCTGATAGCCTGGCCCCACCTCCTGCTCCTTTTGTGCTTTCTTAATGTAGATGCAGTGTGCCTCCTGTGACATATAGCCTCGCCCCCTTCCACTTATGCTTTCCCTGACAAGATAGATATTTACCCCCAAATCCTTACACTGTAAGCCACATAAGCCTTGAATGGACCTTAAATAAACCCCCTTTAAATTTCACCCTGTCCGGTTATTTTGTAGCATTCATGAGAAAAGTAACTAACACAGCTTTTCAGTACCACAGTGGCATGTACCAGGTAGTGAGGATATCCAGAGTCTTAGAAGGTTCATACTGTGTTAGAAGAAAGAAACAAAAATAAGTTCAAGTCTCTGAACTGAGTACTTGACATTCAGAATGAAAAAAATCTTTGTGATTTTCATGGACCTTTTCTTTTATTCAAGCAGAATTTTACAAGAGGCAATGGCACAAGGCAAAATGGATTCCCCCAAAGAAGACGGGGTATTTCAGAAATTGGTTTTCTGTGATTTTCACATCATCAGCGGGCAGATATTATTTCCTAAACAGACTTATTTCAGATGAAAAACAAATCAGCCAGTTGTTGATTCAAGTCAACCATTTACCAAGACAAAAAACTCTCACTTCAGTGTACCTAGTCTTCTTTTGTTTGGATTACAGATAGTGTAACTTAGATTTAATTATCCCAGCTTCTCGGCCCTTCATGTAGCTCTTTTATTCATCTCTGTGTGAACAATGACAGTACAGAAAATCATTGTAAGATGAATTCAGGTGAAGCCTTTTGTAAAGTCACGTCTCCATTTCTAAAATAATCTACACCCTCTGTATGAGCCCATATGACATGTGCATGGCATCTTTGTGAAAAATAAGATCAGAACACATAAATTGTCAAGTAAAGCTGATGTGAGAAATAAAAAAAAATCCTAAAAACATGTTCTGCTGTATTGTCATTACAATGATAGGATGAAACTTTGTTTGCTTTATTTTTTCATCAAAACCTGTTATTACTGAGAGTATTTTCTATGGGCTCAACTTCTGAACAGAGAGCAAAATCAAGATAATTAACAAAAAGTCATGAATTGAGTTAGTCTTAAAAGGACAGCAGAATGTTTTTCCTAAATGAATAGAAATGTCCTTTTTTTTTTCAAGCAAAAATAAAAGACTTGGGGATCTTTGATCTCTTATGGAGTTTCCAGTAGTACTGGAAAAATACACATAATGAAGTCTCCTTACTGTCATGGTCAAGTGTGACTTTTTTTCATAGTGTATTTTTAATTGGACAAAAATGCCTTTATCCTTCTCTTTCCAAAAAACACGAATAGAGATAAAGATCCTGAAGCATAGAACCAATGTTGCTGGCAGTTTAATTGGGCAGAGAAGGTCTTTGATACTCAGAGCTTTCTAATCATCAGGCACGTTACAGGGAAGAGAACGCTCCAGGCAAGGCTTCTCAGAGATCAAGGGCACCTGTGGGCCCATGTCAGAACCAGCCTCATTCCAGTGGCTCAGGCTCCTTTCAATCATTCAGCATACTGAGGTTTTTGTATGTGTGGCGACAAGTGTGCAGAACCCTTCTGAAGGCTTTGACACTCAGTGTCCTCTATCCTCCTGCCTGTCTGTGTTCTGGCCTGACTCCCCGCTGTGTGAAGCTACATTTACTTTCCACTATCTGCTGGCTCCCCATGGGAAACTTAACTTCTGGTTTAGGAAACTCAAAGCCAGTCAGCCCTACCCTCCTGTAGTCTAGTTTATTCTGCCATTCAAAATCTGGCCTGTTTTCTGGAGAGCCCAGCTTCTGAGAGATTATTAATTCCAAACCTGCTAATCCGTGTTTAAAAAACAAGTATTCCCTGGACCCCCACCTGTCACAGCAGGATTGCTTAACACAGCAGGCCATACATTCTGCCATCTCTTCCCTGTTCTGGGAGTACTATTCTGGAAACTGCTTCTGGGATTAGAGGAAGCATTTGCTATGCTCCTCCCCCCCCCACCCCGCCACCTTCCTCCCCCCCATCCCTGCAGGATCTCCTGCCACCCAGGAATCAAAAGGAACCTAACCACAAGCCTATAGACGACTTATTAAGCACAGTGTGGGATGACTGAAACATGTGTTGTGTCATGGAACTGAATTTTCTTATGAACTCCAGCAATGCTCCTGTGCCCAGAAGGACAATTAGTTTCAGCACCTTTCTCTAGTATTTAGGTATTTTCTATGGGACATACTTAAATACTAATCCATTTAGCTTCATTGCGGAGGATGGGTATGTCAGTGTGCTTTCTGATCATCAGCTCACTGTGTTCCTGTGTTGTGAGCTGCTTTTACATCTGTTTTTCCTTCTGATAAAACTAAGCACTTTCTTTCACTCTGATTCTCATGTTTTTCCTGTTTGAAATCACTGAGGACAGAATTTAAATTTGTAGAATAAGTATAAGGGATATCCCCCCTTTCCTACCTTTCCCCCTTACTCCCCTATCTTTCTTTCTTGCTTGATTTTTCTTTCTTTACTTTTTTTTTTTTTTTTTTTTTTTTTTTTTTTTTTTTTTTTTTTTTTTGTGTGTGTGTGTGTGTGTGTATGTGTGTGTAACTCTGACTGTCCTGGAACTTATCACTCTGTAGACCAGGCTAGAATAGCCTGGAAATCAGAGATCCATTTACCTTTCCCTCCCAGAATGCTGGGATTAAATACATATGCCACCATATCTGGGTCTTCCTTTCTTCCATTTTTCCTTCCTTTCTTTCTTCTTCCTTTAATAATATATTAATTATTCATTCCTTTCTAGACTTCATACTCACACTTCAAATCTACTCATTATCACACATATACCAAATAAGCATATATTCAAATCATTGTCCTAAAATAGTATTGTATCTGAACAGAATTGAAAGACATCCTGCCATCTACCTTAAAGAATTTCTAGATTACTTAAAACATCAATAGAATGAGAAACTTAAGTCAATTGTTGTATGAACTGCTTACCTAGTAATAGTAAATATGTCAAAGTATATATATATATATATATATATATTTGTATAGATTACTGCAATTTTCAAACACCAGAGCATGCCCAGGGATATTCTTGTTATAAAAGAAAAAAAATTAAATAATAGCAGCATGGGTTCAAATTGTTTTGGAATTTCTGAAACAAACTATTGTTTTCTGTCCCCTCATATTGTGTAGTCATTATTGGTTCCTCCTTATCTACTTTTCCATATTCACCTTTTCATTCTTTCCCAGTTCCTCTTATGTGTTCTTCGGTTATTATTTTATGTGTGCCCTCACTCCTTAACTCACTGTTGATGTGCTTCCTTCCCCCTTTTATTTCCATTCCATCTTTTTTCCAAAAGAGAGCTAACACTTCCACCAGCAGCAATTTTTCTATTACTAAGTACTAAAGAAAGGGTCACTAATGCTGCCAGAAGCGATAAGAATGTATTTGACCTCCCTGCTTACCTGGGAGAAAGCCGAGGCAAGAACTATTTTTTCAACTTGCTTTATAAATAGATAGCGATTTGTTCTCCACTTGCAGAAGATTAAGATGACTACTTTTGTAATAGTAAATTGAGGTGGTTATCAAGTCTGAAGGACTGAGGGGAAAAAGCTGATAGTTGGAAAAATACAATGTAGAAGATTAATGGAAATGTCCATAGAAATCTCCAGGAAAGTTGTGGGTTTCGCAGGGCAGTCAAAGAAATTTTTCAAGTACAGTAGGAATTGAGGGATCCTGGAAGGTCACAGGTGTCTGCTTCATTGACACTATCAGAAAGCCAGGATTTGGGTATTCAAAAGAAATAAAACCGTTTGAATTTATATGAAAATCAGATTTTCAAGCAAGGAAGCAAACTGAATTTTAAGGTAGAAAATTGCAAAGTGCTTTGGAATTGATGAGTCTGTCTGTTTGGAAGTTTGGGTTCTCATCTCCCTAAGAGCAGAGACTGGATCACCTCAGAAAAAAAAATGTCAAGAAGTACTCCCTTCTTTACCTAAGTAGCACAGGAGAATGAGCTCTTGAGATGGTGCCTCTAGTCTAGCAGGCAATGGGATTCTACACCTTGCCTTTGCGTGTTTCTTGCAGATGTGTTTCATGTAAAGCTGTTAATCCCACTTAAAGATATTGTCCTAGTTAATTTTACATTACTTCTCTTCTTCATTCCAATTATTATGCTCTGCCAATTCTACAGTGGGCTACTACCTACAAAAGAGGTTCCCCTTGAAATGATTATCTCTATGGAAATAATCACCTTCTAGTCTTCCATCTGTCAACTACAAGAAACAGCAAATTTTATGTTTTTTAATTTACAGTGAAGCATTTATTTACTTACAATTTTGTGTTAAAAATATGATATGTGTGCCTGTGTGTGTGTTCGAGGAGTATTACAGAGTAGTGAAGCTTAGAAGTACCAACACATCTGCAAGATGCATTCATTCTTATTTCAGGAGCACCAGCACTGTGCAAGTCTCTATAGCAGCCATAGAGAACCAG
Source organism: Peromyscus leucopus (assembly GCF_004664715.2). Taxonomy (NCBI): domain Eukaryota; kingdom Metazoa; phylum Chordata; class Mammalia; order Rodentia; family Cricetidae; genus Peromyscus; species Peromyscus leucopus. The sequence continues at coordinate 91,939,507 of NC_051065.1, forward strand.
CTCCAGGCTACACCAGGGTGGAAAGAGAATGCCCAGAGTCATGAAACTACTTTTCTATCTGAGAAATTTTTAGGGAATGGGGAAAACCTCACAAGAAGTCTGATGGTCACTTTCTTTATCTCTCCTGTGTTCCTTTCCTCTCTATGTTTCTCATGTTGGTTCCTCTGTCTAGTTTCTCCTCTTGGCTTCTGCTCCTTGGTTCTTACAGTTATATATAACCAACAGAAACTTTGATGTTGAATATAGAAGTTACATGTTAATGTCACATTTCAGAAAACTATAAGAAACAGAGCCATCCTGACAATACATATATAATAAATACTAGCTTTCTAATTGCTTGGCCTGTAATCTCTCAACTGCAGCTTCAGAGAAAGAACCAGTCATTGATATCTACTTAGAGAAATCTATTTATAAAACTAAACTTTTGAGGAGTCTAAGAAAAATAAGGAATTTGTACATGCCCTCTATATTTCTAAGTGTAGTAACATTTTAGACTAACATTTTGTGATTAACTGAAATGCTCGGCTTTCATGAAGTGTTTACCAAAAGAGCTGTGTTGTAATGCTTTGGTTGGAATTTAGGTATACCTTAAATTTTTAAGGCACAGTGACACAAAAAGCATTTTAAATCTTGAAATATATTTTCCTATCCTCCATGAAACTTCTGGTTGTCTAAGAACACTTGTATTTCTCATAAGGAGCTACAGAGTCGAGTTATTTTATGTAGTCTAGACTAGCCAGAATATATTTTCACAAATTGAGGTCAGGTACAAGGGTATAAAATGGTACAAGGACTAAATCATTTTCCAGCTAGCAATAATTGGGCTTTATTTTTGTATTTACAATCTAGCCAGATAGTTCAGTTTGTCTTCGTGAACTAAGATAGGGAGTGTTTGTCTAAAAACACATTAGCAAGGCATTGGTCTTAATCTAAAGTTACTGTGAATCATTAAATTAGCTAATGGTATGTAGTTGTCTTAGAGCTGGGGAGATGTAACTATTTTCTTATGTCAACCTGAGCTGCGATATAAAAGAGTTCTCAGGGACTTATTATTCCTGACTTGTGTAGTATTTCTTTGTATTCATATTTATTCATCAAACTATGTTTAAGCTAACATTATAGATATCAAATGGACAATACAGCCTAATGAAGAGTCATCTTCTAGACAGGCCACAGATATAAAGGCCCATAAGTTTGAGATGTAATCATGAGATAGACACATTACCACATTACGTACAGATAGTGGGGAGTTCCCACAGCTGTTTAGGGGAAAAATTGTAATAACACATGAGAAGGTACAGATGGAATCAAATGATATTACAAAGTCTGTGGCCTCCTAAGACTGGATTGAATGAGATTCACCCATCAGAAAATTTTTCATCTAGTGAGCTGACACCTTGAATATTAATTTCCATGTGCTGCATTTATGCCATGGCTACCAGCAGCTATCTGCAAATCTCCAAACTTCAAAATTTCTTCTGAGACCTAGGATAAAGTCTTAAATATGAGTCTTTATAAAAAAAAGTCACATTCTTCAAATACTCAATGATAAAGACTAGAGAGTCACATTCCTGAAAGGTTGGAATATGGACCAAAAAGAAACACTAAATCCTTCAGTTCTGAAATCTGTTTTTTGATAGAATCATCTGTGAAGCATTAATTTAATTAATCTCATTAATAACAAATCAGGAGTTTGCGGAGTAGTGGTGGTGGCGGTGGCTATGCCTTTAATCCCAGCACTCAGGAGGCAGAGCCAGGTAGTTCTCTATGAGTTTGAGGCCATCGTGGTCCAAGACAGGCTCCAAAACTACACATAGAAAGCCTGTCTTGAAAAACAAAACAAAACAAAACAAAGAAACAAAAAAATCAGGAGTCAGATACCGGCACTAAAACCTGAAAGATCAGGGAAGCTAGTTTTAAGTTTTAAGTGGACTGGGACTACAAAAAGACCATTTGCATTGTATGTCTATAGAGAACAGCAGAAACAAATGTTTGGGGAAGATTTATGAAATTTTATCCTGTTGGAAATGTATAGATGAATGGTCTTGTTAAATCAGAAAACAGCAGCAGTGAAGGGTAAGGTTTTTAGCTCTGACCTCTTGGGCTTTCATCTCTGCACTGGCTCTATGTTTCTTATTTAACAAGATCAGTCATCTACGTAAATGTGATTTCTGATAGGTCAATTTACCCTTTTTCTTGGGACATTTTCTCTGGATGAATTGTCCTTTTTCTTTAGATGTTTCACTTGACCAGGGATCTTCAGATTCCTTATTTGGATGCATTCATTCTCTGGGAAAGACAAAAACAAAACTGTGTCCCAATCCTGTCTGAGGAGTTTCTCTTTTAGCAAGTTGTATCTAACCAAAGAAAAAGCAATTGTTAGCCATGTAAGTTAGTTTAGATTGAATGGTCATGCTGTTCAATGAACTATCACCTCTTCTAATCAAGAGTTCTCTCTTGTTCAAATTTAATCTTTATGATTTTTGATGGTATTCATAGCTTTTCTTCTCCTGTGGAAACAAAATCAAAATCTCTTCCCCAATATACCACATATCTGGTTTCCATATACAGGTTGATTTAATTCAGCAGTTTTTTTTTTTCTATTATCCAATATTTCTCTGTAGCTGTTGTTTCTTTCACATTAGCATTTAGAAAATTTAACATAAATAAAGCATTGTACAATCTACCTCTGAAGGTCTTTATTACCCCTTTCTGTTTATTAAGCATATCTTTTAGAATTTTATTAGATATTTCTATAACTGCTTACCCTGTAGAATTGTGGTACTTGTAATATGCTTTATGTTGTAATATGCAAAAAAAACCTTTCAGTTTTAGAGACATATGCTGAAATATTGTTAGACTAATTTGGACAGGTATTCCAGTAGTGGCCACAACATCTAAAAATGTGTAATTACAGAATTAGCCTTGAAATCCTGAATATATATCTATCATATGGTGTACATATTCTAATTTTTCAAAATCTACAAAATAAAAACTATCCATTTACTAAATTTCATTTCTTTAAGTACTTTTTGGTTTACTTCCTGCAGGTAGTGGAATTTGGTTATAAAAATAACAAGTAGGACATTTCCTTATAATTTCCTTAGTTTGTTGCCAAGTGATGGAAAAATCTTTTTTCAAACCCTTGCTATTAATGTGATGTTTCTTATGAAATTCTGAGGCTTCTACCATATTTCCTATGATAGTTGATCAGTTTTATCATTACTTTGTGCTAAAGGCCCTGGTAGAACTGTATGGGATCTGATATGATATATATATATCATAAGATTTCTACTTCTGATACTTTCTTGTAATTGAACAAATAACAAAATCAATTCTGAATGATCTGGAATAAATCCAGCAGTACCAATATGTAAAACAACTCTTTCTGCATATTGAGAGTCAGGAAATATATTAATAGGGTCTGGAAAACCTAATAATACCATGAAAATGGGCATATAATTCTGAATTTTGAACAGAATTATAAGGGTTCGAACCACTGTCCTTAAATTTCCTGACTTATAACCTTCCTTTCCTGATTTGTTTGCATCAGCATAGAACATAGGGGATCTAGAAATTGGTGTTCCCATACAATGTGAGGAAGAATCCAATTAGTTCTCTTTATGAATAGAATTCTATTGCTTTTGGGATATTTGCTGTTAATCTCTCCAAAAAATTACTCCAAGATCTTTACTAATGATCATATTCTGCTCATAAAGAGGTAATTTCAGCATTAGTGAATAGTAATACAATTTCTACTGTGTCTATTCCTACTAATTGATGGAGTCTCAATTTTCCTTTTAGAATAAGCTCAGAAGCCTTTGCTACATAGGTGTTTAATTTTATACTCTGTCTATGTGGTAAAATATATTCATTCTAAAATACTATCTTCTCTCTGCATTAGAATTCCAGTAAGAGAATGTATAGAAGGCAAGATCACCAGAATACAATCAAGCTATGTATAATCAATAGCTTTTCTTTGCCCCCGCTTCCTGCAGCTGCTTTTAAATAATCACTCAGAGGCTTATGTTAATTATAAATATTTGGGGATGCCTCATGCTTATTACTAGCTAGCTTTTACATCTTAAATTAACCCATTTCTATTAATCGGTGTATTGCCATGTGGCCATAGCATTATCGTCTGCTGGCATTTTGCTCCTTGGGTGGCTGGCTGACATCTGTCAGACTTCTTCCTTCTTCCTCTGTATCTCCTTAGATTTCCTGGCTGCCTCTATCTTGCCTTTCCAAATAGGCCAAAGCAGCTTTATTTATTAACCAATGGGAGCAGCATATATTCACAGATTACAGAAATACATCCCACATCATCTATTGGTCCAAATGATCCATATGTGCATCCTGTACTTATTTTTCTACCAAAGTCAATTCTCTCTCAGCCCCATCTGATAATTTTCTTGGACTTTTTAAGTCCTTATCACCTTGTAAGGTTTAAAATAAATTGCTTAGTTCTTGAGCTGTCAATTCAGTTGTGGGCCATAGCCAATTAATATCTCCCTGCATTTTTTTGAAAGTCATTTAAGAGTCAGCAGTTGATCTCTCTTATTGTACTTTCTGTGACTGAAATTTATTGTAATCTTATCCTATATCTTAGATAATTAATAGAATCTCCTTCTTGCATTTTTTTTAGGAGCAATTTGAAATCCCTAACAAAGCAAAATGTTCTTTAATTCATCAAATATTTTCTGTATGGTGTCTACATTCCAATCAGCTAGTACGATATCATCCATATAATGGTAAATTATAGATTGAAGAAACTGTTTACAAATCATTTCCAACAGCTGTTGTATAAAATATTGGTATAGGGTGGGACTGTTTAACATCCCTTGTGGGAGAGTTTTCCACTGATATCTTTTAGTGAGCCAAGAATGGAAGTTTACACAGTGAAGACAAATTTTTCTCTATCCTACTCTTGTTAAGGTATAGTGAAGAAACATTCAAATAAATTAATCACTATAATAAACCATCCTGTAGGTAATAGAGAAAGCAAGGGAATTTTAAGCTGTAAAGAGCCCATTAGCTGAATGAACTTATCAATAGCTCTTAGATCTGTAACCATTCTCCATTTTCCAGATTTCTTTTTAATAAATACAGGAGAAATCCAAGGACTGGTTAATTCTTCAATATGTTGAGCATTTAGCTGCTCTTGTAACAGCTCTTCTAAGGCCCATAATTTTATCTTTGGCAAAAGCCATTGTTCCACCTACACAGGTTTGCCAGTTAACCATTTTAAAGGTAGGGCTGTTGGTAACTTTGAAAGATCAGCAGCTGCTGTGCCTTGTTTATGTACAACCTGAATGATTAGTGACTGTTCTTTATAATACCTTTTAATATTTTTTTTTCTAGAAACATGCACCAGTTAATGGTTTGTTTCTGAGATTGGAGGAATGTTAATCTGGGTATTCCATTGCTGTAACAAATCACATATGCTAGCCACTATGGCTTTAATTTTCCTCTCTGTCCTTCTAGCCCTATACATTTGACCCATCTTTAGCTTCATTTTACCCGACATAAAGTTCCAATCCCTAAAAGCTGAATATTTACCTCCTGAAAAGGCCAATTTTGATATCATGGTTGTGGGGCAATTATTGTTACATCTGCCACTGTGTCTACAAGACCCTCAATAACAATGTCATTTATTCATATTTTTTAACTTTGGTCTTTGAACATTTATAGAAGTTTGGCAAAATATTTCCTGCATAATTTCTCCTGATATTTTGTTTTATCTTCTAAAGCTGGTCTATCATCCAGAGCAGTATAGTTTTTTTTAAAACAGTCATTACATCATTTAATTACTCTGTGGAGGAGTTTCCCCCACTGTTACAGGGAATGATTGAACCAATTTTGATATGAGGACTTGAGAAAGCACCCTCTAAGGTGTTTGCCAATGGCAAAGGGTTGCCTTGTCTGTCCCTTGATCTGCATTTTTTGGTCCAGTGTCAGCCTTTGCTGCACCTTCTGCATATCCAGAAGGCTGAGGCCTTCTGTTTGAATTATCTCTAGAAAAAATATTGTTTCTAGGAATTCCCTGCCTACAATACTTTTTTAGATGACCTTGTTTAGGAAATTTTTAATTTTATTTTTATTCAAGCCTTTGGAAATCTCTGCTATCTAAGCATCATCATGGTTATGAGATTTAATATTGACTGTGTATTTTGGATCCATTCTTTTATGGGTGCTGATCTTATCTTTAAAGTTGCAATTTCCCTTTTGCATTGTGAATTATCATTTTCAAAAGCCAAAGTTTCAATTAATATCCATCTAACTTCTGGATCTGATATTGTTCTATTTATTGTTGAAGTCAAACTTTACTAAAACTATCCAAAGCCCTAAAGAAGCTTTCACTGTATTTTTGCAAATGGCCCAGTCCTTTTTCCTAATTCTTGAATCTTGTCCCAAGCATTCAAAGCTGCTGTATAGCATAGGGACAAGGTGTAATCATTAAATGTAACTGGTCTTTCCACATCAGCATAAAGGCTTTCACCATGGATTTGATCTTGGGAAATCTTAAAATCCCTAGCCCTACCTCGCTGTTTGATGGCCCTAGCTTCATCTCTCTACCAAGTGTTCCATTGCAGCTGAGGACCATATTCTAATATTGCTATAACTAGATCTTTCTAGTCTCATAGAATAATTCTGTTCTGAGTGGACCATGAATTTAACATCTGCTTTACAAAAGGTGAATGCATGCCATATGAAGCTATAGTTTCTTTAGATCTCTTCAAATCTAACATTTTTTGTATGTTCCCAGTTAACTCCTGAATAGGCTGTGGATGCGTCATCTGATTGTTATTCTTGAATGGTAACTAGATAAATTAAGGTTGGTTTTCTAATAACCTTGGACTGTTCCCCTTCAGTTTCATAGTGCCCTGATGTGGTAACTTCTGCTTTAAAATCCTCTGTCTCTGTGTGAATATTTTTCTTAGTTCCATTAGTCTGTCTTTGTGAGGATTTTATCTTATCAGTGAATTTTTTTTTTTGTATTTAACACTGATATCAAGCAACTTTTTTAGAAACAAAATAAGAATAACTAATTGACAATTAACATCATATCAATACCAGCTAAATTGATTATCCCTTCATTTAATTGGTCCATTTTCAAGCCATCCATTGTAGAACTATACAGAGACCTAATTCCATGTATCTTACTTAACATTTAGTCTTTTTTATGTAGGGAATAAACATCTTAAATATTTTCTCACATTTTTTTAAATCAATTTCCTCCCTTTCAGTAGGCCCAGTTGTCTCACCAAACCTGCTGACAATGACAGTGAAGTGTGAGGCAAGCTCTTGCTGCACAGCATGTCTGGGCAGAGAACACAGGCAGTATATCACTTCCCTGAGCCCAGCTGCTGCTGTTTGCATGTAAGCAGCCTGAGAAGGGGGTGCAGGGCAAGCCCACCACCCATGGGGAAAAGGAGCCCAAGAGCTAGACATGTTAAAGGTGGAAACAGAGAATTTGGAAAGCAGCATGTGTCATGTGATGGGCAGAGCTGGCTGGTGGTGAGGGGCTAACTCCAGCCACCTTTTGGCTTCAGACATGTGTGGAATTTGGGGCTTGTGGAGACTGCTGCAGAGAGGCTGAAACAGGAGAATCCCTTACACACTCAGAGGGCTTGAGGAAGAAAGGGAAAAGCCAGCAGATGGTGTGGTGACTATGCTGGGTACAGTTCCTGCTTGAGGTTCTGGTGGATGCCAGCAACGGCAAAGCCAGTACCAAGTGGCTATCTGGTGAATTTGTGCCCTGAGTTGGATGCCAGATGAAGCATTTATTTAATTAATCATATCCATATAAAAACAGGAGTCAGATATTAGCGTAAAAATGTGAAAGATCAGAAAAGCCTGGGAGCAGCCACAATCATTTCCTACCTCTCTAGTTCCTCCATCCAAAAGGCTGCAATTCTTTCTCACCCTGCTTTATTACTTTCTGTCTCCTCTCTGTCCAAAATCCTCTAAACCTCTATGGTTAATTTTGGTTATCTAGTGACTGGCCCTGCCCTCTGACTTCAAGCAAGCTTTATTTGTCAGAACGAAATCAAAATATCACACAACTCTTAGGAACTACAAACAGATGGAGTAGCACCACCTTTCTAGGTCTGCTGCTTGGATCTACTCGTTCTCTGAACTTTCTCCAGCAGATGTCCCATGGTTTTAACAATTTTGTTATCCTGGGGGTATCCAGTACAATGTAGAGCTCACCTCACTACCTTCATGCAATTGTCTCTCATGGTCTGCTTACAGGAAACTTCATCCTGTCACACATTTTGCCTCAGCAACTTTCTGCAATATGTACACAAGTTTTCATGTATCTTCTTGCATTTCAAGTATACAAAAACAGTGCAATATGGGTGACACTGCTGAGTTCTATTAGCATTTCAAAGTGTAGCCTAATTGTCTTAGACTTTGATTGCACCAATTTCTGTGCTTCAAAGACTAAATCTAGGAAAACATTTCTCTATTTAGGTGTTTTTGAGCAGTGTATTTTCAGTTCAAGCTCTTCTAGGCTACCAAGTGAATTTTCATTCTCACAAGTTAAGACCTTTCACAGATGTTGTCTGACCTTCCAGCGTTGTTCCTGTGGTCCCATTGCAGAGAAAGTAGATTATATACATATACATACATATATATATATATACATATATATATATACATATATATATATGTGTGTGTATTCATGTGTGTATGTATGTATATATGTATGTGTGAATAATTTTTTTGAAATTTTAATATAATTATATCATTTTCCACCTTCTTTTCCCTCTTTCCAACTTCTCCCCTGAAGCAATCTTGCTCTTTCTCTCTCTAAAGTTTATAACTTCCTTTCTTTATTTTTTGTTACATCATGTATTTTGAACATATAACTTAGAGTAACTGAGCTGGATATGACCTAAAAGTCTTCTCCCTGAGGACTATTTTTTATGGTAACAGAAGGTTCCATGTAAGCTTTTAAGAGATGGTAGTTATCAGCAGTACCAACAGTCCTGCTGCTCTATGACCCCTATGAACCACAATAATGATATCATGCATAGGAACTCAAGTATGAAATACCAGCATACATAACATGGCAGTAACCAATGGCTCACTAATTGTACTCATGGCCTGCTCTAAAACCATGACTGTTACTGGATTTCTTACAATGGTGCTAATCTTCTTAGCAATTACTGTTGTTTTCTCTTTATCCTTCAGGTCCCTATTCAAACTCCTTCCTTTCCAAACTCTACATTTTTCATATCATTGTCTTTTAATTATTGCTTGTTCTTACTCCATTGTCTTTTTGTAAATGCAAATGAAGACACTGAGCAGCAACCATTACACAGCCCAAATACTATGCTGTTCTGAAATTTCCTCTAAAAAAGAAATTAGTCCATTACTTTTCAATACAGCTTCACTAAAATTCTCAGGACATAGGCACAATGTAGTCAGAATCTTTATTATAATATGAAATAAATGAATTTACCCAAAATTCCTAATAGAGTTCTTGTCTCTATCTGAAAGTTCCTCACCTTGGTTCTTATCTATGCTTCTCTCAACAATTCAGGAAACTGCCACTGAAATGGCTAACTAAGCAACTTTGACAACATTCTAGTCCCTCTCTTCTTACAGCACTTTAGAGACCATTTGTTTCTCTCTCCAAATTCTCCAATGGTTCCTGCAAACATGTATCTAGGGCATAAAAATCATGTGGTCAACAGTATCAGAAAAGCATTCCCACTTCACAGCATGAATATTCTCTACTAGTGAGTTTTCCTGTTGCTATGATAAAAATACCAAATATTGTTATCTTAAGGAAGGAAGGACAGGAGGGAGGGCTTGTTTTAGCTCAAGATTTAATAAGAGAAGCAGTCTTCTGTGACAGAAAAAGGAAGAATGATGGCAGTAGTATTGCTTGGATGTTCACATTCTATCTATATTAAGGCAGTAGAGAAATAGCAACTTCGCTTGCTTTCTCCTTGTAGGGCTACCAATATTCAAAGTAAGTTTTTTTTTTGTCCTTGGGTAAATCTTTCTAAAACCATCTTCATAAACATTTTCAGAGACATATTTCCTGGGTGATCCTAAATCCACTCAAGTTGACAATGTAGGTTTTCCTAAACAGCTTATCTCTTACCATGCTTAATATCAAGAGACATTATCAGTAATTCTTACAGACATATTTTAGAAAGATTCAGGGATATTTTCTATCTCACACTTATTTTTGGCAATTTAGCTATAGATTGTGAATAGCTAACACAGGGCCTTGGGACTAGAGGAAATACACAATTGGGAATTGCAACATCATTTTGATAGGGCATAAGGTTTGATTCTAGCCTGGGAAAGAGCAAAGGTAAAAGAGCTCCTAAAAAAGAAAATAGAATTAATGAGGTTGACCTTCCCTAGATACAAAAATAATACCAGATGTGAAGAATTTGTCAGACACTACACAAATAAAAAGTGAGATGAACTCCTGCACTAATGTTTTAGTTGGAAGGAAATAAGATTGAAGAAAGTGTAAAATACTGACTCTAGAAAAGGAGTTTTTATCAAGTTGTTGAATTATGTGGGTCTGAGTCATTAGATGATTAGAAAATTTCTTGGTTAAAGGAAATTTTACCATATAAGATATAGATCAATTTGGACCTAGATTCATCCTTTCATTATTGTGAATCTGAATTTTTGTTCTTTATTTACTGCTTTTTAGTATTTTATTTTCTTATGTGACCAGGGGATAAGAGACAAGTATATTCCCTACACTGTAAACAAGAAAACTAAGTAACTCTTGGTGGATAGAATGCTTTGTGATGAACATAGGATACCTATTGTCTCATCTCACAAAGTCTTCCTATTTCTGTGTTAGAACTGGAGTGATGGCAATCAAATATACAGGAAGCACAGACAGAACACACAAAAAAATAAATCTTCAAAAATATGAGCCATAAAGAATCAGTTATAGTATGTTCATCTTCCAATCAGCATCCTCTTCACTGCTCCATCAGCAAAACTCAAAGACTATGTTCAAGATGAGAAATGGCCTGCTATTGCTAAAGACATGGACAAAGTGTTGATACATAAATGAAGAATAACTTTCTACAAACTCTTTACTTCAGTAAGGAAATAAACTGTCTAAAACTGCTCTCTGAAATTCAGAGTATGCTCTCTGAAAAATTAACTGTAATCCTTTAAGCCTGCTAACCATATGGCTGTTTATCCGAACCAATGTTCTGTTTATTAAAGCAGGATAACCCACTGTGTGTGTGTGTGTGTGTGTGTGTGTGTGTGTGTGTGTGTGTGTGCTTATTGTCTGTATGTATGCAGATGGGTATTTGTGACTGTGCATGTAGATGTAAGAGATCAACTTTACATGTCTGTCTTTATTATTTCCCATATATTTCCCATTTTTAAGTTATTTTTTCTTTTTCTTTCTTTTTTTTTTTTTTTTTGGTTTTTTGAGACAGGGTTTCTCTGTGTATCTTTGTGCCTTTCCTGGAACTCACTTGGTAGCCCAGGCTGGCCTCGAACTCGTACAGATCCGCCTGCCTCTGCCTCTCGAGTGCTGGGATTAAAGGAGTGTGCCACCACCGCCCGGCTCCATTTTTTTAAAGTTAAGATTGCTCATCAAACATAGAATTCACAAATTCATCTTGATATACTGTTCACCACGCTGCAAGAATCACCCTGCTTCTGTCTCCCCAAATTTTGGATTAAAGGCATGTGTATTGCACCCTATTTTTCATGTGGGAACCGGTAATCTAAACTACAGTCCTGCTTGAGTATTAAGCATTTTTCCCACTGAGTCATCTCCAATGGCCTGTCCAAAAAAAAAAAATAAAAAAAAAAAGACTTTGAGCTTAATATTATACAACATATACCATCCAGATTTTGTGGTGAAAGATAGATTTAATATGGCCACTAATCAATGTTTCTTTTTCAGTGACCTGGAATGATTCTTCCACAGGTCTGAAATGATTTTTCCATTTTTGCCAGAGAAAGGAGCTTTATAGCATTCATTGAGCCCATTATGTAAAAGAATAAATAGGATACGGATTTAATTCAGTCTTGTACCAGCTTCTCAGAATAATAGATGAGGAAGATGTCAGAATAACACAGAGCAGATTTTTACCTTTTGCTTGATTTAATATGAGAAATTCTATCCTTCCTTTTCACTTTCTTAGAGGTTAAAAGCAAATAAATAAAACTCTTATCACTCATATCTTTCTGGTCAAGCAACCCTGAGGGCTACTTCATATTTTGCTGTGTGTGAATAATAGTTTAGTGCTGAGGGCAACTAGCTTCTGTTTTATTTTATTGTACTGCTGTAAAGCAATTTTGGTCTCCAACTGAACATTTCATTTCTTATTTATTAAATTTTATGACTATTCTTTTACCACAGGTACTTAGAGTAGGAGCACATATTTTTGAAGAGCACACTTTCTGCAGTGCAAGTGCTTATCATAAAGAACCTGGACCTTTTAGACTCAAGGACACTAGATAAACTAGAAGTGAATACTTGGATCCTGGGTCAGAGTATGAGTATTTGTGAAATAATGAGGAAGCAGAAATAACACAATACAGAGTGGATCTGTGTGCTCAATAGTCAGAGGCAAGACAATCTAACCCTGATGGTTGAGATGTGATTGATAATGGACTCATGCCTCTAAAATGTTATTAGAGATAATGAACGAATACTCTTCTCTGAGGACCTTAAGGGGTCAAGATAAAGGTTAACATAATAGATTTTAGGCCAAGTCCAAAGGTCATATTTCTCAAGCCCTATCTCACTATATCAGCCTTCATAAACTTACAGAGTGCTTTTTACTCTTACACAATTTCAAAATTAACCATTTTTCTTTGTCTGATTTACTTTTCTTTTTTAACACTTTTGAATGCTCAGCATTATTGCTTTAGATGATTTATTCCTTACTTCTTAACTGTTCTACAAGACTTTAAGTCTTGTCTTCAAAGAGATAGTGAGATATGGAAGATAACGATATATGGAAAAATAGCATTGCCCAATGATGGTGAAGACCTATATTCTAGGCTATCCAGAAGGCTGGGGCAAGAGGATCGTAGGGCCTGCCAGAACTATATACCACATTCTAGACTATGCTTGGCAACTTCATGACATACTATCTTGAAATTTAAAAATAATTAGAGAAAAGTTTGGTTATATAATTCAGGGATAGGTGCTTGCATTGTATGGGCAAGGTCCAGGATTCATTGTTGCTATGAAAAAAATTACATTAATGTAATCAAACTAATTGTATGAGATAACACTATCACAAGATGGAAAACAGAATTTGCATTTACAAGTATATGTAATTTGCTCCAGTATTGGGATTAAAATTTAAACTGAAATGTATAAAACTTATTCTACCACACAGAGGGAAGATCTAAAATTCTCAGAGTTCTAGCCTTACCATAGTAACCCTACTAATTATATAACTATTAGCATTCACTTTTTTTTATATTAGCTTCAATTTCACCATTGGAAATATGTATAGAATAGTCTGACTATAGTTGAAATTTCAACAAAATCCTAGTATATGTGAAGAAATATCTCAATTAAATTATAAGGAAGAAGTTGAAATGTGCTATCTCCAATCCTAATCATTTCAGAGGTATATATACCAGAGTACTCCCTCACTATATAGTGCTGTGAGATGTTCTGTATGTCCTGTGGGAGACCGTTCTTGGGTTCCTCATGGCTTTACCCAGCATGTCCACATAGAGGATAACTAGGACCACGGCTTGAGTGCAGGTGTCTTAGATGGTCTGCACTTGGCTGTACTATGGGATGGTCTGTATGTCAAGTTGCTCTGATTGGTCAATAAATAAAACACTGACTGGCCAGTGGCTAGGCAGGAAGTATAGGGAGGACTAACAGAGAGGAGAAATAAAAGAACAGGAAGGCAGAAGGAGCCACAGCCAGCCAGACTGACAAGCAGCATGAAAAGATGCTAGTAAGCCACAACCCGCGTGGCAGGGTATAAATTTGTGGAAAAGGATTAATTTAAGCTAGAAGAACAGTTAGCCAGAAGCCTGCCATGGCCATACAGTTGGTAAGTAATATAAGTCTCTGTGTTTACTTGGTTGGGTCTGAGCGGCTGTGGGACTGGCGGGTGACAAAGAATTGTCCTGACTGTGAGCAAGGCAGGAAAACTCTAGCTACATTGTAGTCCAGGCTGGCTTTCAATTTGTAGTGATCACTTGCTAAGGCCCCAGCGTGAATATAGCAGATATAGATCATCATACTTAGTTTATGTCAAATGTTCGGCACTTATTTCAAATCCTGGTACCTACAACAGTGTTGGTGAGAAAGCCATGTAGCTATTAAACACCATGATTATGAGAAAAGTCATGAAGAGCTTCCTTGTTAAATAAAAAATGATCTAAAGTTACATAACTATTTATATGTATTGGTGAAATTATTAAGGCCACTCCACATAGTTAAAAGGGGGGTTTATTTTGTGGGGTAACTTACAAGTGAAGGGATAGGTTGCAGGATCTGGGAAAGGTGTAGCACAATCCGGTGGTGTTCTCTGGAGAACTCTGCTCAGTCTACCTTCAGCATCCTGGGTCCAGTAACCAAGAGAGCTGGCCCGTCGGGATCTCAGGTCTTCAGGGTCCTCTCTTGGCCCTGCTGTGTAGGCATGACAGTTACCGAAGGCTCAATGGGGGAACTTCCAGATCAAACTGGAATGGCTACCCACTACACATGTTTATTTGTTATATTCAACAAAGTGGAGTAAGTAGGTGAGGAGCAGTTTGGTGTTACAAAATAGTCACATTAGCAGAGAGTATACCCAGGGAACCAATTAGTTTTACAGAAACTCAGTTGTTAATACACAGGAGAACAAAATTCAACTAAAGTTATTGATTTGGTCAATTATAGTGGTACTTGGGCCTCAGAAGACAATTACTAGAAACCAATAACCTTGGCTTAAAAAGTTCTGGAACATTGCCTGACCTGTATTTCCCATGTAACCACTCTATCACACAGGGCATATTAATGCAAATTTAATTTATTAGAATCTAATGTTTATTTTGAAATTGCAATTATGAGAGGCAGTTAGTAGCTCCCTATGGACCATGACTCCTGGTAACCAGGTATTTCTGTAATCTGCACCCACATTGACTCCTTCTTTGGCCATGTAGTTTGTTTGGATCAATGGGACAGAACCTGAGAAAGCAGGGCATTAGAGTTGCACATTGAGGTTTCCCTTTCTTGAATCCCTTCCTCGTAAAAGCAGGCCACCATGCTTAGGCAATCCTAGATGAGGTTCCCTAAGTAATCAGCAATGACACAGCAGATGAGAAGTACTGTAAGACCTGTCAGGAAGTCACCTCCAATAAAACTCATCATAGTAACATCAACAAAAAATGTTAGCAAAAATCACCCACAGAATTATGAACACTAATCATTAGTGAAATCCAATCTTTTAGGATGTTTTCTTTTGCTCTATTAGCAAATTAAATCCCTAATGGAGATTCAAGTGTAGTGTAAAACAACTCCTCTCTACTAATTTTTAATTGGCTGGCTGTCTATCGTGTACATGGAGTGAAGATCTTGAGAAAATTAAGGCGTGCTCCTCTTCATGACCATAAATATTATTAACCCAATGACAAAGTTTTAGGAATCCCAATTTCCCTTCTTCATATACTACCTTATGGAGAAATTCATGGTTGCTCTTTTTGAGAAGATGGAACGATTCTTAAGTTCAATCCTCATAATTTACTCTAAGACTTCAGCAGTCATCTTTCAGTGCTGTACCTTACTCAGTTTTCAACAATATGAAAAACTCTTTTTCTTTGAATCTATTATTTTTATTCCACCAGTGTCATGTCCCCGAACATATCCCTGGATAGCAATTCTCATCTTTGACAGAATAATCAACTTGTGGCAATTATCTCTTGAGTCTTTAATAATTATATGAAAGAAATCAAATGTACAAGAATAGAGTTAATTTAAATGGTATGTTTCATAAACCTCTTTGAAATGTTATCAGACATAAGTCATAGACAAGTTATTATATAATCTACTAAATCAAACTCTATCTCAAACCACAGTTATTGTAAAAATGGCTACCCTCCACTCTTACAACATGGAAAATATCACTTACTTGAATGATAAACATTATTGGTTCTCTGGAATTCATAAGGATTGTCATTGTCATCAGAATCAAAAGAATCAAATAACCATTGATTCTACAGAAACTCCTTTCTGCATTTCCCTAATCAGGTCTAGATTAATTGTTCTAATTAGAGAAATGCAGTATATATTAGAGAAATTTCTAATTAGAGAAATATATATATATATATATATATATATATATATATATATATTCTTCCATTTGCATGTTTTCTTCAAAGTATCTAATGCAAAGTTCTCCAGGAAAGTATAAGTAATGAAGAAGAAGGATTTTAAGCACCACAGACTTCCAAAGCCACTCCTGTTCTTGGTCTTTGATCACTAATTGAATACCCCTCTGTATCTTGTCACTTCATGAACATCTATCTTCTCTCCTGGAACTCTGAGTTGCTAAATACTCCTCTTTATTTTCTTACTACACTATTATGTCTCATTTCACTATAAACTTGGGCTATTTTCTTTGGCAATCCATTTCTAGGTATTGGCTATTTTAGTTCATGGTCAACCCCAAGAGAAATACTTCAGGAACATAAGAGAAAGAAATGCAGATGACCCACTATAGACTTATGTATTCCTTTTGCATATAGGTTACCTGGAGTTTCTATTTTTTTTGCTTAAGTTGACCCAACTTTGGCCATAGTTTCTTTCATTTGCCTGTGGTGTCCACTTAAGAGTGTCACTATGTTTTGATGTATTTTATCCATTTGTTACTTTCTAGCATGTCAAGCTGCTCAACACCATTATTTGCATTTTTTTAAATTCTACACTAAATTATTTTTCTAGGAGTCCTTGGTTTCTTTTGTTTGAGAGTATTCTTAGAAACCATTATCTGAAGATGGCTGGTTTAGGCTACTTATTCTGTATTATAAGGAGAACTTGCTAGGATCTACCTCACAGATTCCTAGACATTTCTGCTGCACTAGGTTTCCACATCACCCTCCCTCAAAGGCTGTCTAATTCCAGTCTTCTACTTTTTCCAGTGTATCTTTCTGGCTTCTTTATCAAAATTTAGGTGCCCATGGGTGTGTGGATTCATGCCTAGGTCTTTGATTTAATTTCATTGTTCAATGTATTTGTTTTTATGGCAGTAGTATATGGATTTTATTACTATACCTCTAGAGTACAACTGAAAATCAAGGAGGGTGCTACCTCCAGAAGTTCTTTTATTGTTCAGGATTGTTTTATCCACCCTGTTTGTTTGTTTTTCTATATGAAGTTGAGCATTGCCCTTTCAAGGTCTCTAAGGAATTGTGTTGGTTTTTTGATGGGGATTCTGTTGACTGAAGATTACTTGTCTTTTTCCATTTTGATCCTATTGATCCATGAGCATGGGAGATCTTTAAATCTTCTGATGTCTTCAATTTCTTTCTTCAGAGACTTGAATTTTTTATCATACAAGTGTTTTACTTTCTTTATGATAATTACTACAGGATATTTTATATTATTTGTGGTTGTTGTGAAGTTTGTTGCTTCCCTTATTTCTTTTTCAGACCATTTATCATTTGTATATGGAGGGCTACTGATTTTTTTGACATAATCTTGTATTCAGCCACCTCACTGAAAGGAAGTTTCCTATAGGAGTTCCCTGGTCAATATTTTGGGGTTGCTTATCATATCATCTGCAAATAACAATAATTTGACTTCTTCCTTTTCAATTTATATATCCTTGATCTTCTTCAGTTGTGTTATTGCTCTAACTATAACATCAAGTGTTATGTTGAGTAGTTATAAAGAGAGTGAACAGCCTTGTCTTGTTTTTTTATTTTAGTGAAATCATTTTGAGTTTCTCTCCATTTAATTTGATGTTACCTATAGGCTTTCTGTAAATTGCCTTTATTATGTATAAGTATGTTCCTTGTATCTCTATTCTCTCCAAGATTTTTATCATGAGGTATGTTGGATTTTGTCAAATGCATTTTCAGCATTTAATGAGTTAAGGAAACCAGGAGAACATGGCCCACAGAACCAACTGGGCAGGTATCTTAGAGTCTCATAGACACTGAAGCAGCAACCATGGAGCCTACATGGGTCTGCACTAGGTTCTTTGCATATATGTTAAGGTTATGAGTTTAGTGTTTTTGTGGGACTCCTAACAGTGGAATGGAAGGTGTCCGTAATTCTTTTGGCTGCTATTTTGACCCTTTTCCTCCAAC
This sequence comes from Peromyscus leucopus, assembly GCF_004664715.2. NCBI lineage: Eukaryota > Metazoa > Chordata > Mammalia > Rodentia > Cricetidae > Peromyscus > Peromyscus leucopus. The sequence goes on from NC_051065.1 coordinate 91,957,801, forward strand.
TGGGTTTCCTCACCTAGCCTTGAGAAGAGGGTTTGTACCTAGTCTTATTGTATGTTGTTATGTCATGTTCTGTTTATATCCCTGGGAGGCCTGTTCTCTTCTGAAGGGAAATGGAGGAAGAGTCATCTTCAGACTATAGGAGGGGGCTGGACAGAGTGGAGGGAGGCGAAACCGGTCTGACTGTATTGTATGAGAGAAGATTAAATACTATTTCTAATAAAAGAAACATGTCTTTATGAAATATGCGCTACTGCTAAACTTGTAAATTAGTTGGGAGACAAGAAATAAAAGTGTGTATACTGATCCATGTATAATTTTTGCATAATTTTATCTACTCTCATCTTGTATCATTTGTCTTTATCTAGCATCTGCATACTTACTAGCTGTCAGCTATCTATCATCTATTATTAGCTATTTAGCATCTATCTCTATAATTTCTTTATTTATTTACATATCTCTAATCTCTCTTTCATCTATCATCCCTCATCTCTCACCTATAAATCTGTTTTCTATCAATCATTTATTTGTCAATAATTTATATACTTCCAATCTTTCATCTGTCTTTTGCCTACCATTCTATCATCTACCAGTCCATCATTTGTTTATCCATCTATCTATCTATCTATCTATCTATCTATCTATCTATCTATCATCATCATCATCTATGACCTATGTATTTCTATATTAGCAAATATTTGTATTCCTATTAGTCTAAAATGCATCCATAGTATATTTCCTATTATAATCTATTATTGCATATATTCTCTCCTAATTCCTTATCAATAGCACTATAATCTCTAAATATGATAATTGTTTTCCACCAATTATCATCAATTTACATAATAATTCAGTTCTAGTTTACATTTAATGTTTTCAGAATCTTGGTCCATTTTCCTCATTTGTGAAAACTATAAATTCCTTTATTATCTAAAGATCAGTTCTTCATACAGTTGCATATGTCTTTTAGCCTAAAGATCATAATCTGTCCAAATTTACTGACATCAGTCTAATAGTGATACTTTGGTGAACATGTGACATATGTTCCTTATACATTACTATTTATTTATTTATTTATTTATTTATTTATTTATTTATTTATATTTTATAACACCATTCAGTTCCACATAATAGCCACAGATTCCCATGCTCTCCCCCCCGCCCCCTCCCCCTCCCCCAGTCCACCCCCCATTCCCATCTCCTCCAGATCAAGGTCTCCCCCGAGGACCAGGATCGACCTGATACACTCAGTCCAGGCAGGTCCAGTCCCCCCCGACCCCCCCCCCCACTCCAGACCTAGCCAAGCATCCCTGCATAAGTCCCAGGATTCAAACAGCCAACTCATGCAACGAGTCCAGGACCCGGCACCACCGCCCAGCTGCCTCCCAAACAGATCAAGCCAAATGACTGTCTCACCCATTCAGAGGGCCTGATCCAGTTGGGGGCTCCTCAGCCTTGGTTCATAGTTCAATGTGCTTCCATTCATTTGGTTATTTGTCCCTGTGCTTTATCCAACCTTGGCTTCAACAATTCTCGCTCATATAAACCCTCCTCTTTCTCACTAATTAGACTCCCAGCGCTCCACCAGGGGCCCAGCCGTGGATGTCTGCATCCAGATTCCTCAGTCCTTGTATGGGGTTTATGGCACAACTATCAGGGTGTTTGGCCATCCTTTCACCATAGTAGGTCAGTCCCGGCCGTCTCTCGACCATTGCCAGCAGTCTTTTGTGGGGGTATCTTTGTGGATCTCCGTGGGCCTCCCTAGCTCTCTGCTGCCTCCCCTTCTCATGTGGTCTTCATTTACCATGGTCTCCTATTGCTCGTTCTCCCTCTGTTTTCTTGATCCAGCTAGGATCTCCCGCTCTTTTTCCCTCGACCGTCACCCTTCATTGGTCCCACTCATGTCCAGGCTGTTCATGTAGACCTCATCCATTTCTCCATGTCTTTCTTGGGGTCCCGTTTTCCAGGTAGCCTCACTGGTGATGTGAGTAGCAGTTCAGTCATCCTTGTTCCACGTCTAGCATCTTCCTATGAGTGAGTACATACCATACTTGTCTTTCTGAGTCTGGGTTACCTCACTCAGGATGATTTTATCTAGATCCATCCATTTGCCTGCAAACCTCATGATGTCATTGTTTTTCTCTGCTGAGTAGTATTCCATTGTGTATATGTGCCACAATTTATTTATCCATTCTTCAGTTGAAGGGCATCTAGGTTGTTTCCAGGTTTTGGCTATTACAAACAATGCTGATATGAACATAGCTGAGCAAGTGCTCTTGTGGTATGATTGAGCATTTCTTGGGTATATGCCCAGGAGTGGTATAGCTGGATCTTGGGGGTGATTGATTCCCAATTTTCTAAGAAAGCGCCATATTGATTTCCAAAGTGGTTGTACAAGCTTGCATCTCCACCAGCAGTGGAGGAGAGTTCCCCTAGTTCCACATCCTCTCCAGCATAAAGTGTCTTCAGTGTTTTGATCTTAGCCATTCTGACAGGCTTAAGGTAGTATCTCAGAGTTGTTTTGATTTGCATTTCCCTGATGGTTAGGGATGTTGAGCAATTCCTTAAATGTCTTTCAGCGATTTGAGTTTCCTCTGTTGAGAATTCTCTGTTTAGTTCTAAAGCCCATTTCTCAATTGGACTGTTGGTCATTTTGATGTCTAATTTTTTGGGTTCCTTATATATTCTGGATATCAGTCCTCTGTCACATGTGGGGTTGGTGAAGAAATTATCGCATTCTGTAGGCTGTCTCTTTGCCTTGTTGACCGTATGCTTTGCTCTACAAAAGCTTCTCAGTTTCAAGAGGTCCCATTGATTGATTGTTTGTCTCAGTGTCTGCGCTACTGGTGTTATATTTAGGAAGTGATCTCCTATGCCAATGCGTTCAAGATTACTTCCTACTTTCTCTTCTAGCAGGTTTAGAGTAGCTGGATTTATGTTGAGGTCTTTGATCCACTTGGACTTAAGTTTTGTGCACAGTGACAGATATGGATCTATTTGCAGCCTTCTACACATTGATATCCAGTTATGCCAGCACCATTTGTTGAAGATGCTTTCTTTTTTCCATTGTACACTTTTGGTTTCTTTGTCAAAAATTATATGTCCATAGGTGTGTGGGTTAATGTCAGGGTCTTCAATTCGATTCCATTGGTCCACATGTCGGTTTTTGTGCCAATACAAGCTGTTTTTATTACTGTAGCTCTATAGTAGAGCTTGAAGTTAGGGATTGTGATGCTCCAGAAGTTGTTTTATTGTACAGGTTTCTTTTAGCTATTCTGGGTTTTTTGTTTTTCCATATGAAGTTGAGTATTATTCTTTCCAGGTCTGTGAAGAATTGTGTTGGTATTTTGATGGGGATTGCATTGAATCTGTAGATTGCTTTTGGTAAGATTGCCATTTTTACTATGTTAACCCTGCCTATCCATGAGCATGGGAGATCTTTCCATTTTCTGACATCTTCTTCAATTTCTTTTTTCAGGCACTTAAAGTTCTTGTCATATAGGTCCTTCACTTGCTTGGTTAGTGTTACCCCAAGGTATTTTATGTCATTTGTGGCTATTGTAAAGGGTGATGTATCTCTAATTGCCTTCTCAGCTTCTTTGTCCATTGTATATAGGAGGGCTAATGATTTTTTTTAATTGATCTTGTATCCTGCTATGTTGCTGAAGGTGTATATTATAAGCTTTATCAATTCCTGAGTGGAATCTTTGGTGTCACTCAAGTATACTATTATGTCATCTGCAAATAGGGAAAGCTTGACTTCTTCCTTTCCAATTTGTATCCCCTTAATCTCCTTATGTTGTCTTATTGCTCTGGCTAGAACTTCAAGTACTATATTGAATAAGTATGGGGAAAGTGGACAGCCTTGCCTCCTTCCTGATTTTAGTGGAATTGCTTTGAGTTTCTCTCCTATTAATTTGATGTTGGCTGTTGGCTTGCTGTAAATTGCCTTTATTATGTTTAGGTATGTTCCCTGTATTCCTGATCGCTCCAAGACTTTTATCATGAAGGGGTGTTGGATTTTGTCAAATGCCTTTTCTGCATCTAGTGAGATGATCATGTGGTTTTTTTCTTTGAGTTTGTTTATATGGTGTATTACATTGATGGACTTTCGTATGTTGAACCACCCTTGCATCCCTGGGATGAAGCCTACTTGATCATGGTAGATAATTGTTCTGATGTGTTCTTGGAGTCTGTTTGTCAGTATTTTATTGAGTATTTTTGCATCAATGTTCATGAGGGAGATCAGTCTGTAGTTCTCTTTCTTTATTGCATCCTTGTTTGGTTTAGGAATCAGGGTAATTGTAGCCTCATAGAAGGAGTATGGTAATGTTCCTTCTGTTTCTATTATGTGGAACAATTTAGAGAGTATTGGTATTTACTCTTCTTTGAAGATCTGGTAGAATTCTGCGCTGAAACCATCTGGTCCTGGGCTTTTTTTGGTTGGGAGACTTTTAATGACTGTTTCTATTTCCTTAGGGATTATTGGACTATTTAAATAGTTTATCTGGTCTTGATTTAACTTAGGTATATGGTACCTATCCAGAAAAATGTCCATTTCTTTTAGGTTTTCCAGTTTTGTGGAGTAGAGGTTTTTGAAATATGACCTTATAATTCTCTGGATTTCCTCAATGCCTGTTTTTATGTCCCCCTTTTCATTTCTGATTTTGTTGATTTGGATTCTCTCTCTCTGTCTTTTGGTTAGTTTGGATAACGGCTTGTCTATCTTGTTGATTTTCTCAAAGAACCAGCTCCATGTTTCATTAATTTTTTGTATTATTCTCTTAGTTTCTAATTTATTAATTTCACCTCTCACTTTGATAATTTCCTGGCGTCTTTTCCTCCTGGGAGACTTTGCTTCTTCTTGTTCTAGAGCTTTCAGGTGTGCTGTTAAGTCACTAGTGTGGGATTTCTCCAACTTCTTTATGTGGGCATTTAGTGCTATGAATTTCCCTCTTAACACTGCTTTCATAGTGTCCCATAAGTTTGGGTATGTGGTGTCTTCATTTTCATTGATCTCTAGGAAGTCTTTAATTTCTTTCTTTATTTCTTCCTTAACCCATTGGTGATTCAGTTGAGCATTATTCAGTTTCCATGAGATTGTAGGTTTTCTGTAGTTTTTGTTGTTGTTGAAATCTAACTTTAAACCATGGTGGTCTGATAGAACACAGGAGGTTATTATAATTGTTTTGTATCTGTTGAGATGTGCTTTGTGGCCAAGTATGTGGTTGATTTTAGAGAAAGTTCCATGGGGTGCTGAGAAGAAGGTATATTTTTTCTTGTTAGGATGGAATGTTCTGTAGATATCTATTAGGTCCAATTGGGTCATGACATCAGTTAAGTCATTTATTTCTCTGTTAAGTTTTGATTTGGGAGATCTGTCCAGTGGTGAAAGTGGGGTGTTGAAATCTCCCACTATTAATGTGTGGGGTTTTGTATGTGGTTTAAACTTTAGTAATGTTTCTTTTACATATGTGGGTGCCCTTGTGTTTGGGGCATAAATGTTCAGAATTGAAACTTCATCTTGGTGGATCATTCCTGTGATGAGGATGTAATGCCCTTCTTGATCTCTTTTGATTGATTTTAGTTTGAATAATATTTTGTTGGATATCAGGATGGCTACACCCACTTGTTTCTTAAGACCATTTGATTGGAAAGTCTTTTCCCAGCCTTTTATTCTTAGGTAGTGTCTGTCTTTGAATTTGATATGTGTTTCTTGTATGCAGCAGAAAGATGGGTCCTGCTTTCGTTCCCATTCTGTAAGTCTATGTCTTTTTTATAGGTGAATTAAGTCCATTGATATTAAGGGATATTAACGACCAGTGATTGTTCATCCCTGTTATTTTTGGTGGTAGTGTGTATGTACTTCTCTTTTTTGGGGTTTACTGTTGTGGCTTTATCTATTGCCTGTGTTTTCGAGTGTGTATCTGACTTCCCTCGGTTGGAATTTTCCTTCCAAGTTCTTTCTGTAGGGCTGGGTTTGTGGATAGGTATTGTTTAAATCTGGCTTTGTCTTCGAATGTCTTTTTCCTTCCATATATGATGTTTGAAAGTTTTCCTGGGTATATTAGTCTGGGCTGGCATCCATGGTCTCTTAGTGTCTGCATTACATCTGTCCAGGTCCTTCTGGCTTTCAAAGTCTGCATTGAGAAATCGGGTGTTATTCTGATGGGTTTACCTTTATAGGTCACTTGGCCTTTTTCCTTTGCTGCTCTTAATATTCTTTCTTTATTCTGTACATTTAGTTGTTTAATTATTATGTGTCGAGGGGACTTTTTTGGGGGGTCTAGTCTGTTTGGTGTTCTATAGGCTTCTTGTATCTTCATAGGCATTTCCTTCCTTAAGTTGGGAAAGTTTTCTTCTATAATTTTGTTGAATATATTTTCTGTGCCTTTGAGTTGGTATTGTTCACCTTCTTCTATCCCTATAATTCATAGATTTGGTCTTTTCATGGTGTCCCAAATTTCTTGGACATTTTGGTTCATGACTTTGTTGGCTTTAGTGTTTCCTTCGACTGATGAAACTATTTCTTCTACTGTATCTTCAATGCCAGAAATCCTCTCTTCCATCTTTTGCATTCTGTTGGTTATACTTGCATCTGAAGTTCCCGATCTTTTACTCAGGTTTTCTATTTCCAGCATTTCCTCTGTTTGTGTCTTCTTTATTTTTTCAATTTCCCTTTTCAGGTCTTGGACTGTTTCCTTTGTTTGTTTCATTGCTTTTTCATGATTTTCTTCCAGTACTTTATTGTTTTCTTGCAGGACTTTATTATTTTCTTGCAGGACTTATTGTTTTCTTGCAGGGCTTTATTGTTTTCTTCTAATTTGTTTGCCCTTTCCTCTAGTTGTTTACAGCGTTCTTCCAATTTTCTTGTCTTCCTCTACACAAGCCTCTACTTTCTTCATGATGTTACTCATAAGGCTACTTTCTTCTGCTTCTTCCAATTTTTGATGTTCAGGTCTAGATGTTGGAGGCGGGCTAGGTTCTGGTGATGCTGTATTGCTCTTCATTTTGTTGTATGTAGTTCTGCCTTCACATCTGTCCCTCTCCTTGTGGTTCCTTCTTGGTCTTATCAGTGTACTTGGTTCAGAAAGAGCTGACAGATTCACGAAGTCACTCTCTCTTGTCCAGATGGGAGTCTCTTGTCCAAATGGGAACTCCGGGACAGGATGGAACCTCTTATCTGGACTGGAAGTCTCTGGTCCAGAAGGGAAGTCGGGAGCAGGATGGGAGCTGGGGGCTGGTCTCTAAGTCTCAGGAGGTGGCTGGGGTCTCAGGCAGATGGGCGTGGGGGCAGGGTGTGGAGATTACAGGGGATGCTGGGAGGCTTGGAAAAGGGGATCCCTCCCGGTGGGGCTAGAAGGGGACCTGCCTGGTGGCCAGAACCTGGGGCCAAGTTGGGCAGGTCTTCCCAGAGTGGCTGGTGCCCAGGGATGGGGTCCTATTTGGGCCCGGATACTCACCTCTGGTCCAGAAGGGAAGTCTACGTTACTTTTTATAGTCTTCATTTTATTCTTTGGTCATTTGACCTATAAAACATCATTTTTTTGGGGGGGGGGCTGAATATATGTTTCAGTGCTTAAGAGATTATGATGCTTTTTCATACACATAAAGATTGATTATTTATATTGCAATGTTCTTTGGAAAATAAATTCTACTATAAAAATATTCTGAAATAGTATCACAATCTTCTTGTTCTTGAGCTCCTGCACACACACACAAACATATGTAAACGGCTGCACACACACACATAGAATAAAATACAGACAAAGACAATAAAAGTCATGTACAAATCATAGTTCATGTCACTTTTCTTCAGTATGCAAGAAATCTTGTAGTGTATTACATTTAATTTATAAATTCTACTTTGAATCAAGCTTTATGAAACATAAATGGGAATAAAATACTTTTATGTGTAAGGAAGTCTGCTTTTTTCCACCAGAGTTTGGTAAAAAGATTATTGTTTCTTTTTTGATTTTTTATTCCTGTATTAAATATCAACTGATTATATTTCTGTGTCTATTTCTAAGTTATTTACACTTTTTCACAGATACTCCACTCAATTTTTTTGTCTGTCAGAACTCTTATCTCCATAAATCTACTTCTTTATGGAGAATTATTTTTATAAATTTTTTTTACATGTACTCTACTCTTATTATGACAGAACCTTGTGACAATAAGACAATGAGTACTGAGAATAATCTAGAATGTACCAGTTCTATCTGGTTTTGGCTTATCCTGTATCTTTGGCCTTGACTTTTGTAAATATTTATTATTAAATAGCTTACACTCTTCCAGATTGGAAGGGATCAGTGAGGGAGGTGTCATTGTCCTGGCTTAATGATGATGGGGTATTATCCTATTGGACAGTGTGTCTGTTGTAAAGAACAACAGAGGGACTTAGATCATAGGTTACTCCTGTTTCCCTGTTAGAGTTTAAGAAAATTAAAAAGGCAGTTTGGCCCCTTCAAAACAGGTAAAAATACTGCAAAATTCAACACAGTGACTAATTTTACTGTATTTTTCCTTTGAATGAGGGATACTTTTATATATAATTCTGTAATTCATAAAGAAGTTAAAATGTAGAAGTTTGGATTAAGAATGTCTCATTTCCTCTCAATTTTAATTATTCATTGTATTGTTTCTTTAAATATAGTCACTACATACAAATTAATTAAACACACAAAAAAAATATGCCCAGTGGTAATAGGTGTGAAAAATATTTATTCAGCTTATAAAACTATCTCTTGAGTTGCTTGGTAAATCATGTTATTATAAATCTGTTGATTGTAATCCTGAGTGCATTATTAAATTATATTGTCTTAATAGGACAGATAATTTTTATTACAGAAGAGAAATTTTTATGTGTAGGTTCATTATAGAACTGCATATGTGTAAGTACTAAAATATGAACTAGTATGAACTATTTACACCCAGGATGAATACAATATTAGCGAAGACTACATATTTTATGTGGATATTTTTGTTTTAATTTTCAACAAGTTTATAAGGACTTCTAAATGTTTCATTTACATCAGTCAAATTTATGTAGGGCACTGAAGAATCAGGATAAGAAATTGGTTCAATGGTTCTCCAAATAGTTGAATTTTTACCTCTCAACTTCCAGCATGATCAATACACACAAAATAATTATTTTTCTCATAATTTTATTTCAAGTTATATGTTATACTAATTTTGATGGCTGCCTGGATATCAGAACCACATATAGGGTATTGTTTGTTCTGAATGACAAAGTGGAAAGGTTGACATTAAAGTTGTCCTGTATTTGAATTTTTGGGTGGATTTCTTGAAGTTTTATTCTTTTAGTTATGTGCTTGTTAAGATGAGATATTTAGGAATTGCTATCTATTCAGCTTAGATCAGAATGATGACTCTTTCATATGGCCTGTATTTCTATGTTTTTTTTTTCCCATCAAGATATTTTCGCTCTTACTCCTCCCACTTTAAAATAATAAGTACATGGTGTGTGGTACATATGTAGGCTTTTGCATATTATCACCTGTGTCTCTAATACTGAAAATCCTTTAGTGTCCCTTTACTGAAATAATGAAATAATAAGTTTTCAAACACAGACACACACATGCACACACACATGCACACACAGACACAGACACAGACACACACACACACACACACACACACACAGAGGGGTTAAGAAAAAGAGAAAAAATATGCTGTATAAAACAATACCATTTTAGAATCTGTAAACGTTACTTTCTGTTGATAAGATAAAATCCATGAAAATACCATATGGTTAGCTGTGAAAACATACAACACAAACCCCATTGATGAGTAACACTGCACACACTGAGCATGTTATACTTCTGTATTTAGGGAACATGTATTAATTTCACTCAGAATGAATGAAATGTTGGTATAGAGTTTAAATTGCATTTATATACATTTAAAAGATTAGATTTTTATATCTGAATGTTTCCCTGTGTCTGGCCTGGTCCACAGCTGCTCAGACCATTAAAACTGCTCAGTCATTAGATCAGGCTTACTACTGACTAGCTCTTACACTTAAACTAACCCATTTCTGTTAATCTATATGTCCCCACATTTTCCATGGCTTTACCTGTGTGTCATTACATGCTGCTCCCTGATGGTGGGCTGACATCTCCTGACTCTGCCTTCCTCTTCCCAGAATTCTCCTTGTCTGCTTATCCTGTGTATACTTTCTGCCTGGCTACTGGCCAATCAGCATTTTATTTATGAACCAATCAGAGTAACACATAGTCACAGAATATAGAACATATTACAGCACCTCCCCTTTTTCTGTCTAATCAAAAGGGAAGGTTTTAACTCTAACATAGTAAAATTCCATATAATAGAACAGTTATCAAGCAAGAATTAGAGTTATAATATCTGGTCTATTTGTATTTGGCAAAATTAAAAAAAAATATTCTATCTATTCTATATTTATGAGTCTAAAGTTTCATATCTAATTTATATTTTGTCATAACCAAGGAGAATAATAACTATCTATCTTTCAACTACAACAAAGACCTTAGGAGGATGTAATATTACCTAAGTAAATGGGAAATGTATTGTAAACAACTTCCAAAAATCTAGAATGACAGAGACAGATGGCTGCCTGGATAGTCACCCAAAGTTCCTCTGTAATGTTAGAGCATCCTTTCTTCAGCCTAGAAGCCTAGAGTCTCTCAGTTACTCCTTTCTGTGACTTGTAGAATGTCTGGCAGTTTCTTTTGTGAAGCAGGAACCCGAAGAACCATCTTGCCTTGTAACGTTTAGTGGTTACCTTCCTATGGGTTCTGCATGTCCAATCAATACATCATTTTGTCAAGCAGTCCAGGCAAGAACAGTTTCTTGCCCAAATGGCTATTTTTGTCACGAAGAAGATAAATTCCATATGGAGTATTTTCAATGCCCATCTGCCTCTCTGAAATAAATCCCTCCTGCCAGGACCAGATTTGTCTCACTGTCCAGAAAGTCTAAGTTTTTAAAACATTTTAAATGCCATATTCTATAGGTCTTTAAAGTATTTGAAGATTATCTATCTGAAATATATCTATGTATACCTAGAAAACTAAACTAACAAGACTATAAATTTGATTATTATACATGTTTAACTATTAATCTGTATTTATTTATTTATTTATTTTGGTTTTTCAAGACAGGGTTTCTCTGTGTAGCTTTGCGCCTTTCCTGGGACTCACTTGGTAGTCCAGGCTGGCCTCGAGCTCACAGAGATCCACCTGCCTCTGCCTCCCGAGTGCTGGGATTAAAGGCATGCGCCACCAACGCCCGGCTATTAATCTGTATTTTTAATGATACATTACAATTTTAAATAAGTTGCACAAACAAAATGCTTTAAATAAGAGTAGATTTATACATACAGTATAGCAAAATTAACTTCAAATTTGTATCAATAATTGAAAATCTATACCAATGTAAAACATTTTTAAACAAGTTACTCTTTAAAAGTAGTTTCAATAATCTATCCTTTCATCCTGTTATATCTATATCATATTGTTGTATATCATACCCCCTATCTTCTTTTAGAAAGAGATTGACTATGACCAATAACTATTTGTAACCAACAATCTAAACAAAGACAAAAATCTGTAATTCATTTTTGAGGAATGTGGAAATAATGTTCTAGACTACTTCCTGCTTATAGGGGTTGCTGGTAGTTTTATGGGCATCCTGAGAACATTCGAGATAATGGTCAAGTCCTGGGAAGACTGGCTATAACCTTTGTTGATAGGTACCATCTCTTAAGGTTCAGGAGGTCCGGCTTGATCAAATCTGATCCATCTTAACCTGGAACAAATCCACAGCCTCTAGCTTCCTGTAGAAACAACAGCAAAGCCTCCTTTCCAAAGCAACAGATCCTTTGATCCACATTTTGAAGTCAAGATACCTTTAAAATATACATATTGGTTTAAATGAGCAGCCTTTACAATTAATATCTTCTGCAGTTAAAAATATCAAAGACAACACAATCCAGATTCCCTATGTAATATCTATCTTTACATGGCTTATTTTTTGTATTACCTTTCCTGTCTTTTTAAAGACTTTATTTTTTAAAACTATTTCTTTATATAACTGTCTATATTCATTTTCTTCTCTCTTCAAAGCCTGTATATATTTCTATACACATTGTACTCTTATTCCATCTGAATCTGTCATATTGTGATTCTATAATCCTTCTCTGACCAGGAAAGATTTTAAACTACTAAACTGCAGAGCTAGAAACAGCAGCCTTGGCTGCTGACTCCACCCACCTCAGCTTTTCAACATGGTGGTGGTACATTTACTGCCATCTCTGTAAGCCAAGTGTACCACCAACTCTCGGAAACAGTGGGTCTATGCCTCCATTAATGCAGCATATAGCCCAGAATCCTCTTTTTTTTTTTTAACTAGCAAAAGCTAAATCTGCCACACAGTTCTCTGTGTGGCTTGTAGATGCCATTGTATACCATGGCAGGAATCTGTAGCCATGCTGCAGGCCAAGCCCGCATACCACATACCCACCATTGAGTAGCTCAAGCCCTCAGGCTGTGGCAGGCCTGAGAGAGACGACTAGGAAGCTGCTTTTATCTACATTTTAGATTTTTTTTAAGCTTTCTTAAGTTTTAGGTGACAACTCTTGACCCACGTTTTGGTGCCATTTGTAGCTAAATGTTTTCCTGTGTCCCACACAGCTCACAGCTGCTCAGACCCAAGTAAACACACAGAGGCTTATATTAATTAAAACTGCTCAGCCATTAGATCAGGCTTACTACTGACTAGCTCTTACACTTAAACTAATCCATTTCTGTTAATCTATATGTCCCCACATTTTCCATGGTTTTACCTATGTGCCATTACATGCTGCTCCCTGGATGGTGGGCTGGCATCTCCTGACTTAGCCTTCCTCTTCCCAGAATTCTCCTTGCCTGCTTATCCTGTATATACTTCCTGCCTGGCTACTGGCCAATCAGCATGTTATTTATCAACCAATCAGAGAAACACATATTCACAGCATACAGAATATCCCACAGCAGATTTTATTATTTTTTACTTTTTCATCTTTGAACATTCATACATGGATATAAGGAATTTTGGCTATTTAGTACAGTCTAAACATTGTTATAAAATATACATATGTACATTTATGTGTGTGTTTGCGTGTGTGTGTGTGTGTGTGTGTGTGTGTGTGTGTGTGTATAAAGTAATGAAAAAAAGAAACCATGAATTGGAAAGAGAGCAAAGAGGGGTTCATCAGAGAGTTTGCAGGAAAGAACAAGAAAGGAGATTGTTGTAATTTGTAAAAATTTCAGAAAAAAAGAAATACATAAAGTCAAAGAAAGTTTACTTTAGCTTATGATTCCAGATGGAGAGACTCCATCATGGTGGGGAATGTGTGGTAACAAGCTGGCGTGGTGGCTAGAGTAGGAAATTGAATGATCTCATTTTCATCCATACACAGGAAGCAGAGGGAAAGAACAGGAATTGGGCTTCAGCTGTATACCTTCAAAACCCTGACATACTTCCTCCAGTAGAACTGTACTTTCTGAAGATTCTATGATTTTCCTGGACAACATCACTGTGCATCAATTACTTAAATACATGTGCTAACCCAGCCCCATTAGAAAAAGGAAGCTATTTTTTAAACATTATAATAAGAAATGATTACTTACAATAAATTATTATCAGAATTCCAAATCTCTGCACATTGAAATTTAATGAAGTAAACTTAAAATTGCATATCAAAGTGAGATGGGGCTTCTTGCAAAGAAAAGTTTCAGCAAAATAATGAGCAGCATGAGATAGAAAGAGTAATGGGGGATGAAAATGACTAAAATTCCTTAAATCCACATATGATTTATTCAAACATTAAAAAAAAAGAATAAGAATTTTGAAATCTTGTTACTTTAGTAAAACTTATTATTTAATCAATAATAGAAATAGAAAGTTACTGGTTTGGTGTGGTAGTATTGTGTTCCCCAAAATATTGTGCACCCTAATAAACTCATATGGGGTCAGAGAACAGAAAAGCCACTAGATACAGATGCTAGAAAATGGTGGCACTCATGCCTTTAAATCCTAGCATTCCACAGGCAGAAATCCCTCTGGATCTCTGTGAGTTCAAGGCCACAATGGAAACAGTCAGGCATGATGACTCACGCCTTTAATCCCAGAAAGTGAGCCATTAATCCCAGGAAGTGAGAGCAGGCTGCAGAAAGGTATATAAGGCATGAAAACCAGGAAATAGGCTGGCTAAACTTTTAGGTTTTTGAGCAGCACAGTTCAGCTGAGAGGCATCCAGTCTGAGGAAACAGGATCCGCTGAGAAACTGGTGAGGTGAGGTAGCTGTGGCTTGTTCTGCTTCTCTGACCTTCCAGCATTCACCCCAATACCTGGCACTGGGTTTGATCTTATTAATAAGACCATTTAAGATTCATGCTACAGTTTAGTTTCCATGTGTTAAAGTAGCACAAAATAATGAGAAAATATTTAGAAATCACAGTGCTAGTGACTTATGTTGAATAGAAGACCCTTGAGCTCATAGTATGAATACATAGTCAGAGTACTAACACAAGGAAGAGTCTTAAGTAAGAGATGTAGTGCTGAAAGGTCAAATTTCACATCTTGCATTTTAGAAATGAACATGGATGAAGAATTTGATATCACATGCTTACTCAATAGTTTATAAGCACCCTATTCAAGAAACTGAGGCAAAAAGAGCTGATGAGAGGAGTGTTGTCAATTCATTCAGGGTAAGTATTTAATAGTAAATAAACCAAGATGGCTTTTGGTAAAGATATTACAGCACAGACTTTTAATTCCAGCACTCTGGAGGAGGCAGACCCAGGTGAATCTCTGTAAGTTCGAGGCCAGCCTAGTCTACAGAGTGAGATCCAGGACAGGCACCAAAACTATACAGAGAAACCCCATCTCAAAAAATAAAACAAACAAACAAACAAACAAACAAACAAGCCAGTAGGTGGTGTCACAGACCTTTAATCCCAGCACTCAGGAGGCAGAGCCAGGTATATCTCTATAAGTGAAAGGCCAGCATGGGCTACAGAGTGAGTTCCAGGAAAGGTGCAAATCTACACAGAGGGACCCTATCTCGAAAAACCAACCAACAACAAAGCAACAACAAGAAAAGAAACACACCTTAGAGACAGAAAATGAAGTGGATTCTACATTAGAAAAATGGAAAGAGGTGTCTCTGAGAAGATAAATGATGAGGAAAGAAATGATCTATACAGAAATCCAAGGAAAGTACATTCCAGAGCAAATGTTGCTAGTAGAAACTCTAAGGCATTTCATGCTTACTGTGATTGAATGAAGTGAAACTTAGTGTTACAGTGAGATGACACTGTGGAAAGAGGTGACACATGAGGTCAGGAAGGTAACCAGGACAAGGATAATTTAGGTGTGGGGATGATTTAGTCTTTGATATAAATGGAAATGCTGTCAGAATGTAGAATGTAACTGACAGGAAAGCTCTCAACTCTGTCCAGTATTGGAAAGTACTCTTGTGATGGTCCCACAGATGGACTCAGCTAGATCTCTTTGCAGCTAGTAAAAAGGCTTATGAGCTAATAGTGCTGTGATAAAGGCACACTCTGAGGAAAGGGTTGAACTGTAGATATCTTTTGAAGGAAATATCCATAGAATTCATTCATATTCTAAATAAAGAACATGAAATATAGATATCTGCAATAACTTCAATTTCTGAGGATGATGGAATTATGTATTGACTAGGAGAAAATCAACAAGAGAAAATATGAGTGGACATGATCAGGATTTAAATTTTCTTAGTGGTTTATGATGATTCCAACATTTTTGTATAGGAAAGACAAATTTACTTGGTATTTGAGTACAGATGGCATTTAAAGATGATTCTGGATGAAATAATAAAGAAGATAGATAAGTATTAATGTTGAAAAAAGAAATTTTCAAGTCACTTCTTCTATAGATGATGGTAAAGAAGACTGAGCAAAAGTCATTTGCCAAATCAAGGCAAGAGGATAGCTACTGCAAAGACATAGCCATGCTCTATGAAGGAGAAAATAGTCAATAGATCAAATGTTGCAAACAAATGGAATGAAAGCTAAATCAGAAAAGCATCAGTTTTAGTAACAAGGAATATGGTTATCAAGATAGCTTAATAATAATTTTACTAACATTAAAGGAACTAGGTGGATACATTCTGGTCAGTTGAGAAATGACAGAAGAGGGATAATTAAAGATAGCAATAGACACCCTCTCTCAGTGAATTCTATATTACTCAGAGGCAAGGAAAATAACAATTTTTCTCAGTGAAAATTTAAACTTACATTAGATTTCCTGTGCCTTCAAGCCAATGGGCCTTGTGGGACTATTGACAGGATAGTGATGCATAAAAGTTGGACATAACAAATGAAGTGGATATAGACAGTGCTAATGTATATGAATTTATATTATCTGTGTACAAATATGAGCTTCAGAAAGTGATGTGCAATTTTGACTACTATTGAAGGAGGGAGGGTGAGAGTGGAAGGTACAAAAGTAAAAGAGGCCTCTACAGTGGTGTCTGGAAAATATACTCTGTTTGTTGCCACCTCTGCAATGACAGGAGAAGGAAGGATATCAGTCAAGAGTCAATAGACTATTTAATTGTAGAGGAGAGCAAATTACTTTTTTAATTTATTAATTTTACTTCATGGGTAAGAGTGTTTTGTTTCTTTATTTATTTTTGCTTGAATGTATGTTTGCGCACCAGATGTATGCCTGATGCCTGCAGAGTTAAAAGAGGATATTGGATCCCCTAGAACTGCTGTTACACATGATTTGAGGCAACATGTGGGTACTGAGGGCCAAATTCTGGTCCTTTACAAGAGCTGCTGTTGTTCTTAACAAATGAACAAAATCTCCAGCACACAAAAAATATTTTATTTCTTCATTTTTATCAGCAAAGACAAATACAATAATAGAACATAATTGGGAGGCAGAGTGACTGAAGACTTTTTCAGAGGCCCTGATGAAATCACAGATTCTAAGTCCTGTATCTTTGTCCAAGAGCAGACTTGGCAAGACCCAATCTGAGTCTAGAGCCAGTGCCTCAAAAAACTTAAGCTTTTGATTCCTGGAAACCCAGCTTTCTCTCCTGAAGGGCTCTGGTTATCAGTCTTTTTACAGACTTGACTGAGGTATCCTGTGTTCTCTTTCCCAACATTGTCTGACTTAGCTCTCTACAGGCCTTGACCATTTCTCCCCTGTGAATAGTATATATGATGCTATATTTTTAAATAAAATTTCTTGGCATAAGTCATCAGCTTATATAGGACCTCCTGTTCCTAATTTTTTTTTGTCTTCTTTATTGCTCATGCATGTTCTTTCCACTAGACACACTCCATTTCCAGACCCTTATTCCTATGAGTTCCAGTTGGAACATGGCTCCGGTATTTCTATTGCTTACAAAAAAAAAAAAAAAAAAAAACTTGTTGCTTTTTATTAATTCAAATAGGAAGTTAACAGACACAGTGAAAATAAAGACATTCTGCTCATCAACTTTTTTTCAGTTTCTTTTTTTAATTGAATAATTTAATAATTTAATTTTTAATTCCTCTAATACAATACATCTTGACCATACTTTCCCCTCCTTCCACTCCTCCAAGCTCACCAAAACCTCACCTCTTCCCCAGATCTACTCCCTATCTGTTTCTCTTCAGAAAGGATTAGGCCTCCAAGAGTTAGCTACCAAATATGACAAAACAAGATACAATAAGACAACACAAAAGCCCAGTACTAGGCAAAGAGTCCCAAGAGCAGGCAAAAGAGTCATAGTCACACCCACTCCCACTCTTAGGAGTCCCTCAAAAACACCAAGCAAACAGCCATAACATATACACAGAGGGCCTGGTGTTGACCTATACAAATCTTGTACTTGCCCTTTCAGTCTCTGAGAGCCCCTATGAGCTCTGCTTATTTGATTCAACAGGCCGTATTTTCCTGGTGACCTCAAACCTCTCTGACTCCTACAATCTTTCCTCCCTCTTTTCTGCAAGTTCCCTAAACTACAAAAAGAGGGCCTTGATGGAGACTTCCAGATGCTCATTTTGCATAATGTCTGGCTATGTGTCTCTGTACCTGTCCCTTCTGCTGCTGAAGGAAATCTCTTTGATGATGACTAGACAGGTACTGATTTGAGTATAGCAGAATATCTTTAGGAATCATTTCATTGATTTTATGTTTTACATGTTTATTTTTTAACCAGTTGTAATTTGGTTATACCTTAGGTCTCTGCGCTATCCAGCCTCTGTATCTTATTCATCTAGGCAGTGTTTGGCCTGGACTTCCTCTTGTGTCAGGAGCCTCAAGTTAAACCAGACACTGAGTTGCCACATTCACGAGTTCTGCACCACCATTGTCCCAGCACATCTTTAGATGGAACAGGATGTAGGTCAAAGGTTTTATGGCTTGGGTAGTGTCCAAGTTTCTCATTCCATAGCATGCAGAGTACCCTTGCACACCAAAGGGACTAGAACATAGAATTGAAGGCTCCATGCAGTCACCAACTTGATGTCTCCATGTTTAATGATCCGTGTGAATGTCGTCCTCTGCAATGAGTCCCTACTGTCAGTTTTTTGGAAAATGACTCACAGTCCTAGCATCAGTCCGGGTTGTTTGGAGATCTTCATTGGACCCTCTCTGTGAACAACTTGACATAATGCAACCCTGTCCCACCACTGGAAGTCTTGCATGGCTACAAAAGACGGCCAGTCTAGACTCTGTATTCTCCATTACTAGTATTCCTCACTAGGGTTGTCCTCATAGATTCCAGGAGGTTTCCAGAACACTGCCTAAATACAGCCCAGTTCAAGTTGTTTATTGTCTCCCTTCATCCCATCCCCTCCCACCTCACACTTCTGTCCCTACCCACTCCCAGTTAACTCACAAAATCTATTCTATTTCTCTTTCTGACAGATAATCATGTGCCCCACAGGGCCCTCCTCTTTACCTAATCTCTCTGAGTCTATGAGTTGTAGCATGATTATCATTTATGTAACAGCTAATATCAATTATATACGAATGTACACCTGGGAATGAGTTACCTCACTCAGGATGATTTTTTTTCTAGTTCCATCCATTTGCTTGCAAATTTCAGATTTTTTTTTTTAAGATCTGAGTAATACTTCATTGTGTAAATTTATGCAGGCAAACTTTCTTGTTAAGACCCCCAGCTCATAATTAATGACATGAAGACTTATTATTAATTATGAAAGATTGACCTTAGCTTAGACTTGTTCCTAACTAGTCCTTATAACTTAAATTAACCTGTATTTTTAAATATACTTTCTTTTATATGGCTCAGTTACCTTCATTCTGTATTGCTCATCCTGCTTCCTGCACGTCTAGCTGGTGACTCCACCTTTCTTCTTCCTCAAGATCTTTCTGTCCTAGAAGTCCAGCCTAACTTCTTCCTGTCTAGCTATTGACCATTTGGCTCTTTAGTATACCAATCACAGTGACACATTGTCACATAGCTATTTGGCCAATCAGCATTTTATTAGCAAATGAGAGTAATATGTATTTATAGTGTACAAAAAGATTGTTCAGCACTTCCCCTTTTTGTCTAATTAAAAAAAGATTTTTTGTCTAATTAAAAAAGAAGTAAAATTAAATGTAATAAAAAGTTATTAAATAAGAATTATAATAGCAATATCCAATCCATTTATACTTGGCAAAATTAGAGAAAATACTCTATTATCTATCTTATCTTTGTAAATTCAATGTTTTGTATGTAATTTACCTTTTATCATATCTAAAGAAAACTATAACTATCTAGTCTTCAACTCCATCAAAGACCCCAGAAAGGTGAAATGTTACCTAATGACACAGACCTCAAGCAGCCTGGATAGTCATCCAAAATTCTTCTGTAATTTGGGGATATCCATCTTTGGCCCATCAGCCTAGAATATCTGGCAGATTTTCCTGTTAAGCAGGGAATTCTAAAGGACTGTCCTACCTTGTCTTGGAAAAGTTTGGCAGTCACAATTTTGTGTCCCATTGGTCCAGTTTGAACAGTAAGTGTCTGCAGTTGAGGCAAGGGCAGATTCTTTGACCACATGGCTAGCTCTTGCCATAAAGAAAACAATCTCTGTATGGAGCTTCTTTGATGCCCATGATCTTCTTTGAAGTAGATTGGTGCTGTCAGGAGCAGATATGTCTCACTGTCATGGAAAGCCTTAGGTTATTAAACGTATTAAATGCCATATGCTGTAGGTCTTTGAAGATTACCTATATATCTTAAATATATCTCTGTATGACCTTGAAACCATATCTAACATGACTATGTTTGATTAGTATAGATGATTATTAATTAGTCTGTATTTTTTAATTATGCATTTTGTTTTTAATGAGTTGTATAAGCACAATATCTCAAACAAGAGTAGAAACATAAATACAGCATAATGGAAATAACTTTAAATTTGTATCAATAAACTAAAATCCATACCAATGTAAAATATCCTGAGATTAATAGTTGTTTTTTGGATTAAAGTAGATTCAATAATCTATACTTTTATCCTATTTCTATATCCCCCTTTTAAAATCTAATCTCCTTTTGTCATTTTTTTTCATGACCATTACCAATAACAACTTGTAACCTAACCCCTGAAAGAATGACAAATATGCATAATCCAATGACCAAAACTTCCACTCCACCTCTTGGAAATGTGGACATAGTACTTTTAAAAGTACTTCCTGCTGTCTGAGGATGATGGCATCTTTAGGGGACCTTGAAAAAATTGAGATAACTGTCAAGTCCTGGAAGAGCTACCTGTTTCATTTGTTGTCGGGTGTCTGTGTAACTGGATAGTACATGGCTTTTCTTTAGTTCTGACTAGAGTAGTCTATGAATTTGGACCATCTCAAGTAGCCACCTGGAAATTGTCCTGAACACTGTGTAGACCAAAACTAACCTTTAGATGGTATTTGCCAACTTAGTAGCATTACCATAGTCCAGGTAGAATCATTACTGTGGGGCCTTATCCTCCTGGGTACCATATGTAATTGGACATTTCTCTCCTGCCTGTCTGTTCCCAAATACTTGGTAGTTGCTTCCCAAATAATTGACTTGGAAGCTTAATATTAGCTATAAATGCTTGGTCGATAGTTCAAATTTGTTGCTAGCTAATTCTTACACTTAAATTAACTTGTAATTCTTATCTATGTTTAGCTACATGGCTTGGTACCTTACCTTTTCTCAGTACAGCATTCTCATCTTATTTCTCTGCATTTGCCATCAACTTTCTGACTCTGTTCTTCCTCTTCCCAGAATTCTCCTAGTTTGGCTCTCATGCCCAATCTCTTCCTGCCCAGCTACTGGCCAATCAGTTTTTATTAGCAAATGAGAGTAATACAAATTGTTAGTCTAAAAATGTTCTACAGCATGTAAAAGAATGTTTTGCACCAAATTCTCAACCTTTCCTTTATCTATTCTTTGGTTGTGGGGCATCTGGGTTATTTCTAGTTTCTTGTTATTATGAATAAAGCTTTAATGAACATAGTTGAGCAAACATGCAGCCACTATGGAAATCAATATGGCAGTTCCTCAAAAACTGGGAATCAATGTGCTCCATGAAATAGCTATATCACTTTTGGGGGGCATACACTAAAAGGGGTCCCTATCCTTGTATAAGAATACTTCATCCACTTTTTAACATTGTAATATTTAAGGAGAGATACTTTGTAAATATTTTGTTAGGGATTTATTTCAATATATCCCTCCTATTAGCAAGGTCGTGGGGACTCAACTGCTTGTGGTCTTCCTGACAGCGGAGTTGTGAAAATCCAGAGCATCACATGGCTAAAATTAGAGGCCTAGAAAGCAGTGTGTGTGTGTGTGTGTGTGTGTGTGTGTGTGTGTGTGTGTGTCTGTGTGTGTGTACAAACGTGTGATTTCCAACGGAGGTCCGAAGAGGGTCAAATACTCTAGAGTTATAAACAGAGTGGCATGGATGCTGGAAAATGTACTCAAGTGCTCTACAAGAGGAATGAACCCTCTTAATCCCTGAGCAATCTTAAGGAATCAGCAATATTTACATAGATTGGTTCCAGCTTAATGAACTATCCACTTGCCAAAGATCCCACCTCTAATCACCCAAATAAGATTGTTTCTACTTCATTAAATATTCACAAATAAAGATTGAGTTTCAACTTATGAAAGAGTTGGGGACCATTAAAACCATGATCAGACTCTGGCAGGGACAGGTTCGGAAAGGAGTGGCAGAAAAGATCAGAAGTCTGCCGCATTTTCCTGGGAAAGAGGACATTGCCTGGGCAATTAAGGGTTGTCCTTTTTGGAAAGGCTGCAGCAGGAACTGCCTTCCATGCGGAACTTTCATGTTTTTTTTTTTTTTTTTTTTTTTTTTTTTTTTTTTTTTTTTTTGTTGTTGTTGTTGTTGTTGTTTTGTTTGGTTGTTTTTTTTGTTTTTTGTATTTTTTTTTTTTACTTTCCTTAACTAATTTGCACTTCTTATATGCGCTAAACACACTTAGGAAAAACAAATTTATGTTATTCTTAGACATTTTTAATTTTGACTAAGAAAGACATAGCCTGAAAACGTTATTTATTTATTTATTTATTTATTTTGGTAAATGATAGTGATAGTAAAATATAAAGCCCCAAACTGACCAATTTAGTGTGCTAATAAAAATTCTTTCTGTATTAATAATCAAGAGCTAATTCTAGGCTTAAACATTTGTTTTCTGCATTCCCTCATTAAAACACCACACACACACACACACACACACACACACACACACACATAAACACAAACAAACCACATGAAATGATTGAATTGAAACCTTCTCCTGGAGGCCTATCACCTCACATCTTATTCTGCATACAAGTACAGGACCTGGAGACAGCAGCTTCTTAATTAACTGCCATGGGAATGTTTAGGTGTGAAATTAGTCACCAGAGGGAGCCCATATTATTCCTGAAAAGTAATCTCAGAAGACCTAGAGCAAAATGAAGATCTATATGGAGACTGTGTCATAGCTTAAGGACAACACAGTCTACTTTTCTGTTCCTTAAGTTGCATCTTCTTCTCAGTTTCAAACCTGGCAATGAACTAGCTTTGGTGGATGAAAAGGTTTTCTTCAGCAAAAGAATGGAAGAAAACAAAAGAAAATATTTCTGCTTCCTCCTCCTCTTCTTCTGTTGCTGTAGTTATTTACTATTGACCTTGTAATTTACTAGTAAGGCACCTCATTTTGTGCCTGCTGATTCAAGGTGTACATAAGTAAAACATCTCACTTACCTCTTATGTATGTTTACTCTGGTAGCTTCTGAAAATATCAAGTATCAATAATTTGTCCAATTCCAGTCAAAATGATATCAGTCTTACTAATGTACTTAACAAATAAGTTATCTATGCATGTGAGTCTTTTAGTCTAATAGGAAAGAAAGTAGAATTTGAAAAATAAAACAAAACAAAACTCATCTCAAGGACTTTCCTAACTTGAAGTTCTGTAATTTTAGAATAGTATGAAATTGACAAATAGAGTCTATAAATAGTTATTAATTATCTTTTCCAAATTGGCTAAATAGTGACACCTATTTTTTTTCTTTTAGAAAATCCCAGGTCTAATTTCAAGTGTGCGTTGTTGATTCTTTTTGTTAGACTGAAACAGGAACAAAAGTATAAGAAATGAACTGCGATATCCTCTATGGTTGCCAATGGTTGTGCTTATGTGGATTTTAACATAAAAAATAAAAAGGATGATGAACAATCTCTCTCCTTTAATGAGGGGAGAGGGCATACTCTTTCTTACCACCTGATGAGTGGAAATTCTATCATAACTTAAATTTTGCAGAAATCAATAATAATGGATTGAATTTAAAGGTCTTCCACTTGCATTGTATAGAAACTTTCTTTAGATAGAAAAATTGAAAAGGAGAAACTTTTCTTTTTTCTTCTTTTTTTTTTTTTTTTTTTGGTTTTTCGAGACACGGTTTCTCTGTGTAGCTTTGCGCCTTTCCTGGGACTCACTTGGTAGTCCAGGTTGGCCTCGAACTCACAGAGATCCGCCTGGCTCTGCCTCACGAGTGCTGGGATTAAAGGCGTGCGCCACCACGGCCAGGCTTGGGAGAAACTTTTCTAACACACCAGGGCAAAAATTGAATCCTGGCCAGGTGGTGGTGGCTCACACGTTTAATCCCAGCAATTGGGAGGCAGAGAAATGCAGATCTCTGTGAGTTTGAGTCCAGCCTGATCTAGAGACCAAGTTCCAGGAGAAGCTCCAAAGCTACACGGAGAAACCCTGTCTTGAAAACCAAACCAAACCAAACCAAACAAACAAACAAAAAAAGAGTGAACTCTGCTTCTGCTGTGTCAACCTTCAATGCTTAAATCACAAATCACAAGTATTCATTTATATAAGTCTATGGCTAGCTACTCATTTATTGGACTTACAGGTCTTCATCTTAAAGGACTTGCAGGTCTTTTTCTATTTTCTATCTCTGGTTTGAGTAAGACAGGAGCAGAGGTGATTCATCTGGTCAACATGACTGGAAAGAAAGTCTTAAGATGCTAAGGTAATTCTCAATGTGTATACAGGTAGATCCTTTTCCACAGACACACAACTTAGTTACTACCAATTTCACAAAAGTATTCCTCCATAGCCATCATTTAAATTTTAGTTCTTGGTTGTGTTTTGAGACAGTGTCTTACTCTGTATCCCAGGAAGCCTTGGAACTCAAGTCAACATGTATCCTAGGACAAGTATCATGCTCAAAAAAAAAAAAAAAAAAAAAAAAAAAAAAAAAAAAAAAACCTCATCAGTCCCTTCAAAGTGTGTTTGTTTAGAGCATTGAGAATCTGTTACTCAGATACAGCAAATCATGTAGTTGGATTGTTTTTCTGGGACATGAAAATAAATCCAAGGGCAATTCAAAAAAATTTGAAAATAGTCCAATAAAAATGAAAAATTTCCAGAGAAGAATGGTAATAGTGTGATTTCTAAAGTAAAGACATGGCCAAAATCTTTTTACTTTGTGTGTTCCAAATAACACCAATTAAGAGCTGAACAGTTGGGTATGGGGGCTCTTTTCTGTAATCTGAGCACTCAAGTAGGGTGAAGCAGGATTATCCCAAATTTGAGGCAAGCCTGAGATACATACTGACTTCTAAGTCTTTCTGGTTTATAGAGTAAGACCCTGCTTAAAGAACAAAACCAGTTACTGAAATTTTAATTATAGTTATGTAGGAGCAATTTAGTTTAGATAATGATAACCAAGCTGTGTGCATAGTTTGATTGAGCTCACACACATTGGGGTTTATCTTTTCATCCTTAACCTTTGACATGCTGTTCCTGTGGACCAAGGCAAAGTCTGGGTGTGCAGACTAAGCAGTCATAAAATAGTCACATATTTGTTGAGTAAATGAGTAATGATTTATGTTAAGAATGTTACAGAGTATGGAGAGAGACATGAGAGCTGGAACATACAAAACCATGATTATTGAAGTCTAAGGAAAACAGCTACAACAGAGGAATTTGATATTTTTATGAGGCAGATATAAAAATATCTGTCAAATGTGGTCAATTTTTTGACACAGTTTTGTCTATTCTGTGATGAGAAAAGTTGATTTTCAATAAATCCTAGATTATAGGAAGGTAGGACTTTGAATGTTCTTAGTAATTCAGTATAATTTTGTTCCAGCCTTGGGGAAGAAATAACTTCTTATTTGCATTAAGATCCAGGATACTCTGACTAGACAATTTATTCAAAATGACTTTCCCCTACTTTTTGTCCATGTTAGCTCTGTTAGAACTGCTTTATTTTAATCTCTTGGCACAGATACTTTTGAGCATCTACAGATGAATGAAACCCTTTGTGCATAAGGAATTCATTGTATTCCTTTCTCAGGAAAATTAAAAAAATCTCTTTTCTGTCTCTAACACAGTAATTTTTTCTTCACAGTTTCACTGCTGGTGTCTACAGAGAACCTTCTCTTCAGATCCTCTGGTGTGAGGTATGCATAGTCACTCAGGAAGTTTTTAGTCTCCAACTAGCATACACTCCCAGTATCCTTCTGTGGTTTGTGTTGGGAAAGATTTTGTATTTTTCATATTATTTATGATATCAATAATAAGCCTTCCTTGCTATACCTCATATTTTGCGGAGGCTTCCTCTTGCCATGTAAGACACACTCCCTGACATAAATGTCTAATCATACAAAATGAATTCCCTCACTGAGGGATTTTATATACTATTTCTCATTTAATTTCAGATGGCATCTGAAGCATTTTAAGAGATTCTCCTGCTTAGTAAAATGTGACAATCAGAAACGGTTTCACCATGCTAGTTAAAATGATATCAAAAGAAGTGTTAGCTTTTATGGACTCAGATTCTTGAGATTTGATATGCCATTCTATTCCAGATTGTCCTAGTTGCTTGTATTAAAATCACTGTATTGAAAATCTGTTATTCACAGAAAGGAAATTGACAATATCCATTATTTTCTGGGAAAAGAATACCTCTGTGCATATAAGGATATAGATGTGAGCTAATGGCTTTATGTATAGAAGATAGCAAAATAATCAAGGGATTTTTTTTTTTGGCCTGGGAGATTCAACTGTGTAAACACTAGTTGCTTCAATAAAAAAACCTTGTAATACAAGTGTTAGAGGTTCCTTAATGAAAGGGTGCCATCAACATGTTTGTTTGGCTTCCTAAGTAGGATATATTTATTTATATGTACATTCATATATCTATTTGTGGTTGTGTGCATGTGAGTATGGGGGCTCACAGTGGGCATAAAAGAGTATTATAGCCCCCAGAGTTGTAAAGACACCTGACATGGATTCTGGAACGAAATTCACATTCTCTGGAAAAGCAGCAAGTACTTTTAACCAATGACCCATTTCTTTACCCTACCTAGGATTTAAGTATATCAGGAATAGGGGGTAAAATCCAGATTATACTGCATGACTGGAATATGGGAAGGAGGTTATGATATATAAAGAAAAGTATTAAGAAAGAAATGTTTCTCCTCTATAAAATCAAATAGGTAAGGTTTATATATGAAATAAAACAGAGAATGCTGAGTCAGCATAGTGCTTAGAAATATGTACAAACACAACATAGTCTTATAAGTTCAATATTAAATAATTTAAAATATGATAGCCTTAATTTAGTGAAATAATATTGACATATTATTCTATTATTTAAATTATATTTTCTTCCAGAGATTTATTATTTTACTATTCATTCATCCATATAGTGAATAAATTCTGATTTCTTTGTAGATTAAAAAAAAACAAGCAAAATTCCTGCTTTGAGTTGCAAAGAGTAAGTCTGTTATAAAATGAGTAAGTCTGAGAGTATAGCATGCTGGCTGTGGGGTAGTTTTTAACTGAAAATTCCCAGCAGATAATTTGAGTGGCCTCACTACTTCCAACAAGGAATGCCTTACTTGTGGTGACCATATTGGTTAATTTCATTGGAGTAACCATAACTTCATGTTGATTTACATTCAATCTTATTGAATGTGTAGTCACTTGAATATATAGTCTCTATCTGTTATGGGTTAATAAACCTGGAAAACAATCTACTACACTGAAAAATAACTGAATGATTGAATAAATTCCAAAAGCCTCATATAAAAACAGTGGCTTTCTTCTTTTTTTAAATTTGAAATTCTGTAGACACTTACTGGAGTTTTAAATGTGGCAGCCCCTGGAGGTGGACACTAAACTCAATTGTGTAGTCTTCCATACTCCAAACATACACATTTTATGTTTTCTTTATTTTTTCACCTCTTCATTGTTTCTGTTTGTTTGATAAAGTATCGAGTTTACCTCAAGCTTCCTTATTTCTTACAGCCTCTTGAGTGTTAGATCACAGTCATGTATGACCACATCATCCATAAACACACCACTTAAAAAAATAGATTTTGTTCTGTGGCCGAAAGTTTCAGTTGACAGACAATTTTCAGGTAGAATAGGATGGGTATCACAAAATCTTGCCATGGTTAGGAGAGGAGGCAGATCAGAAAAATGACCTAAATATCAACTGAGCATGGAAAGAATTTGGAAACAGAAAACCTACACACCCACAAAATATGCAAATCACACAAACATGTACAAATACATACATAGAAACCCATATATATATATATACAGACATTTACACAAGCTCATAAATGTATGAACAATCAATGCCCATATATAAACACACACACACACACACACACACACACACACACACACACACACACAAACATGCATATACAAATTATCCTGAACATGACTGTTTTTTTTTTTTTCCACAGAGAAAAGAGAGGCTTTGGGCATATCTGAGAAGTGGTGAAATACTTAGGTAGCATGCATAAGTCTTAAGGTTCAGTCATCATAATATCAAAGGTTAAAAAATAAAATTACTGTGGAAAAACTGCCACCTTGTGAAGCCATAGAACATTTACCCACACATCTATGTCCTTTTCTCATGAACTGTTTATAAAGTATTCCGAAATAGCTCCAAGGATAAGCCTTCTATAAGATGGACACCATCTCCTACTCAAAATGAGAAGGTTATTACAATTTCCACTTTTCTCTTTCTATAAGCTTTCAACAAATTCTGGGTAATTTCTTTATCCTTGTAAAGAATGTAGTCAGTGAAGGACTGAAGAAAATAAAATATAAAATTTTTTCTGTCCAATTGTGTTTATTACCTCATTTCTTTCTAGATAGCAAACACTTTTGTTGCTCATTTATTTTTATTCACTTTAATAAATACTTATGTGTGTGTGTGTGTGTGTGTGTGTGTGTGTGTGTGTGTGTGTGTGTGTTTGGGTACACATGTGTACAAGTGCTTATGGAGGTCAGGATGGAATGCTAGAATCTCTCAAGTTGTAGTTACAATGGATGTGAGCTTCCCAGTATAAATGCTGAAACTGAATTAAGTCCTTTGAAAGAGAAGCAAGTGTTCTTTTCTTAATTTTTATTTTTTTTCATTTTACATACCAACCACAGATAACTCTTCTCTTCCCTCCTCCTGCCTCTAGCCTCCCCCATTCCCTGTAACCTACCCTCCCCCCATTTCCTCCTCTTACAAGGTAAGGCTTCCCATGGGGAGTCAGCAAAGCCTGGTACATCCAAGCCCCTCCTCCTGAATCAAGGCTGTGCAAAATGTCCCACCATAGGTAGTAGGCTCCAAAACACCAGTTCATGCAACAGGGATAGATCCTGATCCTACTGCTGGGGGCCCTTTAAGCAGATCAAGCTACACAATTGTCTCACTTATGCAGAGGGCCTAGTCCAGTCCCATGGAGGCTCCACAGCTGTTCATCTAAAGTTCATGAGTTCCCATTAGTTTGATTTGGTTGTCTCTGTAGGTTTCTCTATCATGAATTTTTTTTTTTTTTTTTTTTTTTTTTTTTTTTGGTTTTTTGAGAAAGGGTTTCCCTGTGTAGCTTTGCACCTTTCCTGGATCTAGCTTTGTAGACCAGGCTGTCCTCAAACTCACAGAGATCTGTCTGGCTCTGCCTCCTGAGTCCTGGGATTAAAGGCGTGCGCACCATCATGATCTTGATGTTCCTTCCTCATAAGGATCTCTCTTCTCTCTCTTCGACTGGAGTCCTGGAACTTGGCCTGGTGCCTGGCAGTGGATCTCTGCATCTGCTTCCATCAGTTCCTGGATAAAGGCTGTATGGTGACAGGGTATTCACCAATCTGATTACTAGGATAAGCCAGTTCAGTCACCCTCTCCACTATTGCTAGTAGTCTAAGCTGCGGTCATCCTTGTAGATTTCTGGGAACTTCCCTAGCACCTGGTTTCCCTTTATTCCCATGATGTCTCCCTTATCATTATATCTCTTTCATTGCTCTCCCACTCCTTCCTTATTCCAGCTCAAACATCTATCCCATTCCCTTATGTTCTCATCACCCATTCCTTACCCTCTATCCCCCCACCCCAGCCCTAGTTTACTCATGGAGATTTCTCTCATCTATTTCCCCTTCCCAGGGCGATCCATGTGTCTCCCTAAGGTCCCTCCTTGTTAGCTAGCTTCTCTGGAGCTGTGAGTTGTAGCCTGATTATCCTTTGCTTTACATCTAGTATCCACTTATGAGTGAGTACATACTATATTTGTCCTTCTGAGACTGGGTTCCCTCCCTCAGGATCACAAGGACACATGCTCAACTATGTGCACAACAGCATTATATATAATAGCCAAAAACTGGAAACAACATGGTGCCCCTCAAACAAAGAATGGATAAAGAAAATTCGATAGGTATACACAGTGACTCAGCAGTTAAAAAAAAAAAAACAATGAAATTTGCAGGCAAATGAATGGAACTAGAAGCAACTTCTCTTAGCCACAGAGGCTCTCCCTAGCCTCCTCTTTCTCTTCTTTTCATTCTAGATGTTGGATTTCAACTATCTTTTAAAGCATAGCACATAGTCCTGTTTCTTCAAACACAGTTGTCATCTATATTTGGATGAAACAGCTAGGGGTTTCCATATTCAGGACCCTGAGTCAATGTTGAGTCAGCAGCAAGCTTGAGCCAGAGGTGCTTCTATTTTCCTTAGCTTCAGAGGAAACTGCACACTTTCCCCTTCACTCCTTACTTGTTGCTCTTTGTTATTCTGATCTTTAACTTCTTTATTTTGTTGTATCCTGGGCTTATATGAACATCTTTTCTCAAATTAAATGTGTTTGTCCTGCAATTCTGTCTGGTCATTGGTTTGAGTGTCATCTTTTCTCTCATACTTCCTGTTATGGATTGGATGAGAAACTCTCCATAGGTACATGCACATAAATACTTATTTTCTAATGGTGGTGCATTTTGGAAGGTTTTCTGAACTTTGCAAGCTGAGCAAGCTACAAGATCATTGAGATGTAAGAGGGCAGCTGCTACAAGACCCCACCACCATGGAAGCATCTGCTGCCATTGGTTATTTGATTAATTATACTCATTCAAGCCCAAATAGATGTCTCTTCTCCAATAAGATCTTTCCTGTTAGGTAACAGTGACCACAAATATATAGACTATAGTTTTAAGATAATGTAGATCCTGACATGCTTATCTTCTATACTTGGTTAGTTAATTTGTGATTTAATTAATTATATCAACTTAGAAGGTCCACTTAGGGATGTACCTAAGTGTAGGGCTGTCAATTTTAAAATGTTTATTGTCTCTTTGCTTCTTTCTCTTTCTTTCTTTTTTCTTGTTTTTACTATTTTCCTTCCTTCTTTTCTTCCTTTCTTCCATTTCCTAATCCCTCTTCTCCTGGCCTTGGTAATACAGCTCTTTCTCTCTCTCCCACTCTTTTAGCCATGATTCTAGCAGTAACCTGTAGTTCTTCTATTTCATAACATCCATCATTTTCATTGTAAATCCTATTGGCTTTGAATGAATAAAGTTCATAATCCCATCATTTCCCAAATTTCTTCTATGCATTCCCCTCATCCAAACAATTATTATTCACTTGGCAATTATAATGGTCTATTAAAAAATTTGTTTTAAGTTGTATGTCTTCTCCAAACATCAGGATGATGAGCTTGTAAACCCTCTCTTTGGGCCTCTCCTTTCTACATATATTTTTATTGCTTTCCAACCTGGAAGTCAAAGAAAACTCTCAACATGATACCCAGACTTCTGTCAACCATCTTCCTACTCTTCCCCTCAGTAATGTCATCATAGCACATACACATACCTTGTTATTATTTAAACTAAACACAACCCCTTGCAATTTCAGGGTTTTCATAATGCTACTTGCTTTGACTAAATTCTTCCAACACTGAATTTGATTCATTTCTTCTGAACTACGGTGGGTCTCTAATTAAATGTTGCTTTTCAATCACTCCTTTCCCAGCTATACTATTTAATAGAACAATAGTCCGTGAATATTTGTTCCTCAAGTAGAAATAACTTCACAAGAAATAACATAAAGGAAATTACAAGTTCACATCTAAACCTGAGATTCTTTTCAAAAGTTATCACCATTTTGATAAAGAGATTTCCCCAGAATTTATTATAAATAATGCCTTGATTAAAAAAAGGTATTCTCTCTAAGATTCTGTATATTTGTTTGTGTCCTCCTATCTGAGAGACTCATTAATAAAAAACAAAAAACACAGTGTATTTTCCTTAAAGTTATTCTACAGGCATTTGTGAAAAATTATTTGTCTACATTTTATCTTCTTTTCACTATTATTGACAGATTTCTAGCTTTCTAAGCTTAGAAATAAAAGTGCTTGTCATATTTGAGTGCATTGGTGTATCACCTATAAGTGTGAAAAACATATTGTTTCCTTGTTTGCAATTCATTGAGGAGTCTGCTAGCCTGTCTAAGCCTTTGTCCTATGGCAAACTGGGCCTATGCTTTACAACTCATGTTGTCTTAATGTCCTACTGTCATCTTTTTATTCCTTTTTGAGCATCTTGAGCATCTAGTGCATTCTTCTAGTGGAATGTTAAGAAAAGGACAGGATTCTGGTGGTTTCCTTGCAAACTTTATTCTATGTATGCCATGGATCTACATCCTTTTATTCCAATTAATCAGAATATTAACTCACTAATAAAAACCAATATTTTTGAATGATGTTTATATTTTCCTCATTTTTCATAGAAAGACTGTAAGTTCGTGGATATCATGGGACTTGTACAAACTTCCATTCTTGGAAAATAGGACTCAAACACAGGTCTACTATAAATTTGCCACAACTGTGCTGCATAGTGAAATGAACATCAGCCTGTATATAGCAGGACTGTCTCAAACAATGAAAAAGTCAGTTTGCTTCTTAAATGGAAATAGAGGGGGAAATATTTTAAAAGTACTAAATAGATGAAATGTCATTGTATACTAGCAAATAATTCCCCCAATTTAAAAAAAAAAGCAGAAGCAAAAACAAACACTCAACTGATGGATGGCTTGGTAGATAGACTTTTATTGTGGGAGAAGGTCAAAGGAATAATAGAAGCAGAGTTGGAAATCACAACACAAATTCTAACTAGTAGCTTCATAGTCCTCTGCTACTGAGGTGGGGATTTGCCAGTGATATTAGTTTAGAAAGAACTCTTGAGAGGTGCATATATTTTTTAAAATCACATTTTTTGGCATCAACTTTTATTTATTTATTTACTTGTTTGTTTGTTGTTAACTTGTTTTTTTCTTTATTAAGAAATTTTCTACTCACTGTTCATACCACCCACAGATCCCACCTCCTATCTCCTCCCATCTCCCAGCCCTCCCTCCCAAGCCACCCCACATCCCCACATACCCCAAATCAAGGTCTCCCATGGGGAGTCAGCAGAGCCTGGCACACTGAGCCTAGGCAGGTCTAAGGCCCTTTCCACTGTACCAAGGCTGTGCAAGGCGCCACACCACAGGTACCGGATTCCCAAAATCCTGCGCATGCACCAGGGATGGATCCCAATCTCTCTGCCTGGGTATTCCCCAAACAGTTCGAGCCAAATCATATGGGGGCTTCACAGCCACTAGTCTACAGTTCACGGCCTCCAATTGTGTAGTTCGTCATGTCTGCACTTCTTCCCATGATGATCTCGATGTCCCCCACATGCAGAATCCCTCCTCTCTCTCTCGTCGATTGGATTCACAGAGCTCAGCCTGGTGCCTGGCCATGGATCTCTTCATCTGCCTCCATCAGTCACTGGACAAAGGCTCTATGTTGATAGGGTATTTGCTAGACCTGTCAACAAAGTATATCAGTTTAAGGACTAATATAATACCTATCCTATATTTTGATGACAAGTTATAATTCTTTATTGAACACCTTTCTGACTGAATTATTTGTTTGTTTTTGGCTTGTTTACTATTACTTTTTAAGACAATGGCTCACTCTGCAGCCCAGGCTGGCCTGGAGTTCAATGTGTAGCCTTCACTGGTCCTGAAATCATGGACCTCCTTCCTCATCCTCGAAAGTCCTGAGGTAAAGGTAAACACTAACACACACACACACACAGTAGTTATTTTATCACATTAAATGGACATGAACCCCAGGAAAATTTCAAGTAAGGAATCTTACTTGGGAAGAGAGAGAGAGAGAGAGAGAGAGAGAGAGAGAGAGAGAGAGAGAGAGAGAGGAAAGGAAGGAGGGAGGGAAGAAAGAGAAAGTGAAAGACAGAGAGAAAGAATGAAAAAGAAATTTGGTGTGGGTTATCTAGGATATCAAATGACAGCAGCTAAGATAGGAAGGAATGTACTATGCTGGTAGACTTCTATGCCCTTCACACATATTAGCTCAGTTTATGTACACAACACTCCTAGGAAGTCTGGGTGATATTGATGTATATTTGCTGATAAGCCTGATTACCTAAGTTGGACCCAGGGACCAATGTTTGGGATGGAAATAACTAATTCTCAGAAGTTGTTTTCTGAATAAACACGTGTAAGCCCTCACCCCACTCTCAAAAGAAATGAATTTAATAAAAGTAGTCTAGGAGCTAGGTGATATTGTATCTAGCTTACAGGAGGAAAAAGGCACATATAAGTTAAATGTCGTCTCAGGTTTGCACAATGAAGAGGTAGGAAGTGGGAAAGTGGAGTTCAGATGAAATGATCCTAAGACTAGACTCTGGGCTACTCACCACACTGAGCATCGCAGTGTCACTCAGAATTGTCCCTTTAATAAATGCTCCCCTAAGAAACTAGAACATGGATGGAAACAGAGACTAGATAGCAAGATGCTTTCTCCTTAAAACTGTGCTGTGCTCATCTTCCAGCGCCAGCAACATCGTTGCTGAAGGCTTGTGTCTCTACTCTCACCTCAGCACTTTTCTCTTTGGGTTCCTTCCAGTTTGGCAGGTAGACAAGGTCACCAGATACACAACTACTTGACTTTTTTAAGCCATGGAGTCAGTGACATTTGTGGCTTTTTAATTATACTCATATGCCCCTTTCATCTTTCATAATGCTCAGCACTCAACTGAAATGCACATTCTCTCCTCTGAGTGGCTATTTAGAGCATAAAGCATCTGTATTATGTGTTAATCAGCACATTGATCGTGTGGAGGAGTATATCTGCTCAGGAGGTGCCTAGCTTCACTTACTCTATTATAATGAATTTATAGAGCTGAAGAATTCACAGAAGGCTTGGAAAATGTTGGCAATTGTGCTCTTTTTGAAAAAAAATATTGCCTCAGGACACAGAAATGCTGACTCTCAGAGAAAGGAAGTGGATTATAAGGAAGCAAACAGAATGACATAAAGTTACAGTAAAATAACTTCTAATCATTTGATCAAGAAGCCAGGTAAAGGGGAGAATGAAGATGTTGTTACTGGCAAATGATTGCTGTTTGCCAAGACTGAGAGGTTTGTTGCCTTTAGAGAGAGATGAAGAGAAATTCTCTTTTTATTTGATGCTTAGAGAATTTACAACAAGTAAAACAAAAATTAAGAAGCAGATTGGGGCAGGAAGGTACTTGTCACCCAGCCTGATGACTTGCCCTCCACTTCCAGGACCCACATTAAGGAAGGAGACAAATGACCACGATTTGTCTTTGATCTGTGCATTCATGCATGTACCAATATCACATCCACATCCACATACATTTAACTAAAAAATTCAATCAGTGGTTTCATTATAGTGAACATGAGCTTTATCATAGAACTTGACCATTAATTGAAGGCTCAAAGTATATGTGAATTTTCCTGACAAAAGTTGCTGCAGGCCACAGGAATATACAATAAGAACTTGGCTGGTTATGGCAAAGTCACTACCTGGAGGAATCAGGGAATTCCTCCAGAGGAAACAAATCCCAAGGAGTTTTTGGTGTTACTTGGCTTGTTATATATCAGCTGTACTCTTTTATAAAAATCATGTGTGCCTTCATAGTTTTCCCAATTGACTTTTCTCTAAGAAGGCCTAACAGTGTGGACTGATCACTCTCTAGACATACACATTCCAGGTATTTTGAGAACAGCCTCAGGAAAAGCTTTCTCTGGAATCAAATATCTCCCTTGGCCACTCTCAAGGACTAGCAGTAATAACAGTCCACATGCAAGTCTCCTGATTTAATATAAATTCCACAAAGAGACACCACCTAGGTCAGGTGGACGTTAAGTAATAGCTTTACACAGTTCAGCTCGGACCCTCCTTTCTTACAGCCTTACTAACTTTATAGACTGCTAATTCCTTACCTTACCACTTCTAGGAATATTTAGATAACCTTTTGCACTGACAGTTATGCTCAGCCAGAACGCCAGTTCAAGCCTCCCTGTAATTATCATTAGCAGCATCTGGCCAGGTCCATCCCCAGATGGAGGAAAGCACTTTATAAGAGATACCTCTGTACTCTCTAATAACAGACTTAAGCATACGGGCTACCTGCTTGAGAAGGCCTGGCAGATGTGCCAATTAAGCCTTACTTCCTCCTTTCCCAAACCTTACCTCCAGTTCCAGATCTCCCTTTAACTATCACCAGAGGCATCTAGCTGTACACAGGTTGCCTAGCGACTGAGCACACTTTCCCCCACCCTGCAGAAAAACGGCAGATTCCTTGGACAGATATGAGCCACAGGAAAAAAGAAGACAGTTTTATTTTCTCCCATTGACCTAGCAACTTATAGATTCTTAACACTTTCTACCAATCACATTTAAGATTATAGTTAAGCACATAAGAGCCCTCTTCTTAGATATTACCTGAATTTAGCCTGTAGTCAATTCATTTCCCCATTGGTCACTCCCTTTGGGGTTGCAAATGATATTTAATGGTTATTGCCTCCCTATGTGATTTTTATCACCCCTCCATTTGACCCTGAAAGCCTGGTTTTGCACTGCTAAGGGAATACTTCTTGTAAGTGTATATATACCAGGACTCCCAGGGCATGGGGGGAACAGAGAAGAGAAAAGAGAATGGAAGAACTAGATGGGTAAGAACTGGAGAGGAACAAACTGAGATGAGGAAGAACTAGATTGAAAGGCTAAAAGAGAGGACTAGAGGAACGAGATGGAAGATGAGGAAGAACCAGATGAGGAAGAACAAGATGAGGAGGAGCCAGATGAGAGAGAAGGAGACGGGAGAGGAGATGATAGGGGAAAGAACTAGATAGATGAGAACCTAGAAGGGACAGAACTAGATGAAGGAATTAAGATAGAACCTAGAGGGGACAATAGATAAATACAGAGAAATCAGGCAAGAAAAGTGCTAGGCATGAGAGCAGAATAGAAGCTGTGTAGAGAGAGAACTATCACAGATAAAAGTGTATGAACTAAGGAGTTTTGTGTACATAGATTCATTTTGTCTCAACAAAGATTAATTATCAGCTAGTTGTAGATTGTTCCCAGACCCTGGGAGGAGACTATCAAGGGGCTGAACCCCCATAGTCCCTGATAAAAAGTGAGTGTTATCTGGTGGTCAAATTGTATTGCAGGAATGTCTTTCAATAAAAACAAGGTTAATTCTACTTTCTTAATGCATTTACATCTGTAACAATAACAATACCACAGAAAACTTTCTTTGGACTATTTTGGATAAGAGGCTTTGTTTGAGAATTAGTACAAATGCAACATTTTGAAATTTCCATAGTTATTACATCCTACTTAATATCGTACTAATAGATATGACCTTCATTCTGAAAATTTAATGTCAAGACACTAAGGAAATGTGTTTTTTTGTTGCTATTTGGAATTAAATCGAAGAGTCTTGTTTGCTCAATGTGTGTATTACCACTGAGCTATATCCCATCCCCAGAAAATTGTTTTGTGTATGATCTATAAAGTCTGATATAAAAAAAAACATGCTACTAAAAATATGTAGGTAGAATACATTCAAAGCCTGTGAAATATACCAGGCATTAGTAGATAAAATTCCACAGAGCCTAGATTAAGTACATTTGTGCGTGTGCCTGTGCACGTGTGTGCATGCGCATGTGAGCATGTGTGTGTGTGTGTGTGTGTGTGTGTGTGTGTGTGTGTGTGCATGTGTGTAACTTTATATACTACCAACTTCTAATAAACTTTTGAAAGTGATTTAGATTCATCATCAAGATATTTGAACAGGTAGTATCTAGAGTCCCTGTTAATGTTTAAGTTAGTACATTTATGTATGGTGATATTTTATTTGTACTGAAATGTAATTTTAATTTTATGTTAATAAAGTTGCCCTGGGGTCAGAGCTATTAGAGCCATAGCAAGAGCATGGTGGTTAGAAGAGCTAGGTAGATTTCTGTGTGTTCAGGGATACAGCCAGTATTGGAGACATATGCCTTTAAGACCTGGAGGGCGGTACTTACAGGCAGTGATGAGGCAGTCATGTGGTTGGGTTTACAACCAATGAGAAGGCAGAACAGAAAGACTATTTAAACACAGACAAACAGGAAGTAGCTCTCTCTCGGGGAAGTTAGGAGCACTGCAGGAGGTAAGATTTTATCTCTGAGCTCTGACCTCTCGGCTTTCTCTTTTACATTGGCTCTGTGTTTCTTATTTTAATAAGACGATTGGTTACATCTACATTTATGTATACAGATAACATGTTTCTGAAACTCTATTCAGGTAGTATCACAAATAATATCATAAACTTGAAGATAATATAAGTAGTTTCTAAGATTTACCTGTATCTAAAAGAAAGGATACAGTGACTACATGAGTTCAAAAAAATTTTGAGATCTGAGCATTAACATTGATTGTAATTTATATAGTCCTCATTGGGGCAACTAGCATTTCACTATGACATATAATTGATTGATGCTTCCCTTGATACAGTATTCTTTTCTGTGTATATGATACTTTTGATATTTTAATTTATAGTTATTCATTTATTTAGCAAGAGTGAATCAGTTGTACAGAATGTGTGTGGTGAACAAAGGACAGCTTGTTGGAGTCATAGCTCTCCTTTTCAACATATTGGTACCAATGATTGAACTCAAGTCTTCAGATGTGGAAAACAAATTTCTTTGTCAGTTAAGACATTATGATAGTCCTTACCTGTTCTTTAGAGATAGAGGGGTAATCACTACATCCTCCTTAATCTTTCATTTTTGAGAAAAGGTATTTAATCATGACATGGAGAGACTGGGTCAAATG
This sequence comes from Peromyscus leucopus, assembly GCF_004664715.2. Taxonomy (NCBI): domain Eukaryota; kingdom Metazoa; phylum Chordata; class Mammalia; order Rodentia; family Cricetidae; genus Peromyscus; species Peromyscus leucopus. The sequence continues at coordinate 91,996,827 of NC_051065.1, forward strand.
TTGCTGTCATAAAGGCAACAGAAGCATCAAAGGAACATAATCAAGAATATAGACAATAGGGTGAGGTGATGTATCTGTGACTACAACCACTTATAATCTTACAAAGACCTCAGTTTCATTCCCACACATCTAACAGTTTACATCAACCTTTAACTCAAGTTCCAGCATATCTGATACCTTCTTCTTGCCTCTGTGCACAGTGCACACATGTGGTGTACTTACAGAGAAGGATGTACATACACATATGCACACACACAAAGGTATTTTTTAAAGAACTTACATTTTTAAGAGTATGATAATAAAAGCTGTATTAAAAATAGAAAGAACATATTCAGTGAATTTTCATCTTCCAATATAATTAATATAGATCATATCTGAGCTTTTAAGCTCAGAGATAAAAGAGAATATTACATTTTGGACACTACTACTATATATATATACATGTCAACCCCACTAAAAAGGCTATTGTATTTAATATATTTGCACTTAATTTACTAAATAAATTGGTTTTTTACAGTAACAACTTTGAAACTATTAACAGTAAAAGTACCCATCTAATATTCTCAATGCTATCTTTTAAAATATAATCAAGCTAAATTTGATATTATAAGTTAAAAAGCTGAGTCATTTGATATTGTATGATTTTTTTGTAGATTATAAGTGTTCTGTGTCTGGATTAAAGCATTCACTACTATTTATTAATAGAAGCTAATCAATAGATATCTGCTAACTGAGGAAGATAAAAAGAAAAGGTGTTTATGGCCATCATCCAGTCTAGTGAAGTAGACTTGCAGCAGAGATAACCAAGGGTAATCTGTTTAATTTTGGAAGTGCTATCTCTAGTAGTTTGTAAAAGAGAGCAACATTACACTATATGCAAAATGAAAAGAAATCATTCAACACTTGGTGGCCTAAAGCAAAAGTCACTATTTTGTTTCTCATAGGCAGGTTTAAAAGAAGCTGGGAAATATAATCTTCTGGAAGGCATATGCCCCAGTATCAAATCTTGGCCTTCCTTTCTGTTGATGAAAGGAATAGTATATCCTTTAATGTGACGACAAATGTAACACACACACACACACACACACACACACACACACACACACACACACACCTTGAGGTAGATCCAGTTGTTTGTTTTTTACCCTACTGTCTGTGGTGTGTAATAAAGATAGGAGACCCAAGATATCTCCCTTACTCACATGTTGTATTCCTCCCATAAGGAACTAAGCATTCGAGGGTTGACTGTTCAACATTCTTTTTCTAAATACATATCCTATAATGTAATCCCAAGATTCTAATTTGTTGAGAGATGCACAAAAGTACAGAATTTGAATCTTGGTGTGTGTGTGTGTGTGTGTGTGTGTGTGTGTGTGTAGGTAGGTAGGTAGGTATTTGTGCATATGAGAGTGTTTATGGCCCTATGGAGGCCAGAGGACAACGTCAGGTGTGAAGGTGTGACTAGCTCAGGCACTTTTCTCCTTTCTTTTTGAGACAGGATCTTCCATTGGCCTGGAGCTCATAGAGTATACTAGGCTACTAAAAGAAGCTATAAATTCATTACACACTCACAGATATTGGATTAGATTCAACTGGTTGACAGCAACAGTGGAAATACATGTGTGCTGTTACTTAATACCAGAATTCAGGCTCCTCGAAGCCCATGATTGCCTCTTTGTTTGGTAGTAGCAAACTCTAGCATAACCTCTTGGTCCCTAATATCTGCACTGGCATTAGACCTGATGTTATAATATAAAGAGGAGAACTCACCTCCTTTTGAGAGAACATACTGAAAATTATTCTTACAGGGTCTCTATGCTTTTTTTTTTTTTTTTTTAGTAGAACCTGAAACAATCACACCCAGGTGGTAGGAAGATGAAGAATGTGCTTCTCTGTTGGGTATGTACCCCCAAATGTAATCTTGGGCTTCTCTCTGTTGAGAAAAGAAATAAGACAGTATATAAAGTTACAACTTGAAATGTCTCATAACCACATCTTCTAGGGGTTAAATTGTGTACTTTCTCTAAAGTATACATGAAGAAGCTCTATTGGTTTACTCATGTCTATTCTGTTTTAGCATCCTTTAGAAAATACAGGATGAAGGTGGAGAGATATCACAGTGGATAAAAATACTTGCTGTGTAAGTATGAGCATATGAGTTCAAATCCCCAACACCCATAAAAAATACTGGATATGGCTGTGCATATATATGCCTACAATCCAAGTGATACATAAGGCACAGAAAAGGGGATTGCTGGAGCATGCTGGCCAACAGCCAAGCTCTAGGTTTATTGAGAAATCCTGTCTCAAGTGGTAAGTTGAAGAGCAACAGGGCAGAATACCCAGGATTCCCTATGTATTGGTGCATACATATGTATGCATAAACCATATAAAAATACAAAACACATTCTCTCTCTCTCTCTCTCTCTCTCTCTCTCTCTCTCTCTCTCTGTCTCTCTCTCTCTCTCTCTGTCTCTCTCAAAACAAGTATGATACGAAAGTCTTCCAGATAGCTGTAGAAAGGGAGTTATCTCTGCTGGAGGGTGTTTTTTTTTCTTTTATTAGCATTTCCTGTAAGAACCTGATTTATTTTAGGATTAGTTCCAGTATACGAAAATCCCTTCTTTCCTTTCCTAGATGCCTTAGGCATTTTGCTAATGAGGAGGCATCCTTGGATAGATATGAGTACATCAGTTGGTTCTCTGCATGCAAAATTCAGCTGAGCTATCATAAAAATATTGTACTGGCATGGGTCTCTTCTCAACCACTAGCTTAATAAACCTCAACGTCATTTGCTTCCTACTCAATACTGAACAGCTCTCTGCCTCACACAGAAATGAGTGAATACAGGCAGTTATTTAAGAAAAGCAAGATCATATCTGTCTGAATAGAAACAAAGTACTTTCCCTCTGAGCACTTGCCAAACACATTAGGAACACACACTATGTCTCTTCTCAGAACAGACTTCAGTGTTTGCTCCCTAAACTCATCCAGATAAGGCATGCATCTTAAGAGGGCAGACAAGTTCTCAAGTCAACATCCTAAGACTCTAGGAATGTCTCAGCACTAAAGATTATATACTGTCCTTGCTGAATACTGGCTTTGGTTAGTAGCCCCCAAGCTGGGCAGCACACAACTTTAACTCCAATTACAGGGGACCAGAAATTAGCATTGGCTTCACTAGGCAACTGCTCTTAGCAGGTACATACCCATATGCAGACATACATATAATTTCAACATTTTAATAAATATGTAAAAATTACTTTTAATTAGTATGCAAAAAGAGTGGGCCTAGTTTCACAATGTACTTGGCTCATATTTACATCTAGAGCATAATCTCTTGTTCTCTGTTCTTCCTTGTACCCGTATCTCAAATATCCTCCTTCTACTGCTATATATCAGGTTAGAACTGTCAAAAGAGGAAGAGAGGGAACAGGATTACTTGTTGTGAAAGGAAACAAAAAGGTATAGGTTTTTTTTGTTTTTGTTTTTGTTTTTGTTTTTCCCCCGAGTTCCCTACTTCTGAGTTCCTGACACTCCTTCTAAATATTGGTCCTCATCGAAAATTAGCATCAGCAGACACACAAAGATAAGAACAGACCATAGGATTTTCCAGGCACATTTTCTATGTGACTTCCTTTCAGCCTTTGTTTTTTTATTTTTTTTTATTCATTTTGCATAACACCCACAGATACTGCTCTCATCCCTCCTCCCGCTTTTCCCCACCTTCCCCCACCTTCATCACCTCCTCCAACAGGATAAGTTCTCCCATGGAGAGACAGCTAATCCTTGGTACATTCAGTTGAGGTAGGACCAAGGCCCTCCCTGCTTTAGCAGGGGTGAGCAAGGTGTCTGACTGTAGGTAATAGGATCCAGAAGGCTGGCTCAAGCACCAGGGACAGATCCTGATCACACTGCCAGGGGTGACTCAAACAGACCCAGTTACACATCTGTCTCCCATTGCAGGTTCCACAGCTATCAGTCTAAAGTTTGTGAGCTCCTTTGACCTTGGTTCAGTTGTCTCTGTAGATTTCCCCATCACGATCTTGATCCCCCTTGCTCATGTAATCCCTCTTCCCTCTCTTCAACTGGGCTCCTGGAACTCAGCTTGGTTGTGGATCTCTGCATCTGCTTCCTTCAGTTACTGAATGAAGGCTCTATGATGACAGGATATTCACTAATTTGATTATTAGGGTAGGCCAGTTCAGGCACCCTCACCACTGTAGCTAGTAGTCTAATCTGGTCGTCCTTGTGGATTCCTGGGAATTTCCTTAGCACCAGATTTATCCCTTACCACATAATGTCTTGCTCTATAAAGATAACTATCTCTTTCACTGCTCTCCCACTCCTTTCTTCCCTCAGCTCAACCTTCTCATTCCCTCATGTTCTCATTCTGCATCCCTTACCCTTTATTGAGCCCCTTCATACCCAGTTTAGGCTTCTCAGACTGACAGCTTAGTGAAAAATAAGTATATCCAAAGTTTCCGAAAACTACCCCAAATAATTTGATATAATATTTAATTCCAGACATACCCTATGATCATTGCATTTATCTACCCTCATCATAGAAGCTTCTTTGTGAAGTAGGTGGTGATTAAATATAATTGGTGAAGATGCAGAGAATCAGAGATCGCAGAATCCCCAACCCTACACTAGACATCTATATCATACCATCTCTACCCAAGGCTCAGACATCACTGACAAGATGGGGCAGAAAGATGTATGTGCTAGAGGCAAATGATGCCTACATCAAAGCAGTGTTTTCTAGACATAGCAGTACAGCTTCTCATATGAATAAAGAACAATTGAGACAATGTGCACAGGAACAGTGCAAGCTCAAGTCAGAAATCTCAGCATGGAGAGAAGTGGCGCTAGGAGAGAAAGAGTCAGTTTTCTCTAACGGTGTGGCCCTTGGTGGGTTGACCACAATCCAGTGAAGGCAGCAGCACATCAGTGGGCAACAGACAACACAAATCAGACTTGATGTTTTGAAAAGAAGAGAAAAAAGGAAAACACAGTCAGTGGGTTAGGAAAGAAGGATGGATCTGAGATATGTAAGGGCAGGGGATGAATATAAACAGATACGTTATACAAAATTCTCAGAGAACTAATAAACTTCAGGAAAATTCAAATTTTACTCTTATTTTTCATTTAATTAATTAGTTTAGTTATTTTTATTTAATCTTCTCTTTTTACCCTACAGGTTTTTGTGTATATATTAGGGTTTCCAGTTTTGTGTTTTTATGGGATTCCTGAGTGTGTGAAACAATGAGTCTCTGCATCTACATTTATTTCTTGTGACTTTTCTTGAGCTCTTTTCCTTTTGTTTATTTTGCCCCATCCAGATGTGTTTGTTTTTGGTATGCTATATGTTATATTATATTATATTACATTGCATTATGTTATATCACTTAGAAGCCTGTTTGTTTTATAATTCAAGAAAGAAAGGGGATACATACATATGGGACAAGACATGGGAGAAATTTAGAGGAGTAGAAGGAGGAGAAATCATAATCAGGATATATTGTATGAGAAAAAATATTTTCAATAAAAGAAAAATAAAAAGAAACTGGACTGATGACACAATACACTTATTTTTCTATTGCCTTATGTATTGAGTATTTTTAAATTATTCACAAGTAAACTGAACGAAGCTAATAAACAGGGATGTTTTCTAAAATTATTTCAAATAGCAAATTTGCCCTTATTCAGATTACAACCCTACCCACAGCCAAGAAAAAATACTAGATATTTCTTCTTGGTTTCATAGTTTCAACACAAAATAAGAAATTGGAACAAAGTCAAAGAAAATTAAAAGTATATCGAATATGGAAGTGAACTGTTTTTTAATATTTTATCCCTTATGCATTAAACCTGGATAATGTGGGAAACTCTAATAAATATTTTTGACCCCAGGGTAATATTTAGTGGCTAAAAAGATAATTCATTTTATGAATCACATAAGCATTAAAGTATAAATTTTCTATTGCATTTTCATAGCCTAGAGATTAAGAATTAATTCACATAATCAACCCATTGAAATTCCAAATTGGAAGTCATATTTTACAGTCAAGGTCTCTACTCTAAAATCTCTGGTCTCCTGGGGAGAAGTCATCGCTAGCTGCAAAAGGTTTCTGAATCCATAGATGGATTGGACAGTATCAAGGTATTAAAATACAGGCTTAATTTCCAGAGAATTGCTAAACGATGCTTTGATGATTTACATGTACTTGAACATTTCTGAAATTAGACTGGGGAGATGTCTCAAGGGTAAAGTGATATGCTGTGCATGATGAGGAACTAAGGTAAGTTCCCTAGCAGCTACAAAATGTCAGGTAAAGTGCTATGAGCCTATAACCCAAATACTTAGAAAGGATAGAGAGAGGTAGGTCTGACATTCTTCCTGTCCAGACAGTGAGTTTAAAATGCACAGTCCAGGTTCAGTGAGACCTTGTCTCAAACAATATGGTGGGGAACAATAAAGATGCTGGACATTGACCTCTGGCCTCTGAACTCACAGACAGATGACTGCACATATGCATACAGATCCATGCAAAAACATACATACCCACCCCATCAAAAACACCCCATATAAATAAACCAAAGTTTCTATTTATCCAGGCTTTATTATTTTAATAAAATACACAATAAAAAACTTATCATCCTAATAATTTAAAAGTGAACAATTCAGCAAGGTAATGCAATAAATCAGAAACACTATGCTCAATAAACAGTATTTCCCTTTTCTCTCTCCCTCTCAAGCATAATTAACTTATTTTTTATTTGTTATTTTTTTAAAACTAAAAATAGAACTGCATCCCTTCCCCCTTCCCTTCCCTCCACACAACCTTCCCATGGGTCACTGCCCCACATTCCCTGCCAAATTGCTGGCTCTTTTTCATTATTATTGTTATGTAAAGTTATAGCATAAATGTACAAATACAACCTGCTCAGTCCATTTAACATATCTTGGGTATATGTGATTTCAGGACTAACTACTTTTCAATCAACATTCAATTAGGAGAGGCTAATTCTCTTTCAGCAGTCAGTATCTACTCATAGCTTTGTCTAGGTGTAGGGCCCATTGAAATTTTGCTCTTTCCATGTTAGTATGTCTATTGATACTGTCATCATTTGGGTCTTGTAAAGGCAGCCATATTGCTGAGGTATCATGGGTGAATCTTCCCTGCCAATTCAAAGAATCATATTCTTGCAGCAGTTTTTCTGGTCCTCTGGTTCTTACAATCTTTCCAACTCCTTTTCTGAGAGGTTCCTTGAACCTTAGGTTCAGGAGTTGTGTGGTGGATCTGTACATTGGAGCTGAGCTCTCTACAATCTAATGATGTCTGATTTTTGATGTTTTCTTTTTCTGTAATGATCTCTGTTTGTTGTGTAAAGAACCTTCTTTGATGTGGGGTGAGAGCAACAGGTATTGGTATTATGAAGATATTTTTTATAATGCAGTTAGGAATTATGCTGGACTAATTATGTGGCTGTGGTAGGTTTGTTTCTAAAGGCATTCTTTACACCCCCCTATATTATCTCTTAATCAATAGCTATCAAATGAGAAATATTGTCATTTATGTTTCTACAAATAAAGTTATTGAAAGGGAACAAGACAAAACCACTTGTACCTAACTTACTCATCTTCTTTCAAACGTCCCATTAAGATGACATGAGTAGTGTCCATGTATATGTGTGGTTTCTGTGTCAGTAATGGGAAATAACCACAAAAGCCATTCACCCATGAGCAATTTCCAACACCTTTTTAAATTGTTGATAAAATAATAAAGAGGAGAAGAGAATTCCTTAGGTTCTAACAAATGTAGTAAGAATAAAATAATCTTAAAAGTGTATATGTAAACAAAATGGATTAGACTTTCACAGATATTTGAAGCAGTGGAAAAGGAGGGGTAACAATCAAATGATTCTTATTTAACCCTGTCAGTAAGTGAAAAGCTTATTATTTTAATTATTGGTTCTTTTATTGTTACCTTCAAAATTGAACCTGAAGTCTCTGGTCTATAATTTTAGTTGTGAGACTAGCTTTTAAAGACAGAACCATCTCTCCAGCCCAGATCACTGATCTGTATCCCCAGTACTTTTTTTTCCCTGAAGCTCAAGCACAATTTTATTAGAGTTTAAAAGAAAAACAACATAACAAGGAAATTGTAACTCTCAGCAGCTGTCTGAAGGAGGAGGATGGAGAAAAGGGAGAGAACCATGCTGCTTGAGTTAAGTGGGCATGAGGCTCAGTTACATGGCAGCCATGCCACCATGTACAGATATAATAAAGTCCAGTGTGTTAGGCAAAGCACATCTAGAACAGGGAAAGGAAAGGGAAAAGTTGTTCTTTCCTGTGTAGTCCAGAAAAGCCAAGGGGACTTAGGAAGCTGCACATCCCAGTACTTTTTATTTAGTTTCATTTTGGGGTGTTGATATCACTGAGTCACCCTACCAGCCCCATAACTTTTGTTATCTTCTGGCCACCACCTCCTGAATACCTGGAATTAAAAGCCTACAACTCCAAACCTGGCTCCTGAAATTTTACTTTAAGAAAATGAAGGAGGAGAGATTCTTTGGGGTCTTTCTAAGGTGATTAAATATAAAACATATCAGATCATCTAACAAGTATTTATCTTCAAATATAGTAACCCTAAATCTCTTTTAGTATCTAGTTATAACTTGAGATTGAAATATAGACTACCATTTGTTAGCTATCAATGAGAAGGATTTAGTATGATATCAATACTTCTAATCTAAGCACTCCATTCTGAATGTTGAGGCAGACAAACTGCAATGTAAATTCTGGCCTAAGCTATATAGAAAGACTGTCAGAAGATAAAGAAAGAAACATAAGACAACAAAGCAAAAATTCATAAGTAAGAAGGATAAGGAATTGTAGATTGCATATTTTCATGAAAATATGCTTGAAATCATAATAATCCATTCAAAATTTAAAATAAAACTACAAACACATAACAGAGTCAGTGGATTTTGTGAGAACATTGATTTAGTGTAAAATATATGTTTTATATAACCCATTAAGGATAACCAGGGTTATTTTTGTGACCACTGGAATTATCCATTGGAGCCTGATGGGCTACTAAAGGGTACTAAACTGAAGGTAATGACTCCCTCCTTGATAGCATCTAGTGTTACCATTATTTAATGTCTAATTTATTCATCTAAAATGCCAACTAATACTAGTTACATAATGCTGAATAATACAGATTGCTGTTATTGTGACTATATTATAAAATATCTTCAATGTGAATCTCTATGGAAGATGTTTATGACTTGTAAAGGGAATACTCATACAAATCTCAATTTTCAAAACCTCTGTATAATAGTGTTTTTGTTCATGCTGCTAAAGAGATCAGCCAAAAATAGGACATCAATACCATGCATAAAATATGAGCATTGCAGAACAGGGGCCAAGAAGAATATAAGAGATAGGGTATGGGAAGGAGTGCTGGGAAACACTGACTTCTGGACAGGACACAGCTATTACACACATCACCTCACAAAAGCTTTGTTTACCTGAACAAGACCTGTACAAAATCAAGCCAATCTAGCAGAAAGGGTAAAGGTTTCCCTAGAACCCAAGCCTAACTGAAGAGATTTCAGCAGTTGATGGCTTTGAAGGGGATTTGATTTGTTAGCTGACCCTTCTCCATTAGATAACCACACACCTTTGCAAATATGGAAAGCACTGCATAAACTCAGTGGATTATAAAATAGGGACAGAGAACACAGAATTGGAGGGGTGTAGGGAAGAGTCCCAGGGTATTCAGATGAAGGGGATGGGGAATGAATATGATTAATACATGTTGAACATATAAAATTTCAAATAATAAATAAAAATATCTTGGAATTTAGAAGTAGAAAAGTTAATAAAACAAGAGAGTCTGCAAATGAAATCAGGGCTGCTAAAGAGGCTACATTAAAATGAGGCAATCCAATATTATGCAAGTGAGAACAACGTAAGCATGAAGTGCTTCAAATATGAGTGTCAAAAAAGTTATTTTTACCATGCTGTGTTGCAATTCTGTGAAAGCCTTAGCTTTGACTCCAGATAAAACATTTTCCGACTTCCAATCACTATTACTAAAAGGAAATAAATGTAGATTATACCTAGATATTTGTGTTAATTGTCTTAGTGCAAGCAACAGATTTGAATCAAACAAAATGGCCCCAAAGGAACAATAACAATTGAATCAAATAAGACAAACATAAATTATTGAAGTGAAAAAAATTACTCTGTATTCTTAGGTGTGTGTGATAATATTATTATAATAAAGATATTACTTAAAAACAAAAGACAGCATGAGGTGAATGGTAAAAATAGAAATGTCCCATTCACTTCTCAGGGAAGTTAGACCAGAGTAGATAGCAGACATATATGCAAATTGGCTATTTACCTTAAATTTGAAAAAAAAAAAATGACAAATGGCAAGTGACCCATTATTTATCATCTAGAAGAAGTAGAAAAAAAATCTTGATTGTAAACAAACAGAGAACTGAAGAAAGAAAGTATGATGGGATGCAAACAATGTAGAACAGCACAAGGTAATGACTATCCAAACAAACAATATTGCTATCTGGCCAATGGGGTACTTTGAATATGACCCTTGACCCATGAGATTATCTTGCCCAGGGAGAAATAGAAACTTATGAATGAGCAGGAAAGTATCTATGGGAACAAGTTAAAGAAAAACAAGAATGAATATAAAAATACTAGAACACATAGCTTAAAATCCCTATAGAATCTAGATGTTAGATGCATAACAATGACATTGCTTCAACTGAAGATATCATGACTGATCTGCATCCTGTATCTGGGCATAACCAGGAAATAAAATGGTCATTTAAAATTACTCTAGTTCATAAATAGTCCATGTAACTGTTACCAAAATCTCTGAAGTTACCACATGCTACAAGGTAAACTGGTATCCTTTCTCATTGTTCTCAGTCTTGATCATAAAATGATTGTTTCAAGAATGGACTCAGAACAAAGCTCAGAGACAGTATTAGTAGACTTGAATGGAAAAGTCCAGAAAAGGCAGGCCTTCACATGTCAAAAGCTTCCTAGAAGAGGAAGTTGGAGATGAATAGAGAAAGTCACAGCTTTTTAATTAGGCATGAGGCCTCATGACAAAATGAAAGTAGCCATTGAAAGAGTAAAACATCCCAAAGTATCCAACAAAAATACTTAGGTCCTCAGCAGCATCTTAAAAAAAGCGATCAAAATGAAGAAAAATTATGTGTTTTTGTGTCCAGGCTCAGTCTCTTTAAGAACTGCAACTAAATTGGCTTTCTGGACAGGAAAAGTTATAATTATTCACTAATGAGTATTATTCCTCTCATTTCTTTAGCATGAATAAAGGCTGATCAACCTTCCTGAGGGGTGGTCCATTGGTTAGGTGATTGACAGGTCAAATTGGATTATCTTTTAGATTTGAAGTAGCAAGCGATGTTAGATCTCCACCTAGAGGAGAGAGGCCTTCCTCTTTATCAGGGAGAAACAGCTTTCTTTAAAGGGTCTCAACATAAGCCTGGCCTTCAGTGTTACTGTAACATAATCTTGAAACACATCACCACATTTAGTGTAAAGACAGCCAGCAGAAGTCTGCACAGGGTAATGCTGAAAAGCCTGCATTTTCTCTTATATATGGTTCTCCCCAAATAAAACTTACTCCTAGACACTTATGGTGACAAGAATCTGGATACATTGGTTTCTTTCTGCTCTAGCTCTTATACATCCTCAGGCTTTTCCTCAATCAGAAATGACATCCTAGCAGCCATAATTTACACAAGTAGACTCTAAGAAGTTCACACAATGAGAACAATGTTCAAAGGCATACTTTCAGGATTCCCATTATAAAAGGACTCAAAACTAAATCAAGAAGCAGCAAAACACAATGTGAAGTAATAGGAAGCAATTTACATAGAAAAAACATGAACTAGTAAACCAATTTTAAAGAAGTCATGATGCATTTGAACATACAGTCAAATAAACAGGAAATGATTTGGAAACTCAATAGATGGAAAGAAAAGCAAATATTTTTAGTACGTAGATTTCAATTTTACAGATCAGTGGTAAGGACATGTATTAATGTTGATAATAAGACTTCCAGAATAAATAAATCACCTTGTCTCCAAAATTTTTCACTGTTAAAAAAATTACTTGATAGGAACAGAAAATCATGTTATTTCTTCCTTAGGTCCTTTGTCTAGCTTTTTAAGAAAATATTCACAATCCTTGGTTCTAACTTCCAGGCCCAATATCAGTCCCATGTGCTCTCATGCTCCCATCTTTCTCTTCAGTTTATCAGAATTTACCCCGTTTCACTCAATTTTCTGTCTGCATTCAGTTCTTTGTGACATGCTTTTTAGCTTTCCTCTACCACCCTCTCTTCTGCCAACATGCATGCTTCCACAAAGGAAAACCTTGCCTTGGCTTTTCCCATGAAGTCCTTGAATATATACCTCTAGTAGAGTATACTTTTTCCTTCATAGAACTAACAAGAATTGACATAAAATTATTTGGTATATACAGATGCATTTGCATAAATTGTAATTCTATGAATTTTTGGCTGTCATAAGATTTTTTTTTTTAGCATAGACATTCCTAAAGTATTTGCTGAATGAATTTTTGAAGTGATTCATCAACTTAAATGTACTGTTAAAAGGAATTTACTCAGAACTTCAACAAGATTTTGACAGATTAATTAAGCAAAAATTAAATGGTGAAATTATTTGAATATCATAATGAATACATAATATAGTGAATAAAAGTTTTATACACACACACACACACACACACACACACACACACACACATGAATCTACAAATTAAAACTTTTAGATAGTGTTAGAAACTATTATGGTACCTGTTCTGAAGTCAATATGAGAATATTAGGTTTCAAAAACAAAAACATCCAAACAATAAGCCAAATAAACAAATAAACAAAAATGGCCTATAAAATCTAAAGCCTTTTAAGATACTCAGAAAGAGAAAACTCTTCTAATTATCTCTTGGGTCAAAGAGGAAATGTTTGTGGTAATTTTCGTCAATTTAGAAAATTACATATTCCAAAGAAGAGAGGGGAAGAATCAGTATGCTGACATATTTCAATATACTGAACTGAAAAAAAAAATGAGCATAAGGGAAAATTTGAAGGGAGGTATCTTCATTAATTTGAAAACAGAAAATTACCAAAATTCTAACTTAGCATCCAGATGCAATCTTAATTTGGACCAAATTAACAAAGGTCACCAGAGATTTGCACCCAGCAGATGTCTGTAAACTTTGTGTAGAGGAAATCAGTGTGGGCTTTGCAGAAAATGTGCTCTTCACTGCTACCATCCCATACTGTTCTGGCTCTGCTGAGTCAGGCGACTGCATATGATCAATGAGTAGGATTTTACTCTAAGAAATCTCCTTATGGAAAATTTTGAACTCTAAATCATCAAAAGTGTGTAAGAGTGATGGCTGTATGAGCATGAGGACTAGAGTTCAAGTCCTCAAAATCCACATAAAAATCTAGGTATGGCTGTGCATGCTGTTACTTCAATATTTGGGGATGGACATAGGCAGATCTTGACATTTCAATAGCCAAGAGACATAAATAAAATCTTGGCCTCTTGGCTGACTAAAAGATTCTGTCTCAATACAATAATTCTGAGAGTGATAGAAGATACCAGACATACTGCTCTGACAACCACATGTGTGCCTACACATTCAAGTGCACACACCCCACACATATAACATAGTCACACACAGAGAGACACACACATATTTCAAATTTTCATTTTTCTGTTATGTTGCAATTTCTTTAAAGTAAAAATCACTTGTAATTCTCCAGCTCTACAAATAAATATCAGGAAACAGTCTATTGTTTGTGTGTTAGACATAGAATATATATATATAATTAAAGTTGGCAAAAAAAATTCATAGGAGAGTCATGGGTAAACCAAAAAGTGATCTGTCATTTAATACCACAGACAATGAACTGGGTGTTCTTGCAGATTATTCTTATTAACCCTTTGTGTAAGAGATACATCACAAACATACATCCTCTTATATACTTATTACAGACCACTCTTTAAAGTTATAAGTAGTAAATGTTAAAGATGGAAGTAGGCTGGAAGAAAAATGTGTTGTTCTATATTTTCATGATTTCCAGAAGTTCATTTTCCTACAAACAGTATACACACTTTATCTTATAATCAAGTGTCTTACAATATTTGTAACCAGGATATATGGAGTCTCTGTTTAGTTTTATACATGGTACTGAGAATAATTCATCCTCATGCACCTAGGGAATCATCTTGCTTACTGAACTATATTCTCAGTCCCTGGAATATTTTCACCCAATATTTTTATGATACACTGCAGTGGATGTCCCCACACATGCAACTATGAGCAGCAATAACTGAACTCAAGAGGTTAGAAAAACAGTGTACAATGATAGGAAGGAAATGTGGCAGAGGGACCAGTTGGATGAGGGGTATTTGGTTAAGTGATTGGGTTGAAATAATAAACACAGTATCATTCATTGACTCATTGGTAAAACAGTATATTACACTCTAAGTCTCTATTGATATACTACAGAGAATGATTAAACTAAGACTCTAAGCTTCTAAACTTATCTTCACATGAGCTTCTGTTCCTAAGAAACTTAAAACCAAGGAATACTTTATTATCTATTGTAGATGTAACCAAACATCTTACTAAATAAGAAACACAGAACCAATGTAAAAGAGAAAGCCGAGAGGTCAGAGCTCAGAGCTAAAATCTCACTCTTCCTCCTGCGGTGGTCCTAGCTTCCCGAAAAGAGAGCTATTTCCTGTCTGTCTTTTCATAGTATTTTGTTCTGCCTTCTCATTGGTTGTAAACCCAAACACGTGACTGCCTCATCACTGTCTGTATGTACAGCCCTCTAGGTCTTAAAGGCGTATGTCTCCAATGCTGGCTGTAACCCTGAACACACAGAGATCTATGGGATTAAAGGTGTGCACCACCACCGCCACACTCTGTCTATGGCTCTAATAGCTCTGACCCCCAGGCAACTTTATTTATTAACATACAATCAAAATCACATTTCAGTACAATTAGAATACCACCACAACCTATTGTCATCTTTCTTGGGAAATATTAGTAATTAATGTTCCATTATTCTTCTAAAAACTTAGCTGGTCAGTCAATAGCTTCTGACTTCATCATTTATTGTCCCTCTAGTTCATCTTTTTGTATTTGGGACATTATCAATTTAAACTTTCAATAGTATTAAAAGTTTATAGTATGGACTAAGTATATATGTATCCTCCATCTCCTCCAAAATATTCATATGTTGAAATCATATTCTCAACATGATTACATTTATTATACAATTAAAATTTAATGACATAATAAGGGGAAGGGTCATTAAAGGTTATAAGAATAGAGGGAGGAGACCTTTAATTACTTTCAAACATGTAAGGACAGAGCAAGAAGTCATCTACTTGTAACCAAGTATATTGATCTACTACTTCCTAGCCTCTAGAATTTGACACATTGAGTTGTTATAGCCACCTACTCTATGTCTGTAGTTACTGTAGCCAGAACCGTCAGATATAGTTGCTACTTTGCTTTCTTTCCTGAATTCTCTCCCCACTTAAAACTTTCTACTACAGGATTACATAAATGACTGAAGAAATAACTAGGGTGAGTTTATTGCAGCCATTCTCTATCAGGAACCACAGAGGCAGTAATGATACAAAGCTGACAAACATGACAAGGCCATTGCACTCTTGATCTCACCGCAGCTCTTGTTGCCTACACAAGAACTGCATAAGATTAAGCCAGTCAACATTACATCATGGAGTCAGCAGGGCCACATGATTCCTGACCTTTAGTTGAGAAACTACTGTCACTTGTTGGCTACTGGATAAAGGAGAGTCACTTTTCTTCAGTATTGTGACAGCTGGTCTGCTGACCACACTGCAGTGGATGCCTCCACACATGCAACTATGAGCAGCAATCCATCTTCATGCACCTAGGGAATCAACTTGCTTACTGAACTATATTCTCAGTCCCTTGAATATTTTCACCCAATATTTTTATGATACACTGCAGTGGATGTCCCCACACATGCAACTATGAGCAGCAATAACTGAACTCAGGAGGTTAGAAAAACCATGTACAACGATGGGAGGGAAATGTGGCAGAGGGACTGTGGGAGCAGCTGGATGAGGGGTTAGGGGTGAATATGGTCAAAGCAGACTGCATATATTTATGAAGTCTCAGAGAACAAATAAAAGTGAACTTGTATAAGACTACAGATTCTGGCCTTCATTGAAATTAAGGCATTTGTGACCCTCAACTTTGTACCATTACCAATGCATGGCTCTAGTTTCATGGTTTTTATAAGTTTATATGGGATAGCAATGTTTCAGTCATGTTTTAGTTCCTTTTTCTCCACACCTACTGACTAAATGTCTCAGTAAATCTTTTATCATGGGAACATGCTTCATGCTTTGGGACAATCTTGGAAAACATATTTGGAAGGTATTGAATTTGAGCTGTCCAAAATAGTTAATATAGGTCACAAGAAGAAATAAAAACACTGTAGGACAATGTTACATTAGTAGAAATAAAATGCACAGAGATGGCTTAGTGGGTAAAGCTCCTACTTACACATCTGTGAGCATGTGTGTCTGAATCTCCAGAAGCGGTTCAAAGCTTGATATTGTAAGAAGTATTTTTAATCCTACCAACCCTGTAAGGCTCTGGGAAGCAGAAATAGGAGAATTCCTGAGAACTAATGGGCGAGCTTGATTGATAAGACATCCTGCTCTAAACAAGGTAGAAGGCAAGTCCCCAAATCAGAGGTTTTCCTTTTATCTTCACATGTTCACACACATATGTGCACAAAATGCACACACATGCACACACCACCACCACCACTGCTACTACATCATGCCACACCACACTTAAAAGTAAATGCATAAATGGTCAGGTATAACTCAACTTTCAAGCATAGTGAAGCAGCCAGTCTAACTAGGCCCAAGTATACTGGGGCATACTCTTTGTTGAAAACTGTCTGTGGGCAAAAGACTTGAGTCTTAGATCCATGTTCTGCCATTTCATATTTGTGTTGCCTGGGAGACATAAATTAATCACTGACTCTCAAAGCCTTTGATTGTAAAATAGAGTCTTCATAAATATTAACATCCAGACCAAAGAAGAGGAGATGTATAATATTAGGCACAGGCTAAGCAAAGGAGAGATGACATTCAGCACTGCTCTTTTATAAGGAAAACCCATTCTCTGGAAGGCTTTGAAAGTGATGAACTGGAATTCTAGAGGAAATTCTGTGGAAAAACTGTTGTAGCTGATGTGGATGACAGTTTTCTCATCAACCTGCCAAGCAGTAATATAAAACTTCATAGCATAATTTCTTAACTGAATATAGAAGTGATAAATTGCTATTTATGTCTGTTTTCAGTTGTTTACATGTAGGTTTTAGAGTTAATAAATCTTAAATCAGACACATCAGCATAAGCAAAGCTTAAATATATGTATATGATTTTTAATTTCTAATTAGCACCTTGTAAAACTTACAAGACTCTTAAATACTAAATACCACCATCAAAAAGAAATATTGTGTCTTAGAAAACTGAAAAACATCTAGTAGTTATTGTTTTCCTTTGAAAGAGGACTACATACAAATCACATATAAACTCCAATACTAAACTATAATATACAGAAAAAATATAATTTACCTGTCAATTTCATGAAACAGTGTGCAATATTATGACCCAGCAGAGAAATATAAGTAAAGACATAATTTGATATTACTTTACAAATATGAGAATGTCTATCTTAGAGATTATAGAAGATTTTGATACAACTATACATATATATATATATATATATATATATGTGGTGGTATTGTGTTCCCAAAATATTGTGTACTTTAATAAATTTATCTGGGTCAGAGAACAGACACCACTAATACAAAGCTAGAAAATGTGGCACTCACACTTTAATCTAGCATTCAGAGATAGAAATCTCTGGATCTCTGTGAGTTCAAGGCCACATTGGAAACAGCAAGCATGGTGACACGCTTTAATCCAGAAAGCCAGCCTTTAATCCAGGAGTGGTGAGAAAGTAGAAAGATATATAAGGCGTGAGGACAGAAACTAGAGGCATTTGGCTGTTTAAGCATTTGGCTGGTTCAGCATTTGGCTGGTTAAGCATTCAAGCTTTGAAGCATCAGTTCAGCTGAGAGCCATTGGGATGAGGACACAGAAGCTTCCAGTCTGAGGAAACAGGACCAGCTGAGGAACTGGCAAGGTGAGATAGATGTGGCTTGTTCTGTCTCTCTGATCTACAGCATGGACCCAATAACTCGCCTCGGTTTGATTTTATTAATAAGAACTTTTAAGATTCCTGCTATATATATATTTCAGGTGGAAGTAATTTAAAAAGGCATATGAGCTTTTTAAACTAGTCTGGCATTTCATTAAAAGTTCAAAGGTTATCATGTGGATACATTTTTGCATGAATCAACCAGCATATATGCAAGAGAATTAAAATCATAATTTCATAGAATGGTAAATGTTTATATAAATGTCTACAGAATTATTAATAAATAACCAAAAATAAGCATAATGTAATTGACCATCAGACCACAGAAGGACAAAAATTGATACCAACATATTTATAATATATTGTATTTTACACATAAGAGAGTATGTTTGGATATTTGGTATAGTATGGATGAACCTTGAAACATTATGCTATGTAAAACATAATGTGTAACATATGTTTGTATATATTTCATATGAGTCTTTGAAATGTTCATATTAGGCAGATCCTTAGAGTCATGAAATTGATTTACTGTTGTTTATATTGGAGGTGGAGGGTAAATGAGAAAAAAGGAGCCAAAGTTAACATGTAGAATGTTTGCTTAAGAGAAAATAAAAGTATCCTAAAGTCAATTGTGTTAGTAGCTGTAGAGAGCTCATGTTCCTATAGAGTAGAGTAGAACCAATATTTCTCAATTTGTCATTCTTCTCATTCTTAAACAACAAAGTAGGACATGTTTATAGTCATTATATGTGATGGCATAACTCTATAATCTGTAACCAAACACTCAGGACTTAGAGACAGAAGGATCAAAAGTTCAAGTTTAACCTCAGTTACATAGCAAGGTCAAGACTGGCTTGGGATACATGCATTAAATGTTTTCTTCAAGAACAAAACAAGAGAGACAGAAGCAGGGAGATAGAGAGAGACAGAGACACGGAGAGACAGAGACATAGATACAGACAAAAAGACAGAGACACCAGAGAGATTTGTATTTGAATCCCTCTAAGCATTATGTAAATGTGATTATTTTACTTTATGAATACATTTTATTTTAAAGCATAGCTCTCTAGAATTGTCAGAGCAATAGCAATTTAAACAGTAAAACTTTTATTATTGAAAATAGACATTTTCTTATGCAATATATCATGATTATAGTTCCTCCTTTCCACATTCCCTCCCCTCTGGACCTACTTGCCTTCTGCCTCTCATTAGAAAAGAACAGGGATTAGCATGTAAAAGGAAAGAATTTTTCAATTAACAAATTATTTTAAAAAAGAAAGGTTAAAAAAAAAACCGGCTGCTAAGAGATAACAACCAAACATGACAAAATAAAATAGAATAAGATGAAACAAAAACTTTCATAGCAAAAGTGGACATGGCAATCAAACAAAAGAGTCCCAAGAGCAGACAAGAATCAGAGACTCATTCATTCTCATAGTCAGGAGTTCCATCAAGAGACTAAACTAATAGCTATGATATATACACAGGGGATCTGATGCAGACCCATGCAGGCCCTGTGCTTGCTGCTTCAGTCTCTGTGAGCTCATATGCACCTTGCTTAGTTCATTCAATGGGCTTTGTTTTCCTGGTGCCCTCCATCCTCTCTGGCTCTTTTTTTTTTTTTTTGGTTTTTCGAGACAGGGTTTCTCTGTGTAGCTTTGCGCCTTTCCTGAAGCTCACTTGGTAGCCAGCTGGCTCGAACTCACAGAGATCCGCCTGGCTCTGCCACCCAAGTGCTGGGATTAAAGGCGTGCGCCACCAACGCCGGGCCCTCTCTGGCTCTTACAATCTTTCTACCTCACTGCAATTTTCAAAGCCAGAAAAAAAGACTTAAATTTCAGGCATGAGCCTTACCTTATTTTAAAAGGTCAGTTTCCTTCATTATCAAAAAGATTTCATTAAAGATATCTGTATATGGTTGATTTATTTGTAAATACCTCGATTAAACCTCATAAGTACTTTTTTTTATTTATTGTAACTTAATTTCCACAACTTAATTACTTAATTTCCACAACTGAAATTTTGACTTAGCTTATAGTCTAGTGTATTCTCCAGCACTGAGATAGCTCATCTGATAAACGTGGCAGTTGCTCATGATTCTTGAACCAATAACAGATTTAAATAACCAATTGTGGTATTCCTTCCCTGCTGACTATAGACAGAACCTCTGTTATAAAGTGGACAAAAGTTGCATAGGAACTAAACACTTTCATTAGAAAGCATAAATTCATACCAATGTCATCCTACATGTCTTACATTTTTATTATGAAATCTGGGGACAAAGCATTCTTTCCTTCTTCATAATACATATTTGAGTTTCCTATTTTATTCTTCTCCTATTAGGAAATATATGTTTATCTACTCAAAAAGAAAATACAAGAGCAGAATTGCACACATTATACACAACCATAGACTAATTTTGTGGTAAATGAAATTTTGTGGAAAGATGCCAAAAGAGCATATAACACAAATTGGCTGTCCTGGTTAATTTTAATTGTCAACTTGACACAATCCAGAATCACCTAGAAGAGTTTTAATCAGGAATCATTGTGGCAAATATATCACTTTTGAAGAAGATGAATTTGATGCTGCACTTAATAGAGAAACTCATTTTCCTAGATTAAGAAAGATCAAACAGCCAACTCATGCAATGAGCCCAGGACCTGGTACCACTGCCTAGATGCCTCCCAAACAGATCAAGCCAATCAACTGTCTCACCTATTCAGAGGGCCTGATCCAGTTGGGGGCCCCTCAGCCTTTGGTTCATAGTTCATGTGTTTCCATTCATTTGGTTATTTGTCCCTGTGCTTTATCCAACCTTGGTTTCAACAATTCTCGCTCATATAGACCCTCCTCTTTCTCACTAATTAGACTCCCAGCGATCTACCTGCTGTTTGAAACCTGGCACTTATTCAGGGAGGCTTGGCTCAACCTGGGAGGAGGGGACTGGACCTGCCTGGACTGAGTCTATCAGGTTGATCCCAGTCCTTGATCTGGAGGAGGTGGGAATGGGGTGGGGGAGGCTGGGGGGAAGGGAAGGGGGGCAGGAAGGGAGAGAATAAGGGAATCTGTGGCTATTATGTAGAACTGAATAGTATTATAAAATAAAAAATAAAATAAAATATAAAAAAAAAGAAAGAAAGATCAAACAATTTTGGGAATGCAAGGTTATCTGTTATGTAGGAATGTCAAAGCAAACCTATGGCACTTCATAAAAATGTCAAGATTGGCAGAGCCAAATGCAATATCTATAATGTTAACTTTAGTGCCCAGTGTGTCCAGAAGTTAAGAAGCACTGGATTGGATCTTACCATCATAATCCCTTGATTGGAAGTCAACAGTGCTCATCTTTCTTTCTTCTTTTGTTCATTAATTATTTTTTTTTCATTTATTTCACATCCCAAATGCAGTTTCCTTTTTCCTCCCAGCCCCTCCCCCTACCTCCCCTTTACTTCCTCCATCCACTCTTCCTCTGTCTCCATTCAGAAACAGACAGGCCTCCCATGGGCATCAACAAAGCTCGACACATTTCAAGCTCTTTGAAAGTACTGAGACAGAATTCCTCAAACTTGTAAAGCAACTTATTTGAAGCCAGATATTTTTGCAGTTGAAATTTATTATATATTGTATCAGGCTCATAACTTCTGACATTTCTTTTCTGGATTCCAGTATTATTCTCAACAACTATTGAGTGCCTGTAAAATGTATCATTGTTTTCAGGATGAGGGACAGCAACCTCAAACGTGTAAAATGTATCATTGTTTTCAGGATGAGGGACAGCAACCTCAAACGTGTAAAATGTATCATTGTTTTCAGGATGAGGGGCAGCAACGTGTGTGTGTGTGTGTGTGTGTGTGTGTATCTGTCTCTGTACGTATGTGTGTCTATACATGTCTTCCCCCACCTTAATGTTTCTAGTGAAGAACACTTCCTGCTCCTTTTATCCTATTACATTTTAGCTCAGGGAAAGATTCTTGCAAAGTTTTCCCTGATGTTGTGAGTTTTGGAAAGCTGCCTCAGCTTTTTTCCCTCATAGCTTTACTATTGCTAGAATTCACTATGGTGTACGGGAAGGTTTTGTTGTTGTTAACTTGCTTTCTCAGTTTGCTTTCTATTGCTATGATAAACACCATGAACACATCAACAGAGGAAGGAAAGGGTTTAGTTAATCTTTCAGTTTACAGTCAGTCTTTCATAAACAGAAAAAGCTAGAGATAGGAGTGGAGCAGAGGCCATACAGGATCAGTTCTTACTGGCTTGCTCAGCCTGCTTTCTTATAGAACCCAGGGTTGCCTAGGCAGGGGTAGCACTGCTTGCAGTGGGGAAGCTCTTCATATCACTCATTAATCAAAAAACTTTCCTATGGAGTTCCTTATAGGCTATCTGAAGGAAGAATTTTCTCACTTTAGATACATCTTTCCAAGTAACTCTAGCTTTGTGTCAATATGGAAAAACCAACCAGCACACCTGCCTGCCTCTTTGTTGGCAGAGAAGTTTTAAAGTTCAAAGAGCCTTTCTTATCCATCAATTCATATATACAGCCTTATATAAAAGTTAGCAGAATAACTGTGCAGAAGATTGAATTGAGATTTATATCTCCAATATGTTATACAGATTAAATGAATTATAAAATGGTATAAAGATGTGGAATAACTAAAGAACCAAAATAGGTTTAAAGAAAAGTTCAAATATTCATGAATGAAAAGAAGTAAATATTTCTCATGGGAGAAACAAAAAAAAATTAGTACTGAGTTATAGTAATGCACAGAGAGTGTTATAATCACCTCTGAATTTCTTCCTTGGTAAGTAGATTACACTGCATGAATGTGGGCTCTGTATATCCTGGGAAAAGTAAGATCTGCATTGAGCCATTAAATTGGCAAATTCAAGAATCAGAACTGTAAGTATATTTGTTACGTTTTCATCACTGTGACCAGAGGCATAACAGATGCAAATGAACAAAGGGTTTTTGTGAGACTACAGCTCTAGGGAATGTGGACCATCATGATGGAGAGGGCATGGTGGGAGGTGGATGATAAAATTGTGTCGACAGTCAGAAAGCTGAGAAAGATGAATGCTGATGCTGTATTTACTTTTTACTTTTTATGTAGTTCTGGGACTCTAGTCTCACAAAGACTGTTGTCCACATTTAAGGTGGAACTTCCTACTTCAACTAATCTAATCTACAAAATTAAATTTGAAAGGAGCATTCATAAATTTCTACACTAAATTTTTGTAAAAGTTCAAGACTAGAATTGACTGCATAACAGTTTTGAGGGCCAGTCTATCTCAAAACAAAAAAAAAAATAAATAAAGATTTATATTTGATAATAGGAGAGAACTCTGAGAATAGCTCAGCAGGCATGTCGGGAGTCAAACATTACCCTCTCAGATGCTGGTGATACACAGGGCACAATCCAATGGAGCTTTAGAATTTCTTTCATAAAATCTTAGACAAGCCAATCATTGTTTTTGGCAAAATCACTAGTTTCCTCATGTAAAAATCTTAGTGTTCAATCACGATAGTTTTCAGATATAACATTCTCAGAAAGTATATAGGAGAAAGGAGAAGAAAGATGTGTGGAGAGTGCAGTTAGCTCATGACCATCTACATCTTCAGTAATTCTGACAAGCACCATTAGATTTTGAGTTTGCTTAACCTCATCCCACAGAACAAAGAGTAACAGAAATCTATTGCTCCAAAAATATTAATATTCTCTCCAATAGGTTCAAGTTTGTTGGGCTATATTTATTTTTTGTGCACCATAACTTCTTCCATATTTTACTGGTCACTCAGAATTTTGGATTTGAAATTACAAGCTTTACCTCTTCAAGATAAATTATATGGTCACATTACAGAAAGATAAGGGGAGAGGAAATAGTTATAAAATCATACTTTTATAGTGTGTCTAAAGATGGCAGTGATACACACATACGAACATTCCACACACTGATTTTGGAATATTTGTATTAAAATTTTAAGTCAGTCATGGATCTTAATGATGCTCTTAATAAATCATTGATTGTTTCAGGGACATGCACCTAAAAATTGTCTTGGCATCTCCCAGATGGATTAAAGAATTAAATCTTCTGAAATTAATTACACTGTTATCTTGACCAATTGAAATATTTTCAATTTTTGTTGCCTTAATTTTTGAAATAATTGTGTGTGTACGTGCACACGTGTGCGTGCACGCACCGCACGCACATGCACATGCATGTCTAGATATATCCATTAATAATCTACAAATATTTTTTCAATTGTGATCCCCATGGAACAAAATTAGCAAGTGAAGTAAACAAATTGACTTTTATTACCTCAAGCTTGTAATTGAAATCAATAGTAAAAATTGTCAACACAGACACTTTCCTAGTAAATTTGTACATGAACTTGATTATATTTGATTTTCTATAATTTATTTTCATCTTGGTCATCTAACAAGCTGCATGCATAGATTATTTTATTTGTCATAAAAATTAGAGCCAACATCAGAATTCTTTTTTTTTATGGTTACAATAGATATTTATTTAAAGAGAGGCCTCTGCAGAGCAAATAATTCTTAAATTGTGATTCAAGTTGAAACTTCATAAAAACATGCTAAGACCATGCACATCCACAGATCTCAACTACAAGATCACTTCTTCGTCCATTCTTCTTTCTCTTTTCTTTCCCGAATAACCTCTTTCAGATAGGGTTCAAGGTAGAATTTGTCCTCCTCATATTTTGTCCACTGCTCCTTAGGCAAGATCTGATGCCTCATGGTCAGGTCCAGAGCTCTCTTAATTCGAAATATTCTGTCATTATAAATATTCTCAGGAAGCCTTCTTATGGCTTCTTTCACATCTCCAGTCTCGTATATTGTATCATCTCGCATTAACCCCAGTTTGTTGAATCATGCAGCATTATAATACCATTTTCGAAAACCATCCAGCCACTTGCTTGATGCTGCAACAGCAGGTCGGCCCGCCATTTTGACCTCAACATCAGAATTCTATGTTGTATCTGTTTAAATACATTTCATTAGGTTTCAAACTATATTAAATAATGACATTTATTAAAATTTCTAGTTTGTAGAAGATAAAGACAAAGTTCAGAAGATGATGCGAGAGAAAAAAACTTCTAATATGATAGTCTTTACTTCCCTTCATAGACCATAAACCTTTTGTCTTTTGCATAAAAAGATAGTATTGTTCTAGTTCTTCAAACAGCAAACTGCTTTTGCTATTTGTTCTTATCCTAATTTTTGCTCTATGTTTAGATATATATATAGAACAATATTTCCTAAGATCACACATGGGTCAGTTCTATCCAGAGGAAGACTCCATTTCTGGTAGGAACAAACCAGGTTATCTTGACCAACCATTACAAATAGAACAACTTGGGAAAGAGTCAATGTAGCAAACTATTCCTTAGAAGTTTGATTATGTATTCTACATAACTTGAATACATCAAACTGGATCCATAAAGCCTTAAAATGTAAAATTGTAACAATAGAAGAATTAGCATATCTAAACTGAAAAGCATATCTAAAAAGCACCTGAGAGAAAAAGCCAACAGAGAAAATAAAAAGTAGACGATAGATGAAAAATGATAGAATATTTCTCTTTGCAAGAAGAATAATAAAAAGGAACTTATAGTTTTAGTATTTAATTGGATGGCTTCTTTAAGGCTGGAGACTGCAATAAAATGAGTACTCAGATTCTGGGAACTGATCTGTATCACCTTGAGATATCTGTGAATATCAGTTAAACCATATGATTTGATAATCTAACAATAAATTTGATTGAAATAACTGGAATATTATTGGAAAAGAGAAGAATTAGAATTCATGAGTGTTTCATAAAATATACTTAATTGGGTGTATCTCTACTCTTTATTTTTTTTATTATTATATTTTTATTTAAGAAATGTTTTAATTCATTTTACATACCAACCACAGATCCTCCTCTCATCCCTCCTACTGATCCCCCCTGCCTTCCCCTCTGACAACCTCCCATTCCTTTACCTAAAAGCATAAGGCCTCCCCTGAGGAGTCAGCAAAGCCTGGTATACTCAGTTGAGGCAGAAATAAGCCCCCACTACATGCATCAAGGCTGAGCAAGGCATCCCAACATAGATAATGCTTCAAAAAGCCAACTCATGTACCAGGAATAGATCCTGATCCCACTGTCAGTGGCCCCACAAACAGATCAAGCTACCCAACTATCTTCTATATGCATAGGGTCTAGTCCATTCCCATGCAGGCTCTACAGCTGTCGACATAAAGTGTATGAATTCCCACAAGATTGGTTCAGTTGTAT
Organism: Peromyscus leucopus; assembly: GCF_004664715.2. Taxonomy (NCBI): domain Eukaryota; kingdom Metazoa; phylum Chordata; class Mammalia; order Rodentia; family Cricetidae; genus Peromyscus; species Peromyscus leucopus. Next base: position 92,023,492 of record NC_051065.1, read on the forward strand.
CTGTAGATTTTCCTATCATTATCTTGATTCTACTTGCTCATATAATCCCTCTTCCCTCTCCTCAACTGGACTCCTAGAGTGTAGCCTGGTGCTTGGCTGTAGATATCTGCAACTGCTTCTATCAGTTACTGAATGAAGGCTCTAAGATATCTGATTACTGGGGTAGGCCAATTCAGGCATCCTCTCCACTATTGCTAGTAGTCTAAGCTGGGGTCACTCTTGTGGATTCTGGAAAATTTCCCTTGCATCCAGTTTCTATCTTACCCCATAATGTCTCCGTCTATTAAGTTATCTCATTCATTTCTCTCCCATTGCATCCCTCCCCCAGCTTGACCATCCCATTCCCTCATGTTCTCACCCCTCATCCCCTACCATCTATTGCCCCCTTGTTCCCAGTTTGCTAATGGAGATCTCATCTATTTCCCCTCCCCAGAGTGATCCATGCATCCCTCTTAGAGTCCTCCTTCTTAGCTAGCTTATCTGCAGCTGTGGGTTGTAGTCCGGTGATTTGTTGCTTTACATCTAATATCCACTTATGAGTGAGTACATGCCATGTTTGCATTTCTGAGCCTGGGTTACCTCACTCAAGAAACTAGACATCAAAATGCCAAACAATCCAATTTAAAAATGGGCTACAGATCTAAACAGAAAATTCTCAACAGAAGAATCTCAAATGGCCAAAAGACATTTAAGAAATTGCTTAACATCCTCAGTTATCAAGGAAATACAATTCAAAATGACTTTGAGATACCATTTTACACTTCTCAGAATGGCTAAGATAAAAAACAATGATGACAGCTTATGTGGGAGAGGATGCAGAGCAAGGGGCAACACTCCTCTACTGTTGGTTGTGGTGGTATTCTAATTGTACTGAAATGTGATTTTGATTGTATGTTAATAAATAAAGTTGCCCGGGGGTCAGAGCTATTAGAGCCATAGACAGAGTGTGGCGGTGGTGACACACCCCTTTAATCCCATAGATCTCTGTGTGTTCAGGAATACAGCCAGCATTGGAGACATATGCCTTTAGTCCTAGGGGACTGTACATTCAGACAGTGATGAGGCAGTCACGTGTTTGGGTTTACAACCAATGAGAAGGCAGAACAATAGTACTATAAAAAAAGACATACAGACAGGATATAGCTCTCTTTCGGGAAGCTGGGACACCGCAGGCAGAAGGGTGAGATTTTAGCTCTGAGCTCTGACCTCTCGGCTTTCTCTTTTACATTGTTTCTGTGTTTCTTATTTAATAAGACGGTTGGTTACATCTACAGTTGGTGGGAGCACAAACTTGTACAATCACTTTGGGAATCATTATGATGATTTCTCAGAAAACTGGGAATCATTCTACCTCAAGACCCAATGGTACCACTCCTGGGAATATACTCAAGACATAATGAATCATACCACAAGGACACTCACTCAACTATGTTCATAGCAGCATTATTCATAATAGCATAATAGCTGGAACTTGAAAACAACCTAGATGCCCCTCAACAGAAGAATGGATAAAAAATGCTTGTACATATACAAAATGAAATATTACTCAGATGTAAAATGATAAAATAAAGTTTTCAGGCAAGTGGACATACTTCTTTAAATATTAGTGTATTTGCTATTTATTTTGTCTCTGAATGAGCTTCATTACTAAGGTGAAGTATCACTGAGTGGCTACTAAAATTAAACATGTTTATAGGACGGTATGACATAAAATTTCTATATTTCTTTTCAATAATTTTTATTAAGAGATTTTATATTCATTTAACATACCAACCACAGAATCCCCTGGCCTTATAGTGATTTTTCCTAGCTTCATTCATTGCCTGCAAATTTAATAATGTCATTTTGTAACAGCTGGGTAATACTCTGTTGTATTAATGTATCACAATTTTTCTATCTATTCTTCAGTTTAAGGACATCTAGATTATTTCCAGTTTCTGGCTATTGTGAATAAAGCTACAGTGAACATAGTTGTCCTTATGGTAGGATGGACTATTCTTTGAGTATGTGACCAAGAGTGCTATATCTGGGTCTTGAACTTTATTGATACCCAATTTTCTGAGGAACCCCATATTGATTTTCACAGTGGCACCACTGTGAGTGAGTAACTCAGATCCAGGAAGATAAATATGGTATGTATTCACTTTTGAGTGGACATTAGATGTTAAATAAATGATAATCTAACTACAATCTGCAGACCCAGAGAGGATAGGTAATGAAACAGGCTGGGGGTGGTGGTGCATAGGTTTCCCTGTGAAAGAGAAATAGAATAGATTCTGCAGGTGGACTGAAGGTAGGTTGGGACTGGAGCAGGAGTATCAGGAGGGGACAGAAGGAGATATGGAGAGAATTAAAGGAGTGACATCTGGAATTGTGGGGGCTTTGGGGAGGTTGTGGAAACCTAGTGTGGTAGAAGTTTCCTGGACTCTTTGAGGATGACCCTAATAAGTACTCCCAGTTATGGAGGATAGAAGGTCTGAATTGGCCATTTTTTGTAGCCAGCACAAGCTTCAAGTGATAGGACTAGGTTACATTCAGTTGAGGAAGTCCTGTGAAGATCTCTAAACAGGTGCTAGGACTGAAGGTCACTCTCTAGAAACTAACAGTGTGGTCCTTTTGCCAAGGACAGCATCTACACAGCTCATTGACCAAAGAGAGATCAAGTTGGTCCCTTCATGGAGCCTTTACCCCTATATTCTAGTCTCTTTGACGGAAGATACTCTGCAGCCTATGGAAAGAGAAACCCGAACACCACCCAGCCACAAAAGCTTCCACCTACAATCTGTCCTGTTTGCAATACGTACTGGAGTGGCTCAGAACTTGTGGGAGTGGCAAACTAATATCTTGTTTAACTTGATGCTCAAACCACAAGAGAGAATCCAAACCCTATACTGCCTGGATGGCCAGGAACCAGAGACTGGATATTCCGAGGCCTATGGCAGAACCAAACACACCTGGCAAAAAATAAATAAATAAATAAATCAAAAAATCAACGAAATGATTCTTAAAGATACTTTGTTATAGTTGTAGATATTTGCCTCATCCTGTCATCATCAGAAAGCCTTTCTCCAGAGGCAGATGGGAGCTGATGCTGAGACTCATAGACATTATGCAGAGAAAGAGTCTAAATTGGGGATCTCCACCACGTCCCTCCCTTCAACCATAGGGAAACCAATAGAAGAGGGTGAGGAAAGACTCTAGGAATCATTAAGATTTTCTAGGTGTGGTTTTAAAATTGCCCACACTACAGGACCTAAAGCTTGTATGACAATAAAACTAGAAAGCAAGTCAGCCCATCATTAAAGATTCTTGATGACATAGCCTAGAGCAAAGTATGTCTCAATACACTAACATTTAGTTTCAAACCAGAGAAAAGTTTCTTTACAGATGACACATTCTTTTCTTTTAATGCAGAAATTGTGTATATTCACTTTCAGAAGATTGCATTGCTCAAATTACTTAACCCAGAGCATTATGAGAGGTATTTGACCAATATTTGATTATACGTCTCTAAAGATAAGTTTTGTCCAGTCAAACTCTGCCAAGTGGTAGTATAGTAGTAGTGGTAGTATAGTAGTATTCTAATATGTGGTAGTATAGTAGTATTCTAGTATGTCTTAGTATAGTAGTATTCTAATATGTCTTGTTGACTCTTTTTAGGTATCCAAAACCAGTAATTTTCTGCTTTTTAAAATTTTTTCCTCTGAACAGTGCATTTTGTGTTTTAGTAGCCAGTTGAAAGCAACAAGGAAGATAAAAACAAAACAAAACAAAACTAAGTTTGAGACAATTACATGCAGGCTTTAGAGTTAAAAACCATTTCTACTGGTAAGTAGAGTTCAGTTCAGAGAAAGAAATGCTGTTGGTCCTCACCATGATAGTGTATCAAGATCCACAACTAATGAGTGCTCCTATTTTTATCCCTTTGATATGTAAAATTAAATAGTATTTATTTACTCATATGGAAAATAATTTATATATATTAAAGAAGCTAAACAGATTACTGCAATGACATAGTCTAGTGTTTTATCTAGATTAAGAAGTTTAGTAGAAATTTAATCAACTATGACAAAATAAATACTCCTGTTGCAAAATGGAAGAAAGTGGAAATAGTAAGGAATTATTTGACCAAAGAAATTCTAAACTAATCAGGAAAAAAAATCCCAAAATTAAGTTTTTCTGCTCTGTGTCTAGCATCTAAGACTCATGATGGAACCACTGTGTTCCATAAGCCTTGAGCAGACCTTTTCTTCACCTTTACTAACCATACCCCAAATAGCTTCTCTCTTGCTTTAGCTCCCCTGCTACAACACAGTTTTTTTTTTAACTTAAATCCAATGATCCTGTCATCCCCAACATTTTGAATTCTTTTTTTTCTTTTTTTTTTATATTTTTTTTAGTTTTTTTTTATTATTATTTTACAACACCATTCAGTTCAACATAATAGCCACAGATTCCCCTGTTCTCCCCCTCTCGCCCTCCCTCCCCCTAGCTCAGCCCCCATTCCCACCTCCTCCAGATCAAGGTCTCCCCCGAGGACCGGGGTCGACCTGGTAGACTCAGTCCAGGCAGGTCCAGTCCCCCCCTCCCAGACCGAGCCAAGTGTCCCTGCATAAGTCCCAGGATTCAAACAGCCAACTCATGCAACGAGCCCAGGACCCGGCACCAAAGCACAGCTGCCTCCCAAACAGATCAAGCCAAATGACTGTCTCACGCATTCAGGGGGCCTGATCCAGTTGGGGGCCCCTCAGCCTTTGGTTCATAGATCCTGTGCTTCCATTCATTTGGTTATTTGTCCCGGTGCTTTATCCAACCTTGGCTTCAACAATTCTCGCTCATATAAACCCTCTTCTTTCTCACTAATTAGACTCCCAGTGCTCCACCAGGGGCCCAGCCGTGGATGTCTGCATTCAGATTCTTCAGTCCTTGGATGGGGTTTATGGCACAACTATCAGGGTGTCTGGCCATCCCATCACCAGAGTAGGTCAGTTCCTGCCGTCTCGCGACCATTGCCAGCAGTCTCTTGCGGGGGTATCTTTGTGGATCTCCGTGGGCCTCCCTAGCTCTCTGCTTCCTCCCCTTCTCACCTTCTCATGTGGTCTTCATTTACCCTGGTCTCCTATTCCTTGTTCTCCCTCTCTTTTCTTGATCCAGCTAGGATCTCCCACTCTCTTTCCCTCGACCATCGCCCTTCATTGTTCCCACTCATGACCAGGCTGTTCATGTAGATCTCATCCATTTCTCCGTGTCTTTTTTGGGGGTCCCGTTTTCCAGGTAGCCTCACTGGTGATGTGAGTAGCAGTCCAGTCATCCTTGTTCCACATCTAGCATCTTCCTATGAGTGAGTACATACCATATTTGTCTTTCTGAGTCTGGGTTACCTCACTCAGGATGATTTTTTCTAGATCCATCCATTTGCCTGCAAACCGTATGATGTCATTGTTTTTCTCTGCTGAGTAGTATTCCATTGTGTATATGTGCCACAATTTATTTATCCATTCTTCAGTTGAAGGGCATCTAGGTTGTTTCCAGGTTTTGGCTATTACAAACAATGCTGATATGAACATAGCTGAGCAAGTACTCTTGTGGTATTATTGAGCATTTCTTGGGTATATGCCCAAGAGTGGTATAGCTGGATCTTGGGGGAGATTGATTCCCAATTTTCTAAGAAAGCACCATATTGATTTCCAAAGTGGTTGTACAAGCTTGCATTCCCACCAGCAGTGGAGGAGAGTTCCCCTAGTTCCACATCCTCTCCAGCATAAAGTGTCTTCAGTGTTTTTGATCTTAGCCACTCTGACAGGCTTAAGGTGGTATCTCAGAGTTGTTTTGATTACCATTTCCCTGATGATTAGGGATGTTGAGCAATTCCTTAAATGTCTTTCAGCCGTTTGGGTTTCCTCTGTTGAGTATTCTCTGTTTAATTCTAAAGCCCATTTCTCAATTGGACTGTTGGTCGTTTTGATGTCTAATTTCTTGAGTTCCTTATATATTCTGGATATCTCATTTTGAATTCTTTATCACCAACATTTTGTATTCTTTATTTCAATTTAAGCACCCCCCCAATTCCTTATACAATATTTTCCCAGGGCCAACTTCCAGGCATGTCAGATCTAACACTCATTGCATGATCTCAGCAGTTCTCTGGAACTGTGAGACAAAACTCCATGACCTCCTCAGTCTGGAAACTTCCATGCTCATAAAACCAGAGCCATGTGAGCAGTGCTGCCTTGCATGACAGTTGCATCGGCTTCTACAAATTTAGCCCAGAGATACACTTTCCAAAGTAGCTCTTTAGAAGAAGACCATTCTCTATTTAGGGTCTCTCTTTTTTTCCTGAATTTCCTCGCTAAAGTAAAATTTCTAGAAAGAGTCTTATCTTAGGATGTATTTCCTGAATCTGAAGGCAAGTTACAAAATTACTCTATAATGACATTAATCTCTTCAACAATAATAGGTGATTTCAAATCTGGCTGGTTAAACTTACTCACTATAGACCTTAATGACAGCAATAGGCAGTAGTCATTAGAGGTACCTGGAGGTATCTTGTCTGGAAATATACTCTACCACATAAATTAGTCCATTACTTCTTTATTTAGTCTCTCTCAATTTCTCAGTACATGAGTAGAATGAAACCAGGTATTTTTTACTCATAACATAACGCTATTATTTCTGTCTTCCATACACTAACCAGAATGGCTTATTACATGCTATATAGCATTCTAGGGCTTTTGTAGCTCAGAGTTCGAACCCTTCCACATTGTTCCTGCAGATGAGTTCCAAAGGCCTAATAAACCTGTGGTGGGGGTTATCACAGCAATGGCCCCAGTTCTCATGCAGTACCATATACTAGGCATTGATACTCCACATTGCACAGTAACAGAGATCTATGTCTTCTGATTAGATAAGAAGAAGAGGTTAGGTTAGACAAGGATATGTTACATTTAAATCACAACAATACATCTAATAATACACCTAAACATCTGTGTTTGATATGGTAAAGCATTATTTTTTTTAGTATTTAATATCCCAGCCACAATTTTCCTTACCTCCTCTCCTCCCACTCCCTCTCCCAACTCCCCGACTCTGTCCTCACCCCCAATCCATTCTTACTTCACTTCTATTCAGGAAAGGGCAGGTCTCTCATGAATATCAACACAATATGGCATATCGAGTTGCCATGAGACTATGTACATGTATCCCCATGTATTAAGGCTTCACAAGGTGACCCAGTATGAGGAGTAGGGTCCCAAAAGCTAGCAAAAGATTCAGAGACAGTCCTTTCAACCACTGTTAGGAGTCCCACAAGAGAACCAAACTACACAAATGTAACATACACAGTGCCTAGGTCAGTTCCATGCAGGCTCCCTGGTTGTATGTTCAGTCTCTGTGATCCCCTGTGAGCCCAGGATAGTTGATTCTGTGTGTTTTCTTGTAGAGTCCTTGATCCCCCTATCCAGCTCCTACAATCTTTTATCCTCCTCTTATACTGGATTTTCCAAGCTCTGCTTAATGTTTGCTTGTAGGTCTGCATCTGTTTCCAATAGTTGCTCGATGAAGCCTCTCTGAGGACAATTGGGCTAGACACCACTCTGAGTATAGCAGAATATCATTAACAGTCATTTCATTGACTTTTTTTTTTTTTTTTTTCAATTTAGTTGTGTTTGTTTCTATGCTAGGTCTCTGGGCCATTCTGCCTATGGGTCCTGGTGCTCCAGGTAGTGTCAGAGGTTTATTCTCCTGGCATGGGTGTTAGTCTAGACTGGTCATTGGTTGGCCCCTCCCTCAATATCTAGGCCACCCTCACACAAGCATGTCCCATAGGCAAGACAGACTGTAGGTTGAAGGTTATGCAGCTGCGTTTGTAGTCTTTCATGATCACAGGAGATGGTCAGTTGAGGTGATGTATCAGTCATTGCTAGGAGTCTTAGCTGGTATTATCTTTGTAGATTCCTGGGAAATTCTCTTGTACTACGTTTTTACATGACCGTGAAATGCCTAATGCCACTCCTTGACCCTGCTTTCCAGAAGTCTTTTTTAGTACATTTGCCCCTCCATGCCCCACTCCAACCTGACCCCTCATGGTCCCATCCCCACCTGTCTACAGTCTACTCACAAAATCTTTTCTATTTCCCCTTCCCAGGGAGATCCAGGCATCCTGCCTTGAACATGCCTTGTTACTCAGTCTCTATGGGTCCGTGGATTGTAGTATAGATTTCCTTTATTTTACAGCTAATATCCACTTATGAGTGAGTACATAACATGTTTGTCTTTCTGGTTCTCGGTTATCTCACTTAGGATGATTTTTTTTTCTAGTTCCATCCATTTGCCTTCAAATTTCATATCTGTATTTTGTTTTAAAATCTCTATCTCACTGACTTTCAGCAGTCTGCCTTTCACATACATAAACCCTTTATTATAAGTCTTCTATCCTTTTGCTTATGCTTTTAACTGCCAATATATTCACTTATGATACATACTTATTTAGTGTTACATGTCTCAAAATACAATACTAAGTATTTTGTCCCTGCCTGTTAAAAAAGAAATAATTTCAAATACCTCTTATGTGGTACAATTTTTAGTCTAGTATGGAAAATAAACATTAATTTAATGAAAGGTGAACTATTTTATATTTTAATTTTCCTGTGCAAACACAAGCATACATACATACACACATGCATATATAAGTATATATTTTTCATACAAGACACATTTAAATTTTATTTTATAGGAATCTTCATTCCAATAGGCAAATTACCATCCTCTTTCAAAGTCTTATTGAATTGGGGCTAGTTGAAAGCCTTTACTATAAATAACCCGTTTTTAATTACCATCTCTGGGTAGCCTGAGATAGCTCCTTGTAGACTGAAAAAGCCCTTTTCAGCTCAATTTGCTGGAATCTTTATTCACCTGTAGGGAATTGATGTGCAGGATGTTACAAACTGTAAAGTGTCCTATTCCTGTTATCCTGTATTAAACCTGCTTTCATGAAAGGCCTTGAGCAAATCAAACATTCCATGGAGGCAGCTTTGCCGTGTTCTTGGCATCTCTGTCTCATAATGTCCCCATATGCTTTGCCTTTGTCCACTCACCGGGGACAGAAGTAGAACATGGTGGGACATCGTGTATTGCATTATTTAGCAATGAGCCAGGAGGACACCCTTAGAGAAGAGTTTAATTTTAACTTTGAAAATAAAATGATTGAGAGCCATGGGTGTGGAGGAAACAGCAGCAGCAGATGTCGTAAAACACGAGTAAGAAGGAAAGAAAGGCGACAGCTGAGAGTGAATTGATTTCCCTTCTAAGTCTCAGGCCCTTACTCAATCATGCCAGATGGAGAAGCAATCACTACAACATAAGGTCCTGTTGGTCTTACTGCCCTTCCCACAAGAGAACGGATTGAAAAGCCTTCCCCAGAGCTGTAAGATGATAAAAGCAAATGCACTGTTTCATTTATTAATCAAGATTCAATTTATCTCACTCATTTGAGACAGCAAGCTGTGATGGGAAAGGACAGGTTTTGGGTTAGAAAGAAGTGGCTCTGAATCCTAATTGCTTTACTTGCTACCTGTATGACCTTGAGAGGGGTGAGTTTCCTTTCTGGATCTTAACACTGTCACTTGCAAAACATCAGGGGCTGCCATTTACTGAGGCATTGCTTTGTGCTAAGCATTGTGCTAATCACTTGGCTACTTCATTTAATCCTCCCCCTAAAACTTTGAGTTATATATTCTTAACTGAGATCTATAAGGATAAAATCTTAAAGCTAATTTACTGTAGCTAATTAACTTACAAAGATCAGAGTGGGAATGATAGGGCACCTGAGCCTGACTTCAAGTCCTAAGTTCATCCTTACATGTGGTCATTCTTCCTATGTCCATGTGAAAAAAAAATTTCTTCAAAGACAAATATGAGTGTTCAGGACTACTGGAGCATAGAATGTTATGAAATTCAATGTCTTAGTAAACGTTTTGAATTTAATTCCGCAAGCAGAATAATAACATTCAAATTATTATCTTTACTAGTGTTATTTTATGATGTAATTCGGCGACATATTTAAATTTGAACCCATGTCTCTTAGCTTTTGAAGCTCGCCTTGTGGTCAACCAAACCACTGAATGCCCATGAGAATTAATTGCTGTGTTCTGCAGTAGAGATAACAGTAAGTATTTAGCAATAAATACTTTCTAATACTCCCCAAGTCCTCTTCCTTTTCTTTCTTGCTGGTAAAAAAGTAATTCTTTTTTCATGTGAAAACAGACATGTCCTTCCTTTTCAATACAGACATCCTCAGTAGTCATTGCTTTCCTTAGAGGAGTATTTTCCCCAATATTTCTAAGGGTACTTATCCTGTTCTGTAAATATCAATGAGATTCAAGAGGGTGAATTTGTCCAAATATCTTCCCTTTCTTGGTCATTCATGCCAATTATATATGAGCTTAATTCCCGAGTAAGAGACAATTTACCTAAAAGGAAGGGACAGTTGTCATTGAAGAATGGTGATGACTCCACTTGGGGGTACATGAGGACCATAAGTGTGAGAGTTTCTCAATGGAATTTCACTGGATATTGAGTATGTTGCTTGTTTTTCATATAAATAAAGGAACAGGGATAGAAAGGGTCAGAGTGAGGATATGAGCTGATTGAAGGGGAAGGATTAAACAGTCTAGAGAATGCTTTGTTTTGAGGACAGCTTGTTTTCAGGAGAGGTTCTTCAGCTAGGTGGCTCCTGGTCTGAGAGTTATAGATAATGGACCTGGTAGAGGAAAGAACATTAAGCCATGTTTAAATGGTTGATGATACATTTATCCTGCTTAATCAGAGAATAAAAGAAGCTTGAATTATTCGTCAGCAAAGGGTAGAGGATTTAGACAACTCAGGTCTGTTTGATCAATGAAACAGGGGCCATGTGTAAGTCTTAATTCTGTCATTGGGTAAATATTGTTCTTTCTAGTAAACCCTTTATTAGAACAAAATCGGTGGGAGTACTTCTTTTTTTTTTTTCTTTCATTTTTCTTTATTAAGCAATTTTCTACTCACTCAAGATACTAACTATAGATACCCTCCTTCTACCCCTGGCCCTCTTTCCCAAGCCACCCCGAATCCCCACATCCCCCAAATCGAGATCTCCCATAGGGAGTCAGCAGAGCCCAGCACACTGAGCCTATGCAGGTCCAAGGCCCTTCCCACTGCACCAAGGCTGTGCAAGGTGTTGCACTGCAGGTACCGGGTTCCAGAAGCCTGCCCATAGACCAGGGACAGATCCTGATCCCCCTGCCAGAGTAACCCCCAAACAGTTCAAGCCAAACAACCGTCTTCCATATCCAGAGGGCCTAGTCCAGTCCCATGGGGGCTCCACAGCTACCAGTTCACAGTTCATGGGCTTCCACTAGTGTGGCCAGTCATCTCTGCACGTCCTCCCATCATGATCTCGACGTCCCTCGCCTGCAGTATCTCTCTTCTCTCTCATCAATTGTATTCCCAGAGCTCAGCCTGGTGTCTGGCCGTGGATCTCTGCATCTGCCTCCATTAGTCACTGGACAAAGGCTCTATGATGACAGTTAGGTTATTTGCTAGGGTGATTATTAGAGTAGACCGGTCCAGGTCTGGACCACTGCTAGCACACCAAGGTGGGGTCAACCTTGTGAATTCCTGAGAGCCTCCCCAACACCCTGCCTCTTCCTATTCCCATGATGCCCTCATCTATTATGGTATCTTCCTCCCTGCCCTCCCACTCTGTCTGTCCCTGTTCCAGCTTGACTCTTCCATTTCCCTATGTTCTCATCCCGGTGGGAGTATTTCTTAACTATATTATATAAATCCCTACTCATCTTCAAAACATCATTTCTAGCTGTGCTTAAGTATGCCAGTGAGACCTCACCACTTGCAAATAATAGAAGCAGATCTACATTTCCCAAAATGTGTTCATTTTTTACAGATTTTAGCAAGCAATTCAGACTATGTTGGAACCTATGATCCTTCCTGTCTCAGTTTTCCAAGGGTAATATTTCATATTCATATTTAAGATGTAAACAAATATTAGCAGACATAGGAACTGAATAGATAAGTACCATATAATTTAAATTAAGTAGAAAAATATATGTGAAACAAATGAAAGACTTGAATATATATTTAGAAGTTTGGTCATAGATACAATTATATGAAAGGAAATTTGAGCTAGGTATTTTATTCTTATGAAACATAATTTTAAAAATGTAAATATAAACTTTTTCCTATGAAAATGTTAAACTTCCATTTCAAATTATTTGTATACCTAGAGATGTGTATTGACATGGGAGTATAGTATACATTTATTGTTGTAGCTACTATTTCTCCCCTTTAGAACATATGATATGTAGCAGTTAGTGCCTCCTAAATTATTCCATAATATCACTTAGGTATTTAGAGCCTTGTTCGAATATAATCACTTACTTTATTGTTTGGCTTTTTAGTGACTATTAATGTCATTGTAGCTGTTTTATTTAAATATTTATGTTTTATTTAAATATTTACACAAATACTTTTATCTCTGAAAATAAACACTAGAATAAAAAATAGTCATTCTCAGATAATGAACTCAAAGCATCCTATAGCAACCTACTATCACTTGCATTCTCCAAGAAGGAAACACCTTTGAAAGGAAAAACAAATAAGCATAATTTAAATTTTTATCATCAACTGATATTAACTGTGAAGTTTGTCAGATACTGCCTTCATTGTGCTGAGGTATATTATTTACATATGCAGTTTGCAGGGGAAATACCATTAGGTTATCAAAATTTGTCAGTTCTTTAGTTTTGTATATACTAAAGGTGATCTTGATTTTCCATTCAGCTCCTCCTGTGAATCACATTTAAGATTTGTATAGGTTAAGCTTCTGTGAATTCAGGAATAAGCCTTATTTGATTACAATGGATATTTCTTTTAAAAAAAATAGAAATTATTGCGCCACTGTTATTTGAAATTTTGCAGCAATATTTATTATTTATACTGAATTGTAATGAACTCTTTTTTGTTTTTTTGTTTTTTAAATGTCTACTACAACAGAATAATTGTGGCCTGGGAAAATAAATCAGAAAGCAATTCCAACTCTGATTTTTTTCTAAGACTAAAGGAAGATGAGTATTCAGTTTTTAATTGTTAACTAGAACTCATCCATGAGACCCCTGATACAGGCTCTTCTTTAGTAAGAGATTTTCCATTATTTATCTGACCTCCTTGCTACTTCTCTGCTCTGAATTCTGACTAAATCTGGCTTTAGTTATTTAAAGATATGTTTCTATATATTTACACATTTTTTTTACTGTTTTAGGATCTCTGTTCCTGATTTTGTCTTTCTTTTACTCAGATTTTCAGAGTATTTTGTTTTTTGATGAAATATGCTCATGTGTCTACAGTGCAGTTCAAAGGTCAATGTGTTTTCATTGATTTTTTGTCTAGAAACTCTGCATTAGAAATGGGCTTCTAAAATCTGCTATAAACATGCTAATGTTGTGACTCTCCTAGTATCTATTAAAAGTTGCCTTCATTATCTTTTCTTTTATTTTACAATACAATTCAGTTCTACATATCAGCCACGGATTCTTTTGTTCTCTCCCCTCCTGCCCCCCTCCCCTTCCCCCAGCCCACCCTCCATTCCCACCTTCTACAGGGCAAAGGCTCCCCCAGGACTGAGATCAACCTGGTAGACTCAGTCCAGGCAGGTCCAGTCCCCTCCTCCCAGGCCGAGCCAAGGGACCCTGCATAAGCCCCAGTTTTTAATGCTCTAAATGTTGGGCATATCTATCTATCTCTATCTCTATCTCTATCTCTATCTCTATCTCTATATTCATCATCATTAATTTGCTTTTTACATTGAGACCTTTATTATTATATAATTTCTGTTTTATGCTTTTGTCTTTTTTCTTACTCAGAGTCTATCTATTTTCTGATAATATTATACCTATCTATGCTTTCTAACATTTTGATCTTGCATTGATAACATTTATCATCCTTTTTACATTCTGTTCATGACAGCTAGTTAAGGCATTTCTTAGGATTATTCAATAGATTTGGATGCACATCTTCTCTATTCTCCTGATGTTATTTCATCCAAGGTATATCCAAACTTCAACCTCAATCTTGCCCACATATTCTGTGCTCTCTGTCCCAGCCTGCTTTGTCCATATCAGGCAAAGAACTAACAATAGATGTCTACATGCCTGGATTTCATCGGAAAAATACAAATAATATTAGGTCAAAGTTTTTGATGAGTCTCCTGGAAATTAGAATCAATGTATCCAGCTAGTAGTATTCCAGAACATTTAAGACAGAAACTCAATGTCTTAGACATGGAGTGAAAGGGTAGCAGTTAAATTCATCAAGTGATTTAATCATTAGTCTTACTTAGTGTCTGGGCATTTTGTATCTATAAAATAAGCCTTAGCTTTCCTTATTCTCATTTATAATTTATATAGCACAGAAGATGAAATTTCCAGTCCTTCTGACCTCACAGTGAAACCAAGAAAAGTCATTACCTTGTGCTTGTGCTAACTAAACGGGAAAGAGTATCTTTGGCAAATGTTTGTATGACAATTTGCATAACCTGAACTTGGGAAGAATGCTTCTGTAAATGGTGGGTATAGTTACATGTTCATCACTTACTTTTCTGTGGTAAAGATAGACTCAACAATGCAAATCCTATTGACTTCCCCAGCTATGCCATCCACAGAAGGATACTCTATGGGAGTTGTGAAAGATTTGGCCTTATTGAAAGGAGAGTACACGAACTGGAAGACCTGGCAACAATTTTCATGAAACTTTTAGACTGATTCATACACATATTCAGATTTATTCTAAAGTATTTGCCCTCACGTTTTAGAGTGAGTTGGTTGAGTGACATACTTTTCAGTGATGAAGTTCTTTTTGGTTTTCTGGTAGTTTGGTTAGTTGTTTTTGTTGTTGTTGTTGTTTGTTTGTTTGTTTTGTTTGCTTGTTTGTTTTCTGAGAAAGGTTCTCTTTGTAGCCCTGGACCTCCTAGAACTCACTCTGTTGACTAGGCTATCCTCAAACTCAGAGAGAGGCCTGCCTATGCTTCCGGAATGCTGGGATTATAGGTATGCACAACCAGTGTGCTGATATGCAGTGTTATTTTTTATAATACTTATCAGGTGATGATATTTTCTCAGAATCTCAGGTAGAATTATCAGTGAAATATATTCCACCTAGTGTGGTGGTAATCTAATTGTACTGAATTATTATTTTGATTGTATGTTAATAAATAAAGTTGTCCGGGGGGTCAGAGCTATTAGAGCCATAGCAAGAGTGTGGAGGTGGTGGCACACGCCTTTAATCCCATAGATATCTGTGTGTTCAGGGTCAGAGCTATTAGAGCCATAGCAAGAGTGTGGCGGTGGTGGCACACGCCTTTAATCCCATAAGATCTCTGTGTGTTCAGGGATATAGTCAGCATTGGAGACATATGCCTTTAAGACCTAGGGGGCTGTACATTCAGACAGTGACGAGGCAGTCATGTGTTTGGGTTTACAACCAATGAGAAGGCAGAACAACATACTATAAAAAAACGAACCGACAGGAAGTAGGTCTCTTTTTCGCGAAGCTGGGACAGCAGGAGGAAGGGGTGAGATTTTAGCTCTGAGCTCTGACCTCTCGGCTTTCTCTTTTACATTGTTTCTGTGTTTCTTATTTAAATAAGACTGTTGGATACATCAATAACCTAGTGCTATGTGAACTTTCCAAATTATCCACGTACAATTACAGAGTATCCCAATTATTCTCCAGCTAGTCAAGGGGTAAATATAGCCATTTTATTATGAGATTACTATAGAGTTAGGAAATATCTGGGATTGGAATTAACTGCTAGTTTAAATCCCTGGTTTCCCATGCTCTTCAGACAATGGTAGCCTATGGGTGATAACAGAAATAAATGGCCTTCTCTCAGTCTTGTGCTAAAATCAGATAGTCTCTTCACTGATCAAAATGTAAAGCTTGAACTGCATTCTATTATTGTATAAAATACTGAACAAGAAATGAAAAGTGTGAATTAAGGAAGGACAGAAGTCTAGAGAAAAAGGAAATTGTAGCAAAGGTTTTTAAACTACACAGTCAGCACTCTAGGTAATTTGTGTCCTAGTTGCCCAGATATGACTGGCCTATGGATATGTCTATAGGGGATTGCTTGCATTTTTAATTGATGAAGGGAATCCAGACCACTGTGGGCAGCACAATTTCTAGGCAGGTAGTCATGGACTGTATAAAAAAGAAGAGTCAGGGTCTACACATCCATCTACAGTATCCAAACCCAAGAGTTTGTATGGTCTTCTCCACATACCTTCTGCAATGCCCAGATCTATCCCATGCCCCATATCCAGAGCATTGACCTAGTCTGGTCACATATGTCTGCACATAAAACTATCTTTAGGCTCCTGCCAGGACCTGATCTACATGTTCCTCACCCACATGCCCCATATCCACCATATTCAACCTTTCTACAAAACCAGAATCTGTATATCTTTCTCCAGGGCCTAGCCCAGTGAATCTGTCTGATTCTTTCCTAAATGTATAGTTCCAAGCTTTCTAAATACTTATACACACACACACACACACACACACACACACACACACACACACACACACATATATATATATATATATATATATATATATATATATATATGTAGCAACAATTAATGAAAAAAGAGGACACTACTTGGAAAAAGAGCAAGAAAATGTATGTGAGGGAGGTTGGAGGGAGTAAAGAGAAGGGAAAATGATATAATTATAATATAATCTCAAAATGCAAAAGGAATACTACTATTAATTCTCCTCTTCCTCCAATTACTACTACCACTACTACTACACCTACTAGTAGAAAGCTAGATAAATATGTGCTGTGATCAAGTTAGTAAGCAGCAGTCCTTCCAGGTCTCTGCTTCAAGTTCCCGTTAGAGTCCCTGCACTGACTTCCCTTAATGATGTACCTGGAAGTATAATTCAGATCAACCCTTTCTTCAAAAAGTTGCTTTTGGTCAGAGTGTTTTATCACCACAATATAAAGGAAAGGAGAAGAACTCATCTCTGGCGTATTCAGGCATAAGTCACCTTCTATGCTGGAGTAGAAAGTAGGGTTGTTAATCATCATAAATCAGGAAGCCCCTGGGAGATCTCAAGTCATTAACTGACTACATGTGTAGCTGTAATGAATGGTTGTTTGTAGAAGCCTCTGAAAATGAAAAGTTCTTTAATTGCAGGAGTTCTCAGCCATGTAAAAGAACACCTAAAACAAATACAGATATGAGAACATGGGTGAGTGATTAAAGACTAGAGTAGCAGGATGTTGTATTTAATTACCTTCTCTTGCCTGAAATTTTTGTTAAAATTTAAAATCAGAAACAACATTAAATATTTTGAGTTACACACATGTCCTCATCAGACATAATAAAAGTTTCAAGGAGCAAAATGACTGTGTTCTCCATGAGCACAGCTTCCATCTAAGACATGAAAAGCTACTTTGAAAGGAGTTTATAAGCACTAAGATCCTGTTGGAGTTTATCTTTTCCCAATGGAAGACCCAAGCAAGGGTAATTGGATTTAATAAGTAAATTGCTCAGACTTGAGGTGTGTCTGTAAAAAGGAAGGGAAGGAGGACATCTTATAAATAGATGAAAAACAGTTATGTATTCTAAGCAACCAACGATAAAGATACCTTGGAACTGAAAAAAGATAAACAATAGAAGTTGATTTTCTGCACTATCTGCCTTCTGAAAGCAGATGTCTGACTGGAATAGACAACACAAAGAAAAGAAAGCAACAACTATTTTAAACACTGGCTTTTGAATCATTTATCAAGGAACATATTATTTGAATACCAATGGAACTATGTTCATTTCATGCTATTGTTACTGTTTTTGTTTGTTTGATTTACTTTAGTGTATTTTTTCATTGTACTTTAGGGATAATAGACATATTTTTTTCACAATTCTTGCCAGTACTCCAAATTCCTCTAGTCTGGCTGTTTGAGAAGCAGTCCCTCAAGCTGGTATTGGAGTTGATATTGTGCTTTTTTCTCCCACATAATGTGCAACCATTTATTGTATTTGCAAATTTGACAAAAGAAAAATCTGTACTTTTTTTTCTTAATGAAATAAAAAAACTTTATTATCATTGGAATAACAAATTGCAATATGTTGTAATTATTTTCAGCATATTCACCTTTCAGTCAATATTCTAGAAAAATAACAACATTGTGAACTCAGACTCCTAATCTTTAAATTACAAACGCTTACTCAGGGGAATTTGGACCTTGTTTGTCTTCTTCTGGTTCCTGCATTCCCAGACATACCTGTCTAATGAGTCTTTCTAGTGGCAGAGTGACTAGGAGTTTCTCTGCATGAATTTCTTTGTTCCCATTCTCTTAAATATGGCTACAGACTTTCTGAGCTGAGTCAATGTCTAAATATTTTCATAGGTAATTAATTTTGTTCAGATCCTCTCCCCTATGAATTTCTAGTTTCACAGATCCTAGATACGATAAATTGGCAAGAAATTGATGGAAATATTAGGAGGGAATCCAGAACTTACTATGCAACTAATCACAAGAGATTTTTTGAAGCAAGCCGTCTCTGTGGATCATATATACTTATGTTTATGCAGGCAGCTAGAGTGTTAATAAGCTCTAGAAAAACAATCTGAAACAGAGAAAGGAGTAGAATAAGTCTTTGAATGTGGCATTAAAAAGCTAAGGATTAGTAAAGATGTCTCACCTTCACCTTCCTTTGGAACAGTCTCAGTGATTTAGCATGTCAGAGAGATTTTAATGACACAGGACTGCAGTTTTAATTAATTTTTTCATCCATATGCAAGCACTCAATTACAGCTTTGCCTCCTTCCCATATGCTCTAAGATTTGCTAGTAACATTTCAATTTAATGCATTGTTGCAGAGGTAGAATTTTGAGAGTGGTTTTTGTTTACAAATGAGTTCAAAGGAGTAATAGAATCAGATGACATATAAATAAGTCTGTGGAGAGATTTTCTGAAAGATTGATGTGGGCAGTGCCATGTGTGAGCAGTGGTCCTGGGATATAAGACTATAGGCTGAGCAAGCCATGGGGAACAAGCCAATAAACGTTGTCCCATGATCTCTGCTTCAGTTCTTGCTTCCAGGTCCCTTACTTTAGTGCTTACCTTAGCTTTCCCTGTTGGTGGACTGTGACCTGTAAACCATAAACATTTTCCTCCCCCAGGCTTCTTTTGTTTATGATGCTTATCACAGTAATAAGAACAAACTAATTGATACCAAGTTCAAGGTGTATGGTTGTGACAGATCAAATCATGTTTTGGGGGGATTGTGAAAGTATTTAGAACTCTGAGATGGACAAGTTCTTCTAATTATGTGTATGTATGCGTTTTGTCTGTGTGAGTATGTGCATGTGAGTGCAGGCACACAAGGGAAGCCAGCGGTGTTAATTCCTCTGGAACTGGAGTTACAGGCAGTTGTAAGCCACCCAGTGTGGGTGTTAGGAACTGAACTTGGTTTTCTTCAAGGATAATACATGCCCTCCATGACAAAGTCCTCTCTTCAACACCCAACAGGGGTTATAGCAGCGTCTCAAGATCCCAGGAATGTTAGCTCCTTTTCTCTTGTGTTAAAGTCCCAAGGAAACAGACAATTCTTGGAATACTCAATGATGGAAAGGTTATTTTCATAATAAACCAATAAATAACAAAGTAAACAAAGATTTTAACAGTGATGATTATGTTTTCATATTTGGCAATAGTTTAACTACAGTCAACATCCATTATGAATTATTTATTCAAAATTATATGTCTGCCACTTCTAGCAAGTCCAAACACTTTCATTCTCAAAGATGTGATATGGACTGGAAAAAAATTACAACTTTTTGAAAATGAGCTAACATTCTGAGTATGTATATTTGCTGCACAGAGCATGAATCAGTGTGTGATAACCTATTGGATATAAAAATATTTGTAACCTGAGTTACATCTCCTCATCCAGGCAAAATCCACATTTTTTTAAGAAACCCTAAGTGAATGGTATTCAGGTTAAATTTTGTAAACACTGACTTCAACTCTAATTTTAGGAATCATACCCATGCCTTATTATTAAGAACATATCTTTTTTATCTTCAAACTTTTATTTGTTCTTGTAGATTTTACATCATGTATCCTTATTCAATCCATCCCATCCCACCTGTATCTGCCCTCCACCCTTGCAACCTTCCTGTAAAACAAAATAAAATTTAAAAGAAAAATCAAAACCAAGCAAAGCAAATTAACAAAACGAAGCAGAACAAAACAAAACAAAGAAACAAACAAAAAAGGAGACTCTCCTCATGGAAGCTGTAGTATGACCCAGTCATCAGTCTGGTTCTAGGCCTCTAGCTTCTGCTACACCATTGATAATGGGCCTTCACTGGGGCTCCTCTTGGATATCCTGTTGTTATCCTGTATCTTGGGGATCCTGCAGTTTGGGATCTGTAGGTTCATCCCCTTCATGTACTCCAACAGTTTATAAATGAGGTGGGTCAACTCATATAGCCCCTGTTCTGGTCCTGGCTGGTAGTTGGGCTGGTCAATTCACCAGCTTTCCTACATTGTCACCATCCGGCTGAGCTCTCCAGCACTGCCTCAGCCAGGCCACCCAACAGCCTGCAGTAAAGAGAGGGTCCATTTCTCTTGCTTTCAGGCCCTTGGGTCCAGCTTACCCATACTCACACCACCAGGGCCAGATCCACTGTCTTGCCCAGAAGAGGTGCAGGACGCTCTCTCTAGATTGCTATAGAGAATATACAAGGATGGGTGGTCAGCTTTCTTGTGCTCATGCCTTCAGGGTTAGCTCACGTGCAGCACACTGGACAACAACAGAGTTAGCTAAGTGTGCTGCTCTGGTAGGGTGTAGGGCCTGCTCTTCTGCATGCCTGAGTGCAAGCAGCTGGTAAGGGGCAGGCTAGTTCTCCCACTCTAAGGAACTAAGGGCTAGCTATCACATCTGCTTCAGGTAACAAGGGGGATGGAAGGAGGACACCTTTCCCTCACCCATACCACCATAGAGTAGATGAGGGTTGGAGAAATGGCTCAGCTGTTGAAGTCTAGGTTCACAACCAAAAATATAAGTATACATCTTAAGATGTATAAAAACAAAACAAGAACGTAACAAACAAAAAAGGGGCCCCTTGTCTTTTGAGATTAAAGTGGTCCTCCTAAGTGTCAACCTGAAGGTGTTCTGCTCATACCAGAGAAAATGTGTTCTTAATAAACTACCATGCCACTGATGGAGGACTGTATTAGTTACTTTTCTGCTAATTTTAAAATTATCATCACCATGAAAAAAACATCAGGGGAAAAAAAGAGAGAGAGATGGCATTCCAGGGGCATAGAGTCCACCGCGATGGAGAAGGCACTGCATGATGGTAGGAATTGGAAACAGAGAGATCATTCTATTTGCCATGATGCCCATCCCAGTGACATACTTTTGTCAATCCTGGGGTCTACCTATTAATTATTCCATAACCTCTCCAGAACAACACTACTGGCACTACTGGCTAAGGACCAAAGGTTCAACGTCCACCTGTCAAGATTAATTCTCTTTCAAACTACCACAACTGAGGAGCTATATACAGGAGATGCTATGAGGAATTCATCTCATTGATGTTTAGGAACACATGCCCATGTACTAGAGGTTGCCTGGGTTAGATTGGTTAAAGCCTGTCTATTCCTTCTTACCCTGGACTGGAGTGAGCTGTCACTTGCCAGGGCCATCAAATTAAAAGTTAGGTGAAGAGCTAAAATTGAGATAAACACTACCTTAATGTTATATGACAGAAATAAAAATAAATGCATAAATTTCACAATGAGCAACATATTAAAATTTAAATACTTCCATGACTTGCTCTCATTTAATTTTCCTCATTTTGGTCCTGACAGATATTGATGAATTGAAAGTATTACTTGAGTGAAGACATGAAGATAAATGCTTCAAAGAATCTGTAATATTTTTAAAGTAAACATAACAAACTTTGCCCTCATTTTTTATTTTTATTTTTTATTTTTATTTTTATTTTTTGGTTTTTCAAGACAGGGTCTCTCTGTGTAGCTTTGCGCCTTTCTTGGAACTCGCTTTGGAGACCAGACTGGCCTGGAACTCACAGAGATCTGCCTGCCTCTGCCTCCCGAGTGTTGGGATTAAAGGTGTGCACCACCACTGCCCGGCAACCCTAATTTTTTTTTTAAATCTAATAAAATAGTAATTTGAGAGATGTTGAGGACTAATAAGTATTCTCTACAAGTGCATATGAATTTAAAAAAAGGAAAACTTAACATTACAGAAAATATTTTGCTTAATAATTTAAGAAATGGGCCTGATTGGCCACCAGATTTATCACATTTTCTACATATAAGCTTTACTTCTTTCCACAAAAAGCAAAGAAATATTTTCCTAAAAGCATTATAATTGCTTATATTTTGTAAAGTGTTAAATACTGCTAAGATTAAACTTTGCATGTCTCAAGGACTCTTTGGAATCCACATTTTGAAGGAAAAAAAAAAGAAGCTATAAATTCCCCTTATATTATGTTGTTTTAAGGTCTCATCCTATTAGTCTGTAGGAATTTGAGAAGTGAATGATGTCCAAGAAAGGGGTTATTCTTTCTTCACTAAGATGGCCATTAAATACTCATTCAATTTGGAGGTTGAAAAAGCAACGTACGTCTAGGTTGCTGCATGTGTAGGATGAACATTATTCCCTACAAATTTCCAGATTCTGAGAGCCTAATTTGATGTTGGTTTTGAAGCTATCCCTAGCCATACTTACCTGAAATATACATAAGTGGTGCTGAGTAGGTAAAGCTAGAATTAGTCGTATTACCTCATTTACCTGCTACATTTGAAGATACACATTTCCTCACCAGTAAACATGAGGCTTAGACTGCTTATTCACTCAGTATCACTTTGTAAATTATTTTTTCTAGAGACTACTATTAATATTTTATTTCATATTATATTTCCAACTTGTTTTCTCATGATTTAATATTTTCTCATAAACATATCTTGGCTTTTATCTGTGATAATAACACTTTCACTATCAGGTTTTAACCCATCTTTCTAAATTTCTCTACTTAATTTCCAGTATAGACTCTGCACACACATGGATAGATTCATTGACTTTTAACAATGAATTGCATTATGTAGCTTCCACAACAATACTTCTCATTAACAGTATTGCATATGGGTTTCTGTCCTTCTGGTTTGCACAATGTTTTGTCTCTTATGTTTAAACTATTGTGCACATACAAGTGAACAATGCTCTCATTTTTCTTTTGCTGCTTTATGTAACTATTCATTAAAAAAAATCCTACCTTTGTAGTGGTGATACACACCTTTAATCCCAGCAGAGCCAAATGTATCCTTGTGAGTTTGAGGCCAGCCTGGTTTACAGAGTGAGCTCCAGGACAGCCAGGGATACTCAGAGAAACTCTGTCTCAAAAAAAAAAATCTATATTTTTTTCTTTAATTTTCCCAGTGAGTGTGGTGAGTGTGCTGCCTGTCTACTCAATTAGAATAAAACATGAAGTTCACCTTTCTGTATAATCTCTATACTATATTTTAAGATAGAGCAGCACTAGCAGTTTTTTTGTTTGTTTTGTTTTGTTTTGTTTTGTTTTGTTTTCTGAGAACAAGTGCAATGGAATGAACAATTACCCATCCATTTTATTATTAACTGGTTTCATCTTTTCTAAATATTTTTTTTCCTTTTTAACCTGTGCATATTTCACTGTATGTGTTTTATTTACATTTTTCTATTATATTTATCTAAATTTGCCAAACCAAACACTACATGTGCTTTTCAGACTTATCCCAGTTGTCTATAAGTATTTTCCCCTAATTCATTGTTAATGCTACAGTTTAACCTGTTTTCAAAGAAGAATCTAGAAATACAGCTACCATATGACTTAGTTATAACACTCCTGAGCATATTCCCAACAGGACTCTACACCCTGCTATAAACATATCTGCTTAACTATGTTCATTTCTGCTTAACTCACAATATCTTGGGAAAGGAAATGTTCTAGATATCCATCAGTGTATGCATACATAATGAAAATGGGGTACATATACACAATGGAAGATTATTTAACTGTAAAAAAATAAAATTATGAAAGTCTCATCTAAGTGGACAAATCTGAAAGTGATTATTAGGAGTGAAGTAATGCAAAATCAGAAAGATAAACACTGCATGTTCTTTCTCACATTTGCTTGCAATCTTTGAATATTTAGATATGTATGCTTCAATGGAGAACACACACATGTTACAAGACCAGAAAAGGACCACAGAGGGAATTTCAAAAAAAGTGCATGGAAGAGAAATAGTACCAGGAATGGTAAAATGCAGTGGCAATAGGAAGAAATGGAAGAGGCTGAAGTGTGCAGAGGGATAACTAAACAGAAGGAACTTTGAAAAAGCTACATGGAAACCTACTACTACAGGAGTCAGGCTAATTGATATATCATGGAATTTCTTGATTTTTGTTTTGTTCTTTATCTTCTGTGTATAATTTTTGAAAATGTATTTAATTTTACTGAAATTTATTAGATATTTCTGTAAACATTTTCAATATATTCCCAATTTAATTATAAATTTATCAAACCAAACATTTTATATTTTCCAAAAGCATACAAATTCTTTATAAACTGCTGCATTCCAGATCTGAATGTTTCAAAGTGAACATTAAAAAAAATCAGACAAATTGCATTTTTGAAGTCCTTTGTAATATACTTGAAAGGATAAATATATAACAGTCTTCAAAAGCAAAAGTCAAGTGAAATTGCATCAAACTAAGACATTTCTGCACAGCAAAGAAAATAAGTACAATAGAGAGCCACCCTATTCAATATGAGAAAATACTTCAAAACTACACATTTAAATTTAAAAAAATTTTTTTAGTTAAAATACAATTATATCATTGCCCCTTTTTCTTACCCTTCAAAGTTCTCCCACTTGTTCTCCCTCCAGCCCTTCCCATGGAAAACTATATATCTGATAATAAATTAACATTAAAAGTATATAAAAAAAAATCACTCTACTCATTAGTGTGAGCACAAAGTATGTGAAATATTTGTATGGATATTTCTCCAAAGTAGATATAAAAATGGACACCAGATAAATGAAAAATATTCAAAATCATTACTGTCATTACCAAGGCAATGTATAATATAACAGATTAATATAACCTCATACTTGTTAAAATAACTACTATGAATGGTGAAAAACAACAATATTGCCAAGAATTTAGGGCAAAGAAATACTTTCTATATCATTGGCAGAAAAGTAAATTGTTATAGTACAACTGTTTTAGAAGAAAATATAGAAGTATCTAAAATATTAGCAAATAATTATGTGGCTGAAAATTACTAAAAGGGTAGATCTAAAATTAGCTTATTAAAGATATGTGATACATAAAATAAGATGCATTTTCTTTGATTTTTTTCCATAATATATACATATATCCACACATGAAATAAAAATCTTAAAAAATAATTTTTGATCATTGATAACCCTCACTGGTTCTGAAATGTCAACTATATGTACCAAGAAACTTTTAGGCTTAGTTGCTGATTCAAAAATAAATCACTGCATTCATTGATGTTGCATTTAAGATTCTATTTATTTTTATTAGCTGGATATACAAATTAATGTTAGCTACAAGTGATGTTTTATGAAAAATGCATTACTATTCCTCTAAGAAATATTTTTTTCAGTATAGAACTTTTTAAATATCTAAAATGTTAATAAGTAGTGTTTTCCAAAAAAAAAAAAAAAATTAAGACACAAATACACTTTAAACAGGTACTTGAAAAGTAATAAGTTCCATCTCTATTTACTATAGTTTCATATACTCAAAATATACTACTGGATAACAAAGCAAAATGGAACACACACACACAGAATCACACATGCGCACAGGCATATATTAATCAAAATGAAGAAGTATGTTTATATAAAATATTTTAAAAATCAAAGGAAGCTTATTAATAAAGTGATTATTTCTTTTACATAAAGGCTATTGATTCTTGTCTTCTCCAAGAAAATAATTAATTGTAAGGACACAATGTAAGAAATTCATTTGTCAAGCAAAGCAGCATAATCACTCCAATGAAACTGGAGTGGACTGTCCCAAAGAGAAAAGGAGAAATCAGTAGAATATTTTGTGAATTTTTAAAAAGATTTTTACATATTCAAGTATTGGGTTGCATATTCCTAAGAGTAGCTGACTCTATTTCCATAACAAGTCACAAATGACCAAATCTCCCTTTCAGGGAATTTATTTCCAAGATCCTCTAGAAAGGCTTACAAATTAAATGTCAAAGTACAATGTAAAATATAATTTTATGAAGCTGGTATTTTTTAGGTACTCTCCTTCTGTAGTACATATGTATGTGGAGAATTTCTTGGCACCTTATTTTTATATGTAGTTGGGACAACTTTTCTCTAGCCTCAAGGACATTGAACCACCAAGCAGAATTCTGAATAAACATAAAGAAATATAGAAACCAAGATAAAGAAGAAGTTTTCAGGGTATTTTGAGTCTATATTTGAGACTGATTAAGGTGCCTTACTGATCCCATGAATGTGTTGATAAATATATTTTGTTTCACTGGGGTTAGTATACTATTATTTTAAAATTTGATATTTCATACTGAAGTAATAATAGTTCAAGATTAAACAGCTTGAAGTAAACATGCCTAAATAATAAGAATATCTGAAAACAAAAACATCCTCATAAACTGCAGGATTCATACTAAAACACTTAATAATCAACTAAAACACTGTAAATAAATAGAATTGTGGCTTAAAATTGCGTCATAGACATGAAAAACAGAAGAGAGTGTAGGTAATAACCATTAGGAAACCAAACTGCAAATGACTGCTTTGTCATAATGGCAAAAGCAGCCAACTCATGCAATGAGCACAGGACCCGGTACCACTGCCTAGATGCCTCCCAAACTGGGAGGAGGGGACTGGACCTGCCTGGACTGAGTCTACCAGGTTGATCTCAGTCTTCTGGAGAGGCTTTGCTCTGGAGGAGGTGGGAATGGGAGGTGGGCTGGGGGGAAGAGGAGCAGGGCAGGATGGGGGAAAACAAGGGAATCTGTAGTTGAAATGTAGAACTGAATGGCATTGTAAAATAAAATAAAAGGAAAAACAAACAAACAAACAAAAAAGACAGTATAATTAAAAGTAAAGAAAAAAAGCAATGGCACATAAATAAATAGAATCAACCAGAATACTTAACAAATTTCTAATTTAAATTCAATGTTCTATTGTAAATTGTATTGCAATACTTTTGCAAACTGCTGCTAGAAGAAAGGTGCCTTGTGTCCCATGCTATATTTAAAAAAAAAATTCTATGAGATATGCCTTCCAGTCATTTTTATTATATGTATCAGAGTTCACTACAGATAAAAAACTTGTGTTAAAATATTTTCCAATTTTGATTTTTTTGCTTTTTAAAATGTTTTACTTAACTTCTTTTCATAAAATATATTTGAATAGCATTCTTTCACATCCCTCATCCTCCCAGATCCTCCCTACCTCCCAACAGACCCAGACCCATGTAATTTGTTTATTTATCTATTTCCTTTCTTTCTTTCTTTCTTTCTTTCTTTCTTTCTTTCTTTCTTTCTTTCTTTCTTTCTTTCTTTCTTTCTTTCTCCCTCTCAAAACAAAAGAACAACAAAATCAAAACAATAATAAAACAAAAAAATACCAAAACTAAAGAAAAAGCCAACACAAAACAATAACAACAACAACAACAAAACCCATGAAGTTCATTTTGTGTTGGCCAGCTGCTTCTTTGCATGGAGCTTCTCTAGAAGTGTGGACAATGAACCCACTGAAACACCATTGGAGAAAACTGAATTTTCTGCTCTCTGATGCCATCATTTGAAAGCACTCCTTGGTTAGACTTGGGACTTTGTGTCTACTTCTCTTTCTCATTGTTGTGATTTTGTCTGGTCTGAACTTATGCAGATCTTATGCATGCTGTCAAAGTCTAAGTATTTTCCTAAATGCACCAATCATATTGAACTGAAAGATGATTTCTTTTGAGTCAACTACCACCTCTCACCCTTCCACATAGATCTCTGAGTGTTGAGTGAAGGAGTTTGCTAAAGACATCCCATGTAGAACTGAATGCTCCTCAGTTTCTCATTCAGCACATTGTCCAGTTGTGGTTCTTCATGATAGTTCCTGTATATTCTAAGAAGCTTCTTTGATGAGGGTTGAGCAATGCAGGTTAAGCAATGCTGTACTGTTATACAAGTACAGCAATATGTCATTAGGAGTCATTTTATTGATATATTCCTTTAGCAGAAAGTAGTATTACACTTTGCCCTAGTGCCTACAGCCTATTATGTCTCAAGTATCTGGCCACTTTAGCATTGTTGGTTATAAATTCCATATTATTAAGTGGGACATTAATCCAATCAGAAAACGGTTGGTCACCCCATAACATTTGTACCTCTGTTGCACTAGTATATCTTTCAGGCATGTCCCTGCTACAGGACTCATGGTTTTCAGTTGGGTGATATTGATGATTGCCATTCTCCTCCAGTAGTGTTCAAAGTACCTTCCAGTACCAGGAACACTCATCAGTAGAGGTAAAGCTTATAATTAGGCACCATCTCTAATTCTCCATGTTTGATGACATAAGTAAATAATGTCTACAACAATATAGCCTTACAATCAGGCTGTGGAAAATAATAGCCTTGGCCTGTGACACTGAGAGAGGTCTATGTGAATATGCTAACAACTTTGCAATATGCAAGCCAGAATCTGGACTCCAGAGGTTTTACTTGGTGGCATAAGATGTCCAGTTGAAGAACTCACTCATCCATTATATGGTAACTCCATTAAAATTAATTTTATATATGTGTATATTTTGGGAAGATTCATAATATAAGCCTTTATAGCTACACATTTATTTTAACTGATATCAGTGTTCTACAAATATTTGTAAATTTTCTTTGTTCTATTGGTTTTGAGAATGTATTTTTCCCATTTCCATAGATTTTTGAGGTTTCTAGTTCTATGTCCTTCATTGGTTTCTAATTGTATCTTGTCAGAGAGGCTATTTTTACATTTTTGTTTTCTAAAAGTCTACTTAAGTTAAATTTGTGCTTTCATCAATGACTCATTTAGAAAAATGTACTATGAGTATTTTGGAGGAATGATGTGCTACTACTGTTGGATAAAACATTCTGTGCATGTTCTTATTTATTGGGCCTGAAAGTTTAACAGTATTACTGTGCAAATCTGCTTTATTCGATCTTGTACTTCTAATCATCAATAAATGTAGATTACTGAAGTCTTGTTTCAAATTTATAAACTTTTTATAAACTCTTTTATAAAACTTATTTATAAACTTTTCTAATTTGTTGATTTTACAAAGGATTTATTTTACTATTAGAGAAAGGAGGTGAGATAGAAGATATATATATCAAGAGAGAGATAGAAGAGAGAGAGAGAGAGAGAGAGAGAGAGAGAGAGAGAGAGAGAGAGAATACACAAGTGCTAGCCAAGGCCAGAAGAAGGCACCAGACCATCTGAGGATAGAGTTAGAGGTGGTTGTTAGACAGCTATCATAGGCACCGGGAACTGACCTCAGGCCTTCAGTTAGCAGCAAGGGCTCCTAATTGCTATACCATATATCCATCCTCAAATCTATTAAATTTTGTTTCATATATTTTATCATTAATTATAAATATTATTATAATTATATATTCAATTATTATATGTTTTTGATATTTTGAATTTTGTTTATTTTGCATACATATGCATTATATATACACACACATACACAGAGCACAAAACTTGAGGGAATTGGGCTAGACATGAACTGCATCCCTCTTCCCTGAAAACTGACTCTCATAGTATGTGAAGATGCTATTCAATCTGCCATGGGAGAAGATCAATCAATACTACCCAACAGTAGAGCTTAGAACCACAATAATAACTAGCATGGCAAGATAACCACAAGAATGCAATAGTGGCACTTATATCTTGGATATAATCAACACCTCTGTAATTGGATTTAAGGTTCACTCAATAGGAGGGAATCCATGTGTGCTACTGTGAACCTTACCAAGTACTTATAGCTAGACCTAGAGGACTTTCCATAATTTTTTGGTTGTTCTTCATTGCTACAATTGGTGTTATGCATTCTGTATTCTAGCTATGGTGTCTTCTGGTGTGCAAAATATGCACAGAGCTATATAACTCAATTGTTAAAATGCATACAGTGGCATGTTAAAGCGTGGTGTATCCTAAGTTCCACACTAGGGTCATAGATGTAGAAAGGTAACAGCGTTGGTGTATTTCTCTTCAACAGCACAGAAAATATGTCATAGTTGAGAGGCTGCCATAACAAAATGCCATAAGTAGGATAGAATCAACCTGATAAATTAACTTCAAATTATTTTGGAGGTTAAGGAAGTTTAGATTAGTGTGTCAGGGACCGATGAAGACTCTCTTACTAAGCTAAAGACTGCCCTGGTGATATATTCTCATAATGTAGAGGGAGGGACAAAGGGAGGGAAACAGGGAAGAATCAAGGAAAAATGAGGGAAATGAGTAAGAGAGGAAAGAGAGAGATGAATATCCTTTCTGAACACTAATGTC
Organism: Peromyscus leucopus; assembly: GCF_004664715.2. NCBI lineage: Eukaryota > Metazoa > Chordata > Mammalia > Rodentia > Cricetidae > Peromyscus > Peromyscus leucopus. Next base: position 92,054,187 of record NC_051065.1, read on the forward strand.
TTCATGCAGACTCGTGCTCATGACATCATCTAAATGTAATTACTTCCTATAAATGGTACCTCCGAGTACCACCACATCAAATTAAGTCCTCAACATATGATTTCATTTCAGCGGAGAACACAGACATTTCCATCTGTAACATAGGGATAATATTATATTATGGGAATATCATAAAACATAGCATATGAGGTCTTGCTGAAAATTAAATTAGTGCTAGTAAATTGCTTACAGTGCTGACTATACAGGTGCACATAAAGATCATGTCGTTACACTAATTACCGTAAAGCTGTGTTCTCAGTAGTTCTCTGAGTGCCTTGTAATGACTCCATCATTCTCAGCCTATAGAGTATTATGTAAGGGGTTATTGTTCAGAGCAATATTCATAAGCTATAAGCACTCACAATTTTCCACACTCGCTAACAAAACAGCTATCATAATAAGGCCTCTCTTATTTTATATTAGTTAATTGATTGATTTGGAATTTAATAACTGAGATAAGAAGAAAGATACTGTGACTCCAATCCTATTCTATTTTGAGATTAAAAAATTTGAGTATAGAGAGGGAAGCAAATTATGTTCAGGAAAACACCAGTAACAAAAACAGTTCTCTAGTGAGCTAAAAGCTTTAATTTTCTCAAGACATTTGCCATCCACCATCCATTTACATGCACTTCCATGACCCTTAAATAAGAAGTGAACTGAAGAAGCGTCGCTTCAGATAAGTAAAGAAGCAGTGAAGAGAACAAAAGCTTTGTCTGGACAGTGCATTAGCCTCAAAAGAACTGCTGAACTGTTGCTGGAGTCAGCTGAAACTTTCTAACAGCTGAACCCAAATCCAACATGATCTTTGATAATTTACTGAACTCTAAACTGGAAGCACATGTGTTGTTTTCTTCTGATCTTTCTAAACATAACCATAGGCACAATAAAGACTAAAGAGAAAAACATATTTAATATTGAACATAATCACTCTCATCCATTTTATGGAGAAATAATTTATATATTCACCAATTCATTGGGAAAGAAAAGCATAGGATAGATGGTTAAATATTCACAAGTGCAAGGACAGCAATGCAGTTTAAAATTAAATAAATAGGTTAAATACTGTAAAATTCCTCAGGAATCTTTCATGAGTATACAATAAGAGAGAACAAAAGGAAAAAGGCCACATCACCACTTGTCTAGAATATGAGAATTTCCAATCAGGGAGTACACGTCAGATCTACTCATAACTAGCTTTTACATTTCATTTAGTTTCACATGATTGTGGAATTAATTTTTCTATTCATTTAAAGATTCTACACTTTTTTTGTTTTATTTTTTTTTAATTTATTTTACAACACCATTCAGTTCAACATAATAGCCACAGATTCCCCTGTTCTCCCCCTCTCGCCCCCCTCCCCCTCCCCCCAGCCCACCCCCCATTCCCAACTCCTCCAGATCAAGGTCTCCCCCGAGGACCAGGGTCGACCTGGTAGACTCAGTCCAGGCAGGTCCAGTCCCCCCCTCCCAGACCGAGCCAAGCGTCCCTGCATAAGTCCCAGGATTCAAACAGCCAACTCATGCATCGAGCCCAGGACCCGGCACCAACGCACAGCTGCCTCCCAAACAGATCAAGCCAAATGACTGTCTCACCCATTCAGGGGGATTGATCCAGTTGGGGGCCCCTCAGCCTTTGGTTCATAGATCCTGTGCTTCCATTCATTTGGTTGTTTGTCCCTGTGCTTTATCCAACCTTGGCTTCAACAATTCTTGCTCATATAAACCCTCTTCTTTCTCACTAGTTAGACTCCCAGTGCTCCACCAGGGGCCCAGCCTTGGATGTCTGCATCCAGATTCCTCAGTCCTTGGATGGGGTTTATGGCACAACTATCAGGGTGTCTGGTCATCCCATCACCAGAGTAGGTCAGTTCCTGCCGTCTCTCAACCTTTGCCAGCAGTCTTTTGTGGGGGTGGATCTCCGTGGGCCTCCCTAGCTCTCTGCTTCCTCCCCTTCTCATGTGGTCTTCATTTACCATGGTCTCCTATTCCTTGTTCTCCCTCTCTTTTCTTGATCCAGCTAGGATCTCCCACTCTCTTTCCCTCGACCGTCGCTCTTCATTGTTCCCACTCATGACCAGGCTGTTCATGTAAATCTCATCCATTTTTCCTTGTCTTTTTTGGGGTCCCGTTTTCCAGGTAGCCTCACTGGTGATGTGAGTAGCAGTCCAGTCATCCTTGTTCCACATCTAAAACACTTTATGCTGGAGAGGATGTGGAACTAGGGGAACTCTTCTCCACTGCTGGTGGGAATGCAAGCTTGTACAACCACTTTGGAAATCAATATGGCGCTTTCTTAGAAAATTGGCAATCAATCTCCCCCCAAGATCCAGCTATACCACTCCTGGGCATATACCCAAGAAATGCTCAATCATACCACAAGAGCACTTGCTCAGGTATGTTCATATCAGCATTGTTTGTAATAGCCAAAACCTGGAAACAACCTAGATGCCCTTCAACTGAAGAATGGATAAATAAATTGTGGCACATATACACAATGGAATACTACTCAGCAGAGAAAAACAATGACATCATGAGGTTTGCAGGAAAATGGATGGATCTAGAAAAACTCATCCTGAGTGAGGTAACCCAGACTCAGAAAGACAAATATGGCATGTACTCACTCATAGGAAGATTCTACACTTTTTATTAGAATCGGGGAATGGAATAAAAATTAACTTTTAAATGGAAAAACTCTGGTAAAGTTATATAATAAGTTATTATTTGGGAGTTAAAAAGGAACCAAATTTTAATAAATCAATAGGTATTTGCCAAAAGCATGGTTGAATCTCAATGGCATTGTTCAACATGAACAGCAGAGCAAGACAAGGCCAAGTGTTCATTCATTCCCTTTGCATTTTATCATGGAAAAGGCAACACTAGAAACCACTGGTTACTGTGAGCTGTGGCTAAGAGGGTGCTAACTCCAGAAAGAACAGGAGATTTTTGTGTCAGGAATGTGACTGTAGACTAAGGTGAATTCATATGTCCTTCTTCATCTCTTCAAGGACATAAAACTGTACATCTGGGACTAGTCAGAATCAACTTTCTCAGGATGACCTCCATATGTACCATTGTATGCTACCCATCAATACACAAGTACGTAAATGAATGTGTTAAAATATTTTAGTTATCCTTGAAAAAGACAAAAAACAACAAACAAACAAAAACCCCTATCTACATCAATGAAAGGAGACTTATGGACTTTATTATGATGTGAATGAGACTTTGAAATGCCTATGGAAAAGGAAAAGACATGATAGAAGATCATTGTCATCAGGTTTTTGCAAAGATTAAGGTAATGCATATAGCTACAATTACAGTATCAATATTAAGTATAAAACAAACTATCAATTTTATCATAAGCACTTTATATTTGGAATGAAATTTTTTTCAAGTGAAGATTATTTCTAAATATGAAGCAGTTGCTGCTGAGTAACCTTTCATAAACATCGATGGTTTTTGTGGTTGTTTACAGATATATTGTCTTGAAGTAAGACTCCCCATGCTAACTAATACAGTGAAGATAATTACAATGCTCTCAGTATTGTGTTTCTGCGACAGATTCACTTATTTGTAGCAGTTGATAAGCTGTATGACAAATGAGTCTAGTAACAATCCAAATGAAAATGAAAATAAATCTTGCTTGTTTTTCAGAGCCATCCAATCTCCTTTTGAAGGACCCCTTGCTTAGAAATCAAGATCCAGGTCTGTGAAGGTATGAATTCAAAGGGGCCGCGTAGATTCAGAAATTTGAAAATCTGTTTCCATTTGATGGCAAGGAAGGCTTAGGAAGTGTAGCCTTGTTGGAGGAGATGCGACCTTGTTCAAGGAAGTGTGTCACAGTGGGTGGGAGCTGAGGTTTCACAAGCACATGTCAGGCCCAGTGTCACATACACTCTCTGCCTCCTGCCTGCAGATTAGGAAGCAAGCTGTCAGCCACTGCTCCAGCACTGTTGTTGCCTACTGTCTCCACATTTCTTGCTGCGATGGTCCTGAAACAACCTTCTGAAACTGTAAGCAAGTCCTCAATTAAATACTTCCTTTATAAGTTGCCTTGGTCATGCTGTTTCATCACAGCAACAGAACAGCAACTAAAACAGGGTCCTTCGTTTCTTTGGTGTTGATTCATTCTGTGTCTACCTCCTACCACCTCCTGCCAATTGTCTCTTTTAGAGGGGTGATTACTCTATAGAGTAAGCATAGGATTGCCCATCTGCATCCATGTCACTCCAGTCCAACTGTATCCTACAAAAAACATCCATCCAAGGCCGGGCGGTGGTGGCACACGCCTTTAATCCCAGCACTCTCGGGAGGCAGAGCCAGGCGGATCTCTGTGAGTTCGAGGCCAGTCTGGGCTACCAAGTGAGTCCCAGGAAAGGCACAAAGCTACACAGAGAAACCCTGTCTCGAAAAACCAAAAAAAAAAAAAAAAAAAATCCATCCAGTTCTGTAAGAATTTAGGTTTGTGAAGTCAAAGAACCAATAATATGTCTATTACATAACCCACAGTTTAGAGATGTGGGATGAACTGGGTAATTTCCCACCCATTACATCAGAGTGCAGCACAGTTGTTCAGTATTTAGGAGAAACAGATCTCCTTCTCTCATCTATACATGGGAATGCATGTTTATAGAGCCTGTAAATCTTGTGATAGGGACACTTATACACAGACCATGACAAGGGCCAACCTCTTTGTTATTTAAACTGTTTAAGGTTACAATTTCTTTTATAGACACCTGAAACCCATCAACTAATTTCTTAATAATTGCTTTTGATTTATCTAAGCACATTAAAACTCACAACAGACTGGAGTTGAAAAAATAAGATAAATTTGTATATGTTAGGCATGTAGCAAAATAAAATGTAGACTTTTACATATGTACTTGAATAAATACACACATAAACACAAATATTACCCATATATTACATGAACCACTTTGTAATCTTTTATTCAAACAAATTTCAAGAAATGAGGCAGATTCTTTGGAAACATTTGGGAAATACACATGGAAAATTCCTGAAAGTTTCTGTAAAGATTATTTTTCAAAATTATACTGCTATTTGCTACAATTAATAAGACTTAGGTAGGTACACTTCACTGCTCAAACAGCAAATGAATTCTTGAAGTGTTTTGTTTGAAATTAATATTTGTGCATGTGGGTGTGTCTTCAAACACATGTGCTATAGTCCACAGAGTTACAAGAGAGCATCAGATATCCAGGAGATGGAATCTCAGGCAGCTGTGAACCACCATCTGAGTGCCGGGAGACAAGTCAATTCTCCTGGAAGAGCAGCAAGTGCTCTTAACCCTGAGCAATAACTCCAGCTCCCACTGAATGTTTGTTAGACTAAAAAGTTACAACTTCTATGTTTCATAAATGAAATTGCTTTTTAAAGAGAAATACTGTAGCTGCATATAAAAGTTTCTGCTCTCATTCTACTTCACACCCCTAGTTATTATGAGAATCAAAATAAAATAAAAGTTAGTAAATAACAACAAATTACTTTTTCTAGATTTCTCAGAAATGACATTTGCTTTTACCTTTATTTGATTATAAAAATCTTATACACAGCCGGGCGTTGGTGGCACACACCTTTAATCCCAGCACTCGGGAGGCAGAGCCAGGCGGATCTCTGAATTTGAGGCCAGCCTGGGCTACCAAGTGAGCTCCAGGAAAGGCTCAAAGCTACACAGAGAAACCCTGTCTCGAGAAACCAAAAAAAAAAAAAAAAAAAAAAAAAAAAAAAACTTATACACAAGGTCGTTGTATTATGGAATTTTCAGCAAGATATCTATTGGCCAAATTTCCCTTCCTCTGAACTTAATTATAGTTGAGATTTAATCATCAGAAATTAATGTGAACAATTTTTCATTAAAAGGCTTAAATAATCCATGAAATGGGTTCGCACTTGATGTTTTTAGTTGTCAAATTCATCACAAAGGAAACATCAGTCAGTTCCTTAGGTTACACTCTAGGAGAGATGAACTAAGACATATGAAGAACCAGACTGGGGAGTGCAGGTTAGGACTGTGATCCAACAGTGATGGATATGGGACACACTTTGAGCTCTTAGACTGGAGTCACTAATGTTTACTCACTACTCAATTCAGTGGTAATCACACAAAATATAATTTATGATTAAAATATCAAGCAGGGCAATGGTGGTGCACGCCTTTAATCCCAGCACTCAGGAAGCAGAGGCAGGTGGATCTCTGTGAGTTCCAGGCCAGCCTGGGCTACAGAGTGATTCCAGGACAGGCTCCAAAGTTACACAGAGAAACCCTGTCTCAAAAAACCAAAATAAAATAAAGTATTACAAGTTACTTAGGCCCTCTGCGTATGTGACAGTTTTATAGCCTGATATTCACATGGAATTCCTAACTGTGAGAGCAAGGGCTGTCTCTGACCCCTTTACTACCTTTTGGATCCCTATTCTGTATACTGTGTTGCCTTGCCCAGCTTTAAGACAAGGCAAGCTGATTAGTGTTACTACAACTTCATATGCCATACTTTGTCAATATCTATGGGAGGCTTCCCCTTTTCTGAATAGAAACAGAGAAGGAATAGATGGGAGAAGGGAGAAAGAAAGTGTGTAAGGAGGAACTGGGAGGAGAGGAGGGAGGGGAAACTGAGGTCAGGATGTAAAATAAGTTGATGAATGAATGAATGAATAAACAAACAAACAAACAAATAAATAAAGTAGTTAATTTGTATTTTAAAAGTGCTTGAAATCTTAATATTATTGTTTTGTATGTGTGCCTAAATGTTTGTGTGCATTTATGCCTCTGTGCAAGTGGAAGCCAGATATCAATTTTATCTGTCATTCTTCAGGTTCAAGCCACCTTGTTTAATGAAATATTTTCTTTTAACATCCTGGAATCCACACACTGGGTTTGACAGGCTGGATATTGAGCCTTCCAATTCTGCCTATCCAGCCAGAACTAGGATTCTAAGTGCCTACCACAATACTCAGTTTATTTCCTTGACTTTGCAAATCATAGTTTTTACTGAAATTAAGAATCTTCCCCCAAAATCTTTGTCACTCAACTGCAAATAAGTGAAGCATGAAGAACAAGGATTGTTTTGAATGAATTGCTTTCTTACATGAATGATAGGCATACTCATTAGCGTTTCATAGCATTTCCCACTTGTGACTTCTTGGTGGCTTAGGGGAACTGGGACTGCTACCAGGTTTCTTTCTTTTTTTTTTTTCCTTTTATTTTATTTTACAATACCATTCAGTTCTACATATCAGCCACGGATTCCCTAGTTCTCCCCCTTCCTGCTCCCTCCCCTTCCCCCCAGCCCACCCCCCATTCCCACCTCCTCCAGGGCAAAGCCTCCCCCAAGACTGAGATCATCCTGGTAGACTCAGTCCAGGCAGGTCCAGTCCCCTCCTCCCTGATTGAGCCAAGTGTCCCTGCATAAGTCCCAGATTTCAAACAGCCAACTCATGCAATGAGCACAGGACCTGGTACCACTGCCTAGATGCCTCCCAAACAGACCAAGCCAATCAACTGTCTCACCTATTCAGAGGGCCTGATCCAGTTGGGGGCTCCTCAGTCTTTGGTTCATAGTTCATGTGTTTCCATTCCTTTGGCTATTTGTCCCTGTGCTTTATCCAACCTTGGTTTCAACAATTCTTGCTCATATAAACCCCCCTATTTCTCGCTAATTAGACTCCTGGCGCTCCACCTGGGGCCTAGCCATGGATGTCTGCATCCAGATTCCTCAGTCCTTGGATGGGGTTTCTGGCACAACTATTAAGGGTGTTTGGCCATTCCATCACCAGAGTAGGTCAGTTCCAGCTGTCTCTCGACCATTGCCAGCAGTCTATTGTGGGGGTATCTTTGTGGATTTCTGTGGGCCTCTCTAGTACTTTGTTTCTTCCTTTTCTCATGTGGTCTTCAATTACCATGGTCTCCTATTCCTTGTTCTCCCTCTCTGTTCTTGATCCAGCTGGGATCTCCTGCTCCCACAGGCTCTCTTTTCCTCGACCTGCGCCCTTCATTACTCCCAATCATGTCCAGGTTGTTCATGTAGATCTCAGCCATTTCTCCATCATTGGGGGATCCTTGTGTCTCTCTTGGGGCCCTGTTTTCCAGGTAGCCTCCCTGGTGATTTGAGTAGCAGTCCAGTCATCCTTGTTCCAGCTCTAGTATCCTCCTAAGAGTTAGTACATACCATATTTGTCTTTCTGAGTTTGGGTTACCTCACTCAAGATGATTTTTTCTAGATCCATCCATTAGCCTGCAAACCTCATGATGCCATTGTTTTTCTCTGCTGAGTAGTATTCCATTGTGTATATGTGCCACAATTTATTTATCCATTCTTCAGTTGAAGGGCATCTAGGTTGTTTCCATGTTCTGGCTATTACAATAATGCTGATACAAACATAGTTGAGCATGTGTCCTTGTGGTATGTTTGAACATTCCTTGGGTATATTCTCCTAAAGGAATATAGCAATAAAATGATCCCTGCTGACATTCTGCCCTATTCACAGATATACGTATAAAGCTTCCTCCTGAAGGAGATGGGAACTAATATCAATACTCACAGCTGGACAATGTACAGATAGTGCAATATTTTGTACTACTTATTGCTAAATGGAATTTTTTCATCAAATCGTTCTGCTCAGGGCCCACAAGCTATGTAGAAGAGGATTTTAAGAGACAGAGAGGACAGATGACACCAAGGAAATAGTGTCTTCTAGACATAACAGGATTTATGCTCATTTGAACTCACATAGACTGTGGTAACATGCACAGTGCCTGCACAAGTTCAAGCTAGATAGTCTCAGCACTGAGCAGAATAAGTGGAGCTGAGTTCCCATCCCTAACCATAAGCTATCTCCAATTGACACCAGCTTGCAAAGAAAAAGACAGTTTTCAACAAAAGAGTCTCACTGGGTATATAAACCAAACTTAAGTGAGACCCCATGGCCTTCAGTAGATGGCCAACACAAAAATAACCCAACCCAGTTGTTTTTTTTTTTTTTTTTTTAGACTTTTTTTGGCTTATCTTGTTTCCTTTGGGCATTTTGTTCTTACTCATTCATTCATTGTATATTGTGGTTTCTGATATTTTGTGATTTTGTTTCTGTTTCTTCTTTTTTTTTAAAAAAAACTGTGGTTTGTTCTGTTATTGGTACAATGGAAAAAAGAAAGCATCTTCAACAAATCATAACGACGCTGAGATACAATCCTACACTTCTCAGAATGGCTATGATCAAAAGCACTACCGACAGCTTATATTGGAAAGGATGTAGAGCAAGAGCAACACTCCACTGCTGGTGGGAATACAAACTTGTACAGTCACTTTGGTAATCAGTATTGCTGTTTCTCAGAAAACTGAGAATAAGTATTCCTCAAGTCCCAGCTATACCACTCTTGGGTATATACCCAAAGAATGCTCAATCTTACTACAAGGACATATACTCAAATATATTCATATCAGCATTGTTCATAATAGCTAGAATGTGGAAACAACCTAGATGCCCCTCACCTGAAGAATGGATTAAGAAAATGTGGCACATATAAACAATGGAGTACTACTCAGCAGTAAAAAAAAAAAATGATATCTTGAAATTAGTAGGCAAATGAATGGAACTAGAAAATATCATCCTGAGTAAGTTAACCCAGACTCAGAAAGACAAACATGGTATGTACTCACTCATAAGTGGATATTACATGGAAAGCAAAGGATAATCAGACTATAACCCACAGCTCCAAGCTAGCTAACAAGGAGGACCCTAAGAGGAACACACAGATAGCACAGCAAAGGAAAAATAGATGAGATCTACATGAGCAAACTGAGAGTGAGGTAGTGAAAATGGAGGGCAAAGAATGGGGGATGAGAACATAAGGAAGTGGGAGGTTCTAGCTGGAGCAGGGACAGAGTGGGAGAATAAGGAAAGAGATACCTTGATAAATGAAGATATTGTGGAAACAGGAAGAAACAGTGTTAGGGAATTTCCCAGGAATACACAAGGATGACCCCACCTTAAACTCCTAGTAATAGTGAAGAGGGTACCTGAACTGGTCTACTCCAGTAACCAGATTAGTGAACACCCTAAATGTCATCATAGAGCCTTCATCTACTTCCTGATGGTAGCAGATGCAGAGATTCATGGCCAGGGGCCAGACCAAGCTCCAGGAATCCAATCGATGAGAGAGGAGAGATTCCATAAGCAAGGGACATCAAGATCATGATGGGAAAATATACAGAGATGACCAGCCACACTAGAGGAAACCCATGAACTGTGGACCAATAGCTGTGGAGCCCCCATGGGACTGGACTAGGCCCTCTGGGTAAAAGCAAGACAGTTGTTTAGCTTTAACTGTTTGGAGGGCCCCCAAGTTAGGGGAATCAGGATCCATCCCTGGTTCATGAGTGAGCTTTTTGGAGACCAGTGTCTAAGGTGTAACACCTTGTGCAGCCTTGGTGAAGGAGTGAGGGGCTTGGACCTGCCTCAACTGAATGTACCAGGCTCCACTGACTCCCCATGGGAGACCTTGACTTGGAGGTGGGAAGTGGTTTGGAGGGGAAGGCTGGGGTGCAGGAAGAGGAAGGAGGGGGCATCTGTGGTTGGTATGTAAAATGACTAGAAAAATTCTTAATAATAAAAAAATAAGAATAAAACATAAAAAGAAAGAAAAGAGAAAATGTTTTCTTCTGGGTCTACATTACCTCACTCAGGAAAATTTTCTTTTTAGCCCTATCAATTTATTTGTGCTTTTCAAAATTTCATTCTTTTAAAAAATGAGTTATATTTCATTGTGTAAATATAACATATTTATTATCCATTTATCCATTGATGGATATCTAGGCTGTTTTCAATTTTGACTGTTGTGAATAGAGCAACAATGAACCCTGATGAGCAAATGCCTTTAAAGTTGAATGTAGAATCTTTGGGGTATAGCTCCAACAGTGGTATAGCTGGATCTTGTACATATCTATTTCCTGACTCCTGATGATGTACCACATAGTGATAGCACAAGATTCCACTCCTATCAACAATGAACAAATGTTCTCTTCTACCATATCCTCATCAGCATGAGCTGTCATTTGTTTTATTGATCTTGTCCATTCTTACTGGGATAAGATAAAATCTCCAACTAGTATTGTTTTACATTTCCACTTTGGCTAAAAATGTTGAACAGTAAGTGCTTCTCAACCATTGTGCTTCATATTTGAGTACTTTCTTTTTAGTTCTGTACTCCATTTTAAATTGAGTCATTTTTCATGCTTTATATGTTTCAGATATTAACTCTATCAGATGTGTTGTAGATGTAACAGTCTTATTAAATAAGAAACACAGAGCCAAATGCAGAGTTAAAAGCCCAAGAGGTCTGAACAGTAGCTAAGAGCTGTGACTTAAAATGGCCTTCTTAGCCACTGCCACTGTGTCCTGGGTTCCAGAACAAAATTTACCACCTCTCACCAATCCTGTGGTATAATCTTATTATAAGTTGACCAAGAGTTTAACATTTGCTTTACAAATGGGGAATGCATGCCATAAGATACCATTGCCCCCTTAAACCTTCGGTAAATCTAACATTTCAATTGGAATCCAAATATTTTGTGCATTCACTTGACCAGGTAGCTGCTGTGTGGTTACCTGATAAATTAAGGGTGATTGTGTGAAAACAGGCTTTCTTTCTGTAACCTTATAATACAATCTTGAAACAATTTCACTGTTAATTCCTTCTGTCTGAATCTAAATTTCTGTATAATTTGTTTTAACAGGTTGTTCTAAAGCTTTTATCCTGGCACTTAAGTTAACTATCTTTTGAAATATTAAAATAAGGATAAGGAAACTAATAATGTGCATAATCCTATCAACATTAATCTTCTCATATAGTTGTTCCATTTTCACTGCCTAAAATTTTATCAAACAAAGCCCAATTTTCTTCCAATGTATACATAATACCCAATTTTTTTAAATGTGGATTTTTTTCTCTTTTAAATAGTTTTTCCTTTAAAATGCCTGATATCTTGATTGACTTACCAAGTCTGTGTAGAACAGTAGAAATGTGAGGGAATTTCAAAACAGCTACCTAGCATTTTAGGTGTGAATCCAAAGAGAGACAGAGAGAGAGAAAGAGAGAGAGAGAGAGAGAGAGAGAGAGAGAGAGAGAGAGAGAGAGAGAGAGAAGAAAGAGTGGATGGTGACAGCTGCGAGTGGCTGACAGTTTTCTGTGATTGGGCCAGCTCTCAAACAAGCATGCTGCCATCTTTGCATGTTCCAGACACACAACGCTACCCAAGTGGAGGTGCTGTCTGAATTCTCTGTGGATGTGGTAAAGAGGAAAGAATGCTAGAGGTGCCGCGGAACAGTGTCTGACCAAGAGAAATATGTAGGCAGGAGACCTTCTGTTACCTTCCTCCAGCATGGACTTCCTGTTTCTCTTCTTGTTCTATGGCCTTCTTATTGATTGGTGTTGTCATGATCTGCATCATCACAAAAATCCAGCGTTTGAAAGGCCTGGTCCTGGGAGGAGCACAGGTGTACTCCTGTATAATCCCACAATGCCTTCAGAGGGCTGCGCAGAGGCTTCTTCATCAGCTCTTTCACACACGCAACCCCACCTTCATTGTCCTGCACCTGCTCTTGCAAGGGCTAGTTTATGCTGAGTACACCTTGGAAATATTTGGCTACTGCCAGGAGCTGGAGTTCTATCTGCCTTACCTTCTCCTGCCCTATCTGCTGCTGGGCATGAATCTGGTGTTCTTCACCCTGACTAGTGCAGCCAATCTGGGCACCATCAATAAAATGAATGAGTCATTACTTCTTCAAGTCTATGAATTCGATGATGTAATCTTTCCAGAGAACTCGAGGTGCTTCACTTGTGACCTAAGGAAACCAGCCCGGTCCAAGCACTGTGGAGTGTGTGACTGGTGTGTGGACCGATTCAATCATCACTGTGTTTTGGTGAACAACTGCATTGGGGCCTGGAACACCAGGTACTTCCTCATCTACCTCTTGACACTGACGGCATCGGCTACCACCATAGCTATCCTGAGTGCTGCCTTTCTGATCCAACTAGTGGCAGTATTGGATCTGTACCAGGAAACTTACACTGATGACTTTGGGCATTTCCAGTCTGTGGACAGTCTTTCTTATTCATTACCTGTTCCTGGCTCTCCCAAGGATCATCTTCCTGCTGGGCTTTGTCATGGTACTGAGTTTGCTCCTGGCCGGAAACCTGCCACTAACCAGACCACAAATGAGTGGTGTAGAGGTGACTGGGCCTAGTGCCAGCACTGCCCTCTGGTGGCCTGGTCCCCACCAGCTGAGCCTCACATCTATCACAACATTGACTCCCATGGGTTTTGGGGCAACCTTCAAGAGATCTTTCTACCTGCCATCCCCTGCTATGAGAAAAAGAAGAAGTAGAATGGGAAGTGTTCTTTTGAATACAGTACACATCTATTTGTACATATGGATATTTATTTTCTAAGCATTGTTTGTGTTGGTTTCTGCTGTGTGAGTGTGAATGGGCTTTTGATGGTGAAGCAAAGAAGGGAAGGGAGGCTTGCTGATTTCCGTGTGCCTTTCCCAGCACAGTGGCAGATTGCCTGCTCACTGATTTTCTACTAGAACCAATAGCTTCTGAGGGCCTATTGTCAGGAGGGTCGAGACATATCTTGTCCAAATGGGTGGCCAGGAGACCTGTGTCTCTCACTGCATTCTCTCATCTGAACAAGGACCATACAGCCTTACTCCTGGATGTATAACAGGATCTTGATAATTCCACATCTCAGGGTTGTGCCCAGGGGCACTCTTTCCCTAGTATGTTCTTGTCCAGGGGCTCTTCATCACCTTAATCAAATCCTCACCTAGGTCTACCTTTGGCAGCCATAGGCCTCTTATTTATTGTTGTACTTGTGGGCCACATTCAAGATTTTTTCGGCTATGTTAAAACATCCCCAATATAAAGTATAAATGATTAAAAAAAAAAAAGAAAGAAAGAAAGAAAGTGCAGCCACAAGTTCTGGCTAAAAGCTTAAATCTAGCCACGTGTTCCCACTTGAGCCAAGTCAAGCCTAGGCTTCGGCTTCCTTAAGCTCCGACCCCGTGTGTTGGTGTTTCAGCTGCAAACAGCTCTCTCTGCAGTTGCGTGTACCTGTTGGAATTACAGTCAAGTGCATCCGACCAGTAGCTCTGGCAGGCCTGAGTTGTTCAAAGCACCAGCTGCAGTAACTGCTTGTAGCTACGGTCAGTTAGGCCTGGAGCCTAGGCTGAGCTAGGTCCAGGCAGGGAGCTGGGCCTGCTGAGGTGGGGAGCTGGGCCAAGCCACCGAGCCAAGCCCACCCGAGTGGCTTTTAATGAATTCTTGCCATGTTGGGCACCAAATGTAGATGTAATAGACTTATTAAATAAGAAAAACAAAGCCAAATGCAGAGTTATGAGCCCAAGAGGTCAGAGCAGTAGCTGAGAGCTGAGACTTAAAACCCCCTTCTTACCCTTCCTGCAGCTGCCGTCCTTCCCCTCAGAAAAGAGAACTACTTCCTGTGTTTCTGTCCTTTTATTGACTCTCTGTTCTGCCTTCTCATTGGTTGTAAACCAAACCACATGACCTCCTTGTCACTACCTGTCTATATAGACCTCTAGGTCTCTATAGTTGGCATTGAGATTAATGACATGTGTCTCCATGTGGTATCCTTGAACACACAGAGATCTGCGTGTCATGTGATTGGGATTAAAGGTGTGCACCACCACCTCCTGGTTCTGCTATGGCTTACTATTAGCTCTGACCCCCAGGCAACTTTATTTATTAACATACAAATAAAACCACATTTCAGTATAAATGAAATATCACCATAATGTGTACTGAAAAAGATTTTTTTCATTCTATAGGCTGCATTTTTGTCAGAATAGTGGGATCTTTTACCATACAGAAGCATTTCTCTTTCATGAAGTTCCATTTATTAATTATTGTTCTATGTGCTTGTCTATTGGTGACATGTTCAGAATTTGTTTTCATGTTCTTATGAGTTCAAGAGTATTCCCCACTTTCTCTTCTATCAGATTCATTGTATCTGACCTTATGACGAAGCCCTTGGTCCATTTAGTGTTAAGTTTTATGCAGGGTGATAGGAAGATCTTTGACCAGTACTTTTTGTTGCAGAATTCTTTCATCTGGTGTGGATTTTTGGCTTCTTTATCAAAAATCAGATGTTCATAGATGGGAGGACTTATCTCTGCATCATCAATTTTGTTTCATTAATCAACCTGTCCATTTGATGTCAATACCATGCTATTTTTATTACCATTACTCTGTAGTAGAATTTGAGATTGGGGATGTTGAAATCTCCAGGAGTTCTTTTATTATTCAATTTATTACTCAGAATTTCTGTGGGTGAGGGGTTTGCCAAATGAAGTTAAAATGGTTCTTTCATTTTCTGTGAATAACTGTTGTGGAATTTTAGTGGGGATTTAGTTGAATCTATTGGTTGCTTTTGGTTGGAAGCTATATTAATCCTAATGATCCATGGGTATGGGAGGTCTTTCCATCTATTTATGTTTTGTCATTTTCTTTCTTTCATATCTTAATGTTTTTATTAAAAGACTTTTTTCATTTGCTTGATTAGATTTATCCCAAGATATTTTATTTTACTTTTGAGGCTATTGTGAAAGGTACTTTTTCCTTAATTCATTCCTCAGTCTATTTATCATTTATAGAGGAAGGCTCCTGAGTTTTGTGTGGTATGTTAAATTTGTATCATGTTACCTTGCTAAAAGTGGTTATCAGTATAGATATTCCTTAATGTATTTTTAAAGGTTTATAAGTAAATTCATATCATCTACAAATAAAGATATTTTGATTTCTTTTTTATTTGTATTTCTTTCATTTCCTTCACTTGTCCTATTGCTCTAGCTAAGACTTCAAGCACTGTATTGAATAGGAGTGGAGAGGTGTCATGTTCTTGATTTTAATGGAAATGTTTTGTACTTCTCTGCAGTTAAGTTGATTGTGGCTATGGTTTTGCTACATACTGTCTTTGCTATGTTGAAGCACATCAATTGATTTTCTAGTTTCTCTAGACTTTTATGATGAAGGGATGTTGGATTTTGTCAAAGCCCTTTTCTGCATTTAATGAGATGATCAGGTGGTTTTGTCTGTTTATGTGGTAGTCACAGTTTTAGCTTTTTGAATGTTGAACCATGGCTGTGTAACTTGGAGGAAGCCTACTTGATCATGATGGATAATCTTTTTGGTATGTTCATGGATTCATTTTGTAAGCATTTTACTGAAAAAATTGAATCTATGTTCATAGGGAGATTACTCCATTCTTTTCTTTTTGTTGTTGTTGGGTCTTTACATGGTTCAGGTACCAGTGTAATTGTGGACTCATAAAAAGAATTAAGAAATATTCTTCAGTTTCTGTTTGGCAGAATAATTTGAGCAGTGTTTGAATTAATTCTTCTTTGAAAATTGGGGAGAATTCTGAGTTGAATCCATCTGGTCCTGGATTTTTGTGGTTGAGATACTTTTAAATACTGTTTTTATCTCTCTAGGGATTATATGTGTGTTAAAATGAATTGTCTGATATTGATTTATCTTTGGTAGGTTTTACATATGAAGAAATTTATTGCTTTAGTTTTTTTTTTTTTTTCAGTTTGGTGGAGTAGAACCTTTTAAAGTACGTCATTTTAGTTTTCTGGATTGCCTTAGTGTCTGTTGTAATGTCTCCCTTTTAATCTGTAATTTCATTAATTTGTATTTTTTTTCTCTATCCTTTCATTGATTTGGATAAAGGTTTATCAATCTTACTGATTTTTTGAAATAGTAAACTCTTTGTTTCATAGATTCTTTGAATTTTTGTTGGTGTGTGTTTTCCTCCCTGATTTGTATTATTCCTCGCCATCTGTAATGTTTTTTGTTCTTTTGGTTCAAGAGCTTTCAGTGACTCATTACACTGCTTATAGGAAATCTCTGCTTTTGTTAATGTAAGCTGTTAATATCATGAAGTAGCCTCTTAGAACAGCCTTCATTGTTTCCTGTAGGTATGAGTGTGTTGTTATTCATTTGCATTAAGTTCTAAACTTTTTAATAAGCTTTTCAAATGGATTCTTGAGATTTGACAAATGTTTTCTTTTTTATATTTTCTTTTTTTTTATTTTACAATACTATTCAGTTCTACATAATAGCCACAGATTCCCTTGTTCTCTCCTTTCCTGCCCCCCTCCCCTTCCCCCCAGCCCACCCACCATTCCCACCTCCTCCAGATCAAGGTCTCCCCTGAGGACTGGGATCGACCTGATAAACTCAGTCCAGGCAGGTCCAGTCCTCTCCCCCCAAACTGAGCCAAGCGTCCCTGCATAAGTCCCAGGTTTCAAACAGCTAACTCATGCAACGAGCCCAGGACCTGGTACCACTGCCTAGATACCTCCCAAACAGATCAAGCCAATCAACTGTCTCAACTATTCAGAGGGCCTGATCCAGTTGGGGGCCCCTCAGCCTTTGGTTCATAGTTCATGTGTTTCCATTCATTTGGTTATTTGTCCCTGTGCTTTATCCAACCTTGGTTTCAACAATTCTTGCTCATATAAACCCTCCTCTTTCTCACTAATTAGACTCCCAGCGCTCCACCCGGGGCCTAGCCGTGGATGTCTGCATCCAGATTCCTCAGTCCTTGGATGGGGTTTATGGCACAACTATTAGGGTGTTTGGCCATCCCATCACCAGAGTAGGTCAGTTCCAGCTGTCTCTCGACCACTGCCAGCAGTCTTTTGTGACATCATGAGGTTTGCAGGCAAATGGATGGATCTAGAAAAAAATCATCCTGAGTGAGGTAACCCAGACTCAGAAAGACAAATATGGTAGGTACTCACTCATAGGAGGATGCTAGATCTGGAACAAGGATGACTGGACTGCTACTCACATCACCAGTGAGGCTACCTGGAAAATGGGACCCCAAGAAAGACACGGAGAAATGGATGAAATCTACATGAACAGCCTGGACATGAGTGGAAGCAATGAAGGGCGAGGGTCGAGGGAAAGAGAGCAGGAGATCCTAGCTGGATCAAGAAAAGAGAGGGAGAACAAGGAATAGAAGACCATGGTAAATGAAGACCACATGAGAAAAGGAAGAAACAAAGAGATTTGACAAATGTTTTCATAGTTACCTGGGAAGCTCTTTTTCAATTGAGCCATCTCCTCTACTCCTTCATTTTAAGATTAAGTTGATTTGAGTACATTATTTTGTTACCTTTTCTGTACAATTTAGAAACTGTAAGAATTACACAAAGTCAGATAAGAATATAGCATGCATCTCTGTTTAATGCTCATTAATCTTGACTTGCACCACAGTCTGATGTTAAAGCACAGTCCTTCTCTGCTCATCTGTCATTTATAACTTGTCTTTTACTTTGTCCTGTTATGGATAGGCTAAAAATAGATGTCAGAGTTCTTGCAGGAGAGGAAGAAATGACACTGAAAACAATCAAATAGATTTGAGTCACTTTTTCTAATTTCTAGTTAAAAAAGAGAAACTGCTTAGGATAGGACAATACATTTCAATCAAGGTACCGGTCACTTTGAAGAGCGCCTATTTATCTGGATTATCCTTTTGCTTTTTATTGGAAATTTTCAAACCATCTCAAAAGGCTGATTGAATTGTTGACTTCACAGAGCCCTCTAACGAGGAAAATGAGGAAAATGGATCCAGTGTGATGTTTCTCTTCTCTGGTGGCTGGAAATGTAGTGTGATTCCTTGTGACACTTTGAAGGGTGTGAATGGATTCAGAAGAACAGCATAATGGATGCAGATTGCATTTTTTATTAGCTGCCAACTGGTTATAAAATCAAGACAGAGCAACAGCTTTATTTACCTTTCTTCTACAGACCACAAAGGAATGGGAAACTGCACTCATATGCTTAAGAGGTGAATTTCATTGGAATTTAAAATAGATATTAACATTTCAGGGAGGAAGTTGGCTATACTCTGAAGTTGACCTTGGAACTAAATAAGGAAGTGATTTTTTTAAATAAAAAAATACATTAAAATTTATTTTTTACCCAAAAATTTAGTAGTGAGAATCATGTGGATCCAGAATAAAACTGAGCGGCTTGGTATTTAGATGTTTAAACGAACAGATGTTTCTTCCATCACTGAACCTATCTTCAGTTGTTTACTACAGAGAAAGCACATTGCTCAACAATGCAGGAACTGTTTTTAATATTAAGTATTAATATTAATAACTTGAAAAGATATCTAGAAGTCGATTGCAGAAATCATGCTAGAGTTTATGAAACCAAGGATGTGAAAAATACTGAATTTCATGTTGAGTAAAAATCTTCCTGGACATGTTTCTCTTGCTTTCCCATGTGATTGACATAGCATTCAATAATTTCTCAGGTAAATATTGTGGCTACTCTAGGATTTTACTAAATGTCATAGCTGCCAGCTTGGCTAGTCAAGATGTCCATTATAGCAGAAGAACAATCATACAACCTCAAAATCAGATAATCCATGCCTAAGGTTTTGGTGGGTTGAAAACAATAAAATCCTTTAGTGGAAGTGAACAGGGCCTAAAGTAAACATATTATAAAATACCACACATCTCCCTCTTGATTAACATAAACAATTGGTTCTACGTTATAAATTATTGCATTTGTGGCACACTGATTTGACTCTTCCAAGTTAAATGTTAATGATGTCAGAGCTCAAGAGATGACACAAAGGTTAAGAGACTTGCTAATCTTGCAGAAGACTCAACTTTGGTTCACAGGACTCACATGGTGGTTTCCAACTGTCCAGAAGTCCAGTAGTAGGAGACATAATGTTTTCTGATTTCTTTGGACTCTGTATACACATGGTCCACAACTATACACTTAGGCACACACATACACACAGAAAATAAATTAAAAATATTCAAAAGTTTATTGCTCTATCTACTCAGAGAATAGATACATTCTGTTTGCTTTCAAACAACAACAAAAACAAAAATACACAAACGATAAAACACCCAATTCCTTGGTACTTTCTTAAAATTACTTAGTGCAGAACCAAATGCTGTAACTTACCCTTGTTGATAAACGTCATATAGAATTTTTACAGTATAGAATATTCCCAGTGCTTTTATATGGTATCACTGTGTTAACATTTTATGGACATTAACACATTGATCTTTATTATAGTCTGAGAAGGATCACAATGACTTTATCTTTATTAAGCATACTCTATAACTAATCTTTTAAAAGTTAAATATATTATCCACAATCTCTCTGCCAGACACAAAACTTCACTGAACACAACACCTGCTGAAGGAAAGAAACATGGTTCACTGACAGCCCCAACTGCTAAGGTCTTGACCCACCACTGTGCCCTATCAAGGCTACACTTCTCCCAGCTGCTTCCAGGTAACACTATGGTACAAGTGTACTGGTGCAGCTAGTACCTGAGGCTCAGAATTTCTCTGATATATAATACTCAGAAGAAACTTTCTTCTGGCCTGTAAAACACTTTGAACTGACATTAGTACACAAACCTCCTCCTTCTTTTTTTTTATTAAAAATTTATTGCTAGCATAGGGGTCAATAGACTATGTACTCCCATTTATCTATCACAGGCATTCCACTATGTGTCTGTTACCCATGTAATTCCAGGTAGAGATTGCTTCTTTGAGGACTAGAACTCAAATATTGCTCAAACCATAAGCAGAAGGACTGAAAATTTAATATAGGAACGTTTCCTTCTGCTTCTAATAGTTTCAATTTTTAGTGACAGCCTGAGAACATTTTACCTATTGAATACGAAAAGATGGCTTTAAAGGATTAAAAGAGCAAAATGTAACTAGGATAGTGCCAAACATTTGTAAAATTTACATGGGGCTGCCAATACTTTATGTCATATTAGGAATTACAGATATCTCAGATCTCTCACCTTATTTTATATATGGGCCTTGAGTTTGACTCCTGCTTCTGAAACTTGTGTTGGAATTGCACATTTCTATAGTCCCGTGTTTCTGAATAGAAATCTTCTTTGTCATATGTAAAACCTTTCATCCTTCATTATTCACACTGCTTTTTGGAAAAGCATCATTGTTATGCCCTGAGGGTTAGTTAAGGAGCCCTTTCCATTCCTCCGAAGTAATATGTGATTGTCACTTAGGGTAGAGATCACTAATTCTACTATTGCACTTGCTAGAAAGTATGTTCCTTGTCAACAAGAAACAGTTTGTAAAACCTCCTAGGAGAGTGTTTTGATTTCTTTGTTGACTAAGCTGTGAAATGAATGATCTCCTAAGTGACTGAATTCCCACTGATGGTGCTGATTCACTCTGAATTCTATATTGCTACATGTTCTAAATGCTCTAAGTTCCAATCATATGAAAGTATGATGCTGGCTTGCTGCTTGTTTATTATAATAACTCAGAATCTTAGGATCAGATGTTCTTTCTTTTCTTCTCTCCTTTTCACTCTCCCCCTTTCCCCCTTTCTCTCCCCTACCCCAACTTATATGAGAGAACCGAGTCTTGTAAGCAATAGGGAAATACAGTATTAGAAATCCACCTATCCAGCCCCAAATGTAGATTTTGTTTGTTCCTTTTGTGTATTAGAGAGAATATGTTGTCGTTTTGAATCTATAGAATTGAGAGAACATCTGATAGGAGTCAGGTATTTCCTTCCACCACATAGGTCATCCTAGGGATCAAACTATGGTATTCAGACTTGACCCAAAAACCAAGCACTTTTACCTGCTGAACTGTTGGCTCCTAAATGTAGAGTTATTGAGAGGACAGACCTTAGAGGCCTGACCTCAAGAGGAGTTTCAGGTGAATCTAACTATTTTATTTGGTTTCTCTGCACTTGCTAAAATAATCATGTTTAGCATAACCAGTGAGATATTGGAAATATAAAATATAGCTTGTGATGCATGAAAGTCAAATGAAATTTTAAAATGTATGGCAACTAAAGTAATAGAATAATGAGAACAGAATAGTCTGTGACTAAACTTCTTGTGTACTAGTTTCGATTAACTATTTTTCATCTACAGAGTAAATGTAAAAACTTTATGTCGGTATAAAAAACACAAGGAGCTGGTTGATATATTTAGTAAACAGATTACATGCAGTTTCAAGATCTAAATGGAAACAGTCCTTTCTTATATGTAGAATTCAATGGAGGCAGTTAACTAGTTTTTGTAGGACAATAAATCTTCATTGAGATATGATTCTTAATATTTGGAAAAATCTCTTCCAAGTAGTAGCATCTCCAATGGAGTCAGTCATATGTTACCCACAAAACACCACTGTACTATCTACATGAAGATGGAATATAGTGCAACTGACTACACTCATATTGTAGGAAAGCAAAGTAAAAATTATTGTAATGTCACTTTAGTAAAAAATAGTACAGACTTTCTCATGACAACAGAAATAGTTAATCAAGCTTCTTTTTCAAAAAATGTGCTTGGTGCTGTCTGAAATCCCAAACATATTTATTTATTCAGTCCTGCATCTGTTAAATTTTTTGATTGTCCAGAAACTGTGGATGCCACAGTGCTCTCTCCAGAAGGAAGCTGGATCACCTGCTGGAACTATGAACCTGCTCTTCAGATTATATACACTGCCTCAGCTCCCTCAACAGAAATGTCCCACTGAAATGCAGTGGAGTCATGATGGAGCTAGGGGACTTCACTCAATAGGGAAAAAATTCTAATGGTACCTACTGACAATTTAAAGAACAATTGAGTCTAGTGGTATAAAGAAATTTACACTAGCTTTTTATTTTATTTTCTATAGTTCTAAATTCTGTGATGTTGTTTTTATATAATTTTATTTGTTGTAAAGGTGAAAATTTCCCCTCTGGGTTTTTGTCAAACAATTTGCCATGGCTTGTGTTTATTCATTCATTCATTGATTCATTCATTTAATGTTTTATAATTTGATTCATTGAGGTACTTATATGTGTTGTTCTTCTTCCTTTCATAGTTTTTAGTTCACTGATTTTAATTCTAATATACTGTGTATTTCTCAACAATTTTATTGCTTTAGGATTTGGATAACTTTTATTTTCTTATTTGTTTGGTTCAAAATGCCTTCTAATTTGCTTTGTGAATTATTCCTTGAATCACAGGTTAAGTTTCACAAATTTGTTGACAAGAATATATGATTTTTTCATAGAAATTCTTTAATGACTTTAAGTTCTAACTTACTTGAGAACATCATTAACCCCTTACAGATGCTGTAGAGTTGTTCTGTCCTAGAGTGCTCTTCTGTTGCATGTTAGCACGACAGTGGAGCAAATGACTAATGTACTATTGAATTTTTAAATGTTTTAAACATTTAAATTATGTCAACTTGGAGGAATTATTATTCCATCTTGGTATTATTATTTTTTGTGAATTTTCCTAGGAAGACATGACAAACACCCACTCATCCCATAAAGGACAACTATAGCATCTCTAAAATGATTACCACCAAATCTGTCTAAATGAACCACTGTATTGATTGGTGTTACTAGTCAAAAAGTGCATAAAGGAAAGCAGTAGTGGTCAAAGAGTATTCCGGCTTTAATTTCATGATTGTTAGGAGTTACTTACATATGTTGTTTTACTTTTTATCTGTTTCTGTATTTGAAATCAGATTCCAACGCATGCTGCATTCACCTATGCAGACAGACAGTCTCAAATTCATAATTACATTGATATATTTTCTTTTTATTGAAATTGTTAATATATATTATATGTGTTGGCATGATTCATTGCTATACTTTGATACATAACTTGGGCACCAATTGTGTCCACCATTCTTTTCATTTCTCCCAATTCCAGGCCCAGTGCTTACTCTTTAAGTCTCTTTGAGCCCATATGAGTCCTGCTTACTTGATTCAGTGGGCTATGTTCTGGTGCCTTCCATCCTTTTTGACATCTACATTCTTTTTTTAAATGTTATTAGAATTTTTATTAACTTACTATCTTTGGTGGTATGACCATTTTTTACAATATTAACTTTGCCAATTCATAAACATAAGAAACCTTCACATTTTTGAGTGGCTTCTGAAATTTCTTTATTTTCGCACATGTCAAAGTTTTTATTGTAGAAATATTTATATTCCAGAAAGAATTTATAAAAAGTTAAAAATATAAATATTTCTATAATAACAACATCATGCATTCTGACTCTTCTCACCTCCCCTTCCTTTCACTTCTGCCCTTACAACCTGCCCCCCCCAAAAAAAAATTTAGAAGTAAAAACAAAAAAAAAAAACATAAAAAAATCAAATGAAACCAAAACAAATAGGCAACAAAACAGGGCATGCAAGCTGTAGGGTGGCCCAGTGAATCACACAATATATACCCTTTAATCCATACATCCTTACTTATAAGTGTGCATTGCAATGAGCCACCCCATGGTCTATTGGAGTAAGGGCAGGGACAGATCTCCTGTTCTAACACCCACAAAACCAGCTCCCCTGCAGCCCTACCACCCCTGCCAAGAGGATCAGCTCTAGTGTGCTTCCCAGGTGAAGTGTGGTGCCCACTCTCTTGTGGGCTGTAGCTGGTGTGGGGAAGGGTCATTCTCCCACTCTCATGACCTCAGGGCCAGCTCTCCCACCAGCCACAGGTAGCAAGGGTTAAGAAAGGTCATATTTCCCTTGCCGGCTCCACCAGGTAGGGCCGGATCTCTGATATGCATTTGTAGTACTGTATCACTTGTGCCTCCATCAACAGAGTCAGCTCTATTTTGCTACCCAGGCTGCACTCTGCTCCCCCACACCCAATCCTCGTAGTCTTCCATAGAGCTGCAACAGAACACCAAGTGCAACCTCCCTTCCTGTGTATGTCCACACCTTCTGTGGATTACACAGAGTCTCTCCTCCCACCTCGCCCACCTTCCCTTGCCTCCTCTATCTAAACCAGTAAGCATTCCCATTAATGCAACAGCCAATCAGGCCAACAAAGAGTCAATGAACAGCCAACACACTCTCTGAATATGCAGAGAGGAAGCAGAATCCAAGGAACAAAACACCTACCCAACAAAGACAAATCCAGAAATCAGCACCTAGACTGGTAACCATCCTAAACCCAAGTTCCTAGATTTCAGCATATAAACACAATCCACACAGCCAGAACAATATGTTTCTACCAGAGTCCAGATCCTGCCACAGCAAGCCCTGAATATTCCAACAAAGCTGAAGCACAAGAAAAAGACCTTAAAAACAACTATATGAAGGGGACAGAGGTCCTTAAAGAAGAAAATAAAAATCCCTTAAAGGAATCCAGGAAAACACAAACAATTGGAAGAGATGAATAAACATCTTAAAAGAAAGCCAAAAAAAACCCCAAACAGCTGAATAAAACAAATAAAACGGTTCAAGACCTAAAAATGAAAAAAAAGAAAGGAAGAAGGAAAGAAGAAAGGAAGAAAGAAAGAAAGAAAGAAAGAAAGAAAGAAAGAAAGAAAGAAAGAAAGAAAGAAAGAAAGAGTAAGGAAAAAACAAACTGAGGGAATTCTGGAAATGAAAATTTTAGGAATGCAAACAGTAGTTATAGAGGCAAGCATCCACAAAAAATACAAGGGATGGACGAGAGAATCACAAGCATTGAAGATTCAACCGAAGAAATGGATATACCATCTAAAATGTCTGGACATAAATCATCCAGGAAATCTGGGATACATGAAAAGAACAAACCTAAGAATAATAGGAATAAAAAAGGAAAAGAATTCCATGTCAAAGACCCAGAAAATATTTTAACAAAACCATAGAAGAAAATTTTCCCAACCTAAAGAAGGACATGCTTATTAAGGTACACAAAGCTTACAGAACATCATACAGATTAGACAAGAAAAGAAAATCCCTTCACCCCATATTAGTCAAAGCACTAAATATAAAGAACAAAGAAAGACTATTAAAATCTGCAGTGGAAATAAACCAAGTAGCAGATAGAGGTAGACCTATTAGAATTACAACTGACTTCTCAATGGAGAATGTAAAAGCCAACAGGTCTTGGAAAGTTGTGCTACAAATTCTAAAAAGACCACAGATGAAAGTCCAGATTACCATACTCAGCAAAGCTTTTCATCACCATAGATGGAGAAATAAGACACTTCACAACAAAATCAAATTTAAGCAATATCTATCTATAAATCCAGCTGTAGAAAGTTCTAGAAAGAAAACTCCAACCAAAGGAGGTTAACTAAACCCATGAAACACAAGAGACAATCTCATGCACTCAAAACCAAAATAAGGGAAGGAGACACACATACACACACACCACCACCACCACCACCAACAACAACAACAACAAAATAATAGGAATTAATCATTGGTCATTGACATTTCTCAATATCAATGTTTCAATTCCCCAGTAAAAAGACAGACTATCAGAATGGTTGCAAAAACAGAATCCATCCTTCTGCTGGATCCAAGAAACACACTTCAGCATCAAGGATAGACATTACCTAAAAGTAATGGGTTGGAAAAGATATTCCAAGCAAATGAACCTAAGAAGCAAGCAGGTGTATTCTTTTCAGTATTTAACAAAATAGACTTCAAATCAAAACTAATCAAAAAAGATGGGGAAGGACACTACTGCTGTGGATATCGTGGTAATATTTCTCTGCAATAAGATAATACAGTAGTATAATTCCAAGACAATGAAACAACATCCCCATGGAAACAAATATAGCAAAAAAAAAGGAAAAAAAGAAAATGAAAAAAAAAATTACCCTGACACATACAGATACAAAACACTGTTGCATTTAAATATAAAGCTTCACTATCATGGCTGAATTACTGAAGCCCTCTGACTTGATAGATGACAACTTCTGATTTTCAGGAAAAATCACAAAATAGGGAAGGAGGGAAAGATTGGAGGGGGCATGTTTGGATCTGGAGGGGTACATGTAAAGAATAGAAGGGGAGCACGTAGAGGGTAGGGGAGATAAACGTAATCTGTACCTACTGGAAATGAATTAGAACTGGAAAGACAGTTATTTTGAAATTATTATAGTAAAAATTAAAGCAAGGAATAAAATATATTAAATGCTTTAGTGGACAAAAATGTATATTGTCCAAACAAATGGGGAATATAAACAGAACAAATGGGACGAGAGAAAATGAAAGCATGCTGTGGTAGACTTGGAGAGTTTTATAGATGTTAGATAAAACCAAGAAATAAATTTCCCCATTAAGAAATAAATCAGAGAGCCTGAGAACATAGCAGAAGAAATTTATCATAATAAGTTCCAGGAAATAAAAACAAATGATAAATTTGGA
The DNA here is from genome assembly GCF_004664715.2 of Peromyscus leucopus. Taxonomy (NCBI): domain Eukaryota; kingdom Metazoa; phylum Chordata; class Mammalia; order Rodentia; family Cricetidae; genus Peromyscus; species Peromyscus leucopus. The sequence continues at coordinate 92,081,467 of NC_051065.1, forward strand.
GTAGAATATTAACATCTCTGGAACTATTTTTTTAAATGTGATATACATTAGTATGAATATCATAATAATAAAAAGAGAAACTGAAAGAATAAATATGCACAAGGATATCATATTGGAATGGCAGAAAACCTAGGGCAGTCTCTGTAGTGGGCAGGGATAGGGCAGGAGGGATAGAAATAAGTTTATCAGACTGCATTTCAGATACTGTGCAAGTAAGAAGGGAATGCTGCAAGTGTGCTAAGCTAGGCGTGGAAATAAAGCTATGTGTCCTAGAACCTAATATGCAACAAACTTCAGTTCTAAAGCAGCAACAGTAAGATTGCTTTGTAGGAAATAGTAAAAAGAAATCCCAAATAGCTAACATACAACTTTTTCTTATATCCCTAGTTACAATAACCTCCTCTTCTCCCCCTTCCTTTTCCTATCATCCACCCATTTTCCTACTTAAAATTTTCCACTCTATACTTCTTCCTTCAAGTTCAATGCCATATGTTCTACCATCTTCCACTTCCCATAATATGATAAAGTCATCATTAGTAACACCCAGTTGTGAATCCTGTGAACTACAGTGACTTACTAGGCAAAATGTGTCCTGCAGTACAGATTTGGCATGCATTTTAGATGAGCAGTTGTTTTCTGAAATGATTTGAAGCCCATGCCACTGGAAGGAATTCTTACCCTGTTCTATAAACATTGCCATGATGGTTGCCTCCACAAGACCTGCAGGTAGGTGATTGTGCCCATAAATATTTCCCCACTCAAGTAGAAGGGGCCCATTGCTCCCTAAAGTCCTTGAGACATGGTCAGTTGTCAATGGAGAGGTGTGTCATTTGTCATTTTCATCTGTGTTGTAGCCACCTCTCAATTGCATTTGCTCCAGTAAATAACTCCCCACTGATCCTCGAGCAAGAACTCCATTAACTCAATGACTCATACACAGAAGAGAAGGCACAGATGCAGAAGAGATGTGAAGAGAAATAATTACAATGAAAGGGGAAAGAGAATGAGAGAGACAAATGCATGAGAATGATTACAATTCACGCATCCTATCCCTCATCCCTCTTTTTTTTGTATTGACATATCTCCCCCCTTTCCAGCTGAACTTTCAAGGCCATTGAAAGCAAAACAATACTATACTAAAAATAAAAACCAAATACATAAAAATTAATGGAGAAAAAATTAGAAACACTACAAAGAATTTATTTAAAGAAGAGGAAAATTGTTTATATCAGAAAAGTAGAACAGAGGAAAAACATTTAGGAAGTAAATTAATAGTAAAGAAATGAGACTAGTCAATTAGAAAGTAATTCCAAATAGTGAAGTAGTATAATGTTTCTTGATAGGAGACACAAATTAGTTTTAGATAAGTACATGCTGTTTCGATACATCCAGATATTCAAATGCTAAACTGACATTTAAACTAAATTATATTAAATGCTTAGTTTAAGCCACAACACAAAATGGTAACACAAAACAAAGAAGCTAAAACAAATAAAGAACTAGACTAAGAAAATTTAAAAAAAGGAATTTTTACAAATATGAAGAACAACACAACTTAACTAGCAATGACTCCAGTGTGAATGTTTTCCACATGCACACCACAACAGTCCGTCAGACTGAGGATTCCCAGCATCACAATGCATCAAGAAGTGTTTTATAAGACTTGTATTCCAAAGGCTGCATTTGTTCAGTGTGCTGTGGTAGCAAACTCCAGGAGCCCACACAGCCACTTCACACTTCTACTTGCTGTGCATTAATTGACTAAACTAAATCCTTTGCAAAACAAGGTATTACAGGTTTCAGAAAGTAGATCTGCGACAGGTTCCTTACAGAGAAAGAGAATAGTACTAAATTGTAATCTCATTTCAGACATGGAGGAACACACACACACACACACACACAAATTCAACATTAGCAAATCCACACCAAGATGATATCATCAAAGATATCTCTGTGGCCCTAAATAACGCTATTCAGTTACCAGTTGTCTCTCTAGTATGTTTCTTCGGCTTTGGAAGTCTCCTGACCAGCAAGCTTACTTTATAGCTGAGGTTTTTAAAATATAATATTTTATTAATTCCTAAAGAATTTCATACAATCTATTTTGATCATTCTCACTCCTATTCTTTCTTCCCTTCAACATTTCTTAAAAGAATCCCTTTTCCTTTCATTTAATGACACACTTGTATATTTTAAGGAAATTCAAAACATCACAGATTAAATACTAAGATTCTGATAACATAATCTGATAAACAGAAAGAAAAATAAAGTGAGGTAAAGGGTAGAGTTATATAGGAGTTGAAGTAGTTATTCAACATTATAAGTCTAGGTAACAATTTTAGTAATTCAGGAATTAACATTGGCTGAACACAGACACTGCCCAGCTATGTGTTGCCATTTATGCTAATCAAAAAGTCAGTGGATCTTGTAATTTCTTTTACAAGATATTCGCTTTGTTACCATTGTAAGAACTATGTAGGAAGAACTTTTCAAATCTAGAAGTGGATATAATACATTACCTATTAATGGTTATAAGAATCGACTTTAAAACTAATGCCTCATGCCTGTGTGTGTTTACATTCTCTAAATCTGAGAAGGGAAGGTTAATTTATAGAGATTTCAATCCTAGGTCACAGTGTAGTGACCAGTCTTTCCCTAGGGAGAGACATGCTGTTTTGTAAAAATTTCAAAGTGTTTTAAAGGCCATTTGGCATATAGATTTGTCATATGCAACAGAAATCAATTTGGATATACCCCCATACCTTCTCCCTACCATATGTTGTGCATTTTGCTCTTTTTTTCATTGTCTGATATATTCTTTAAGACCCAGAGATTATCAAACAAGCTCTCCTCATCTCACATGGCCATCTGGATACAGAATTCAAAGCAGAGACATACCATCATGAAAGCTATTCATGGAAAACAGAGAGCTGAAGCTAAAGTGAGGAAGGGCTGATTTCATATGAATGAAAGCCAAGTTACGACAGGGAAGAGAAGACTCCTTACCAAGAGCTCCTAATTCATTCCAAGCTTGGAAGCTTGGTCATATTTTTAACCATATGTTGTGATATGTATACTATTTGTGATTTTTCTTTTGTTTTTCAAGACAAGGTCATATAAGGACATGATTGCCTTTTTTGAAATGAGAACTCATGAAATTAGAAAGTAAGAAAGTGGAATTGTTGTGAGGAAAAAGAGACTAGGCATATTTCTTTTTAGAATCGCTTAGAACTTGTTACCATCCATCTTGAGAAAGTGAAGATATTAACGTTTGTACAATATGAAGGCGATGAAGATGTTTTAGAATGTACCTGTGAGTTGGGAGAAGTGCATGACAGTCTTGCTTATGACATACAGCTCTTAATTTCATGCCCTAGCAACAAGCAATTATAATACATCTAGTTGATCATAAAGGCAGCTTAAGATGAGACTGGAATTGTATTTTTAAATGAAGTTCATAGCTGAGCAGTTCTTTTATAATTTTTATTTAATTGATATTTTTTTCTCAAATCTATGAATGCACATTCTCAGAATTTACTTCCCAGAACCCCTTCCCTGCCAAAACACACACTTACATCTAGTAATTAGTCTCAGGTAGTGAATACCTGAAATTCCTACAGCAGTTGAACATCGTTTCCTAGCTGACATCATAATCTATTTACCATAACATTTGCGTCACTGTAGATACTGGGACGAGTTGATGTCTTTTTCCTCCTGAAAATAAGCCCACTTTCTACAATCTTAGATTCTCCACCCAAGGTACACTCTTCCCTCAAAAGCTATTCTACATTTGAACACAAGCATACACACATACACACACACACACACACACACACACACACACACACACACACACGCATACACCATCACCACCACCACCACCACCACCACCACCACCACCACCACCACCACCACCACCACCACCACCACCCACCCTACACTCTACACTGGGGCAGTTGAGACAGGCAAGATTTGAGTGGGAATGAAAGCACCAAAAGAGAGCACACTTTGCTTGCTCTCCAGTTCCTGCATAACACTTTCTGACACTCACCCTGTGTGGGATGGGATTTGTCTTCTTGTTTCCACACTGTCCATCATTCACTAATATAATCAAGTCTATCTCTGAATATTTTCTGAGTAGACAGTCCCACAGCAGGATTGCAGCCTTCAAACCTTAATCTGTGCTTAGTCTGACTAATTAATTATAACTACTGAGAATTTCTCTTCTTCCTTCAAAAATAACCCTTCCACCATTGCTGAATGGGAGCTGCAGGACTCTTTCTTTTCTTTAATGCTTTGTAAAGCAACTTTCCAAATGTGCCCATTTCTATGGATCTTATCCTATGTGGTTTATTCTATAATGTTCACAACTGAAAGTTGTTTTCTTAATTTCTACCAAAGGCACAACCTCATCAATTCTTCCATACTCATACAGGCTTTGAAATCTTTTCAGTGACTAAGCCCTTAAAGCTTTTCTATTGATGGATGTGACCTTGTTCCTGGTGGTGTTATACCTGTCTATTTTAATTTTATTCTAGATACTATAAGAGAATGAGTGATGGATTAATTGCAAGAGGTAATATAAACATCTGTGAAATTAGAAAAAAATACAGTACCCCTTTACACATTATAAAACCCAAAGAATTTTAACCAGTGTTCTCTTAAGTTTAAAGAGGACAACAATATCTCATTACTTTCAAAATTTGCCACTCAGGATGAACAGTCCCACAAAGAAGCTCTGGTTGCAAAATTTTCTTTAAAAGTCATATATTTAAGATAAAAAATATTTGCCTTGTAATTCACCTTTTATATTTATGTTATTTTGAATAGAGTGCCCTCATTGAATTATAACCCTGAAAGATATTAAAATGATGTGTGCTTGCTTTTATCTAGACCCTCATATAACATGTTGAATCTTACCAGCTTAAACAGATGGATAATATTATTGGGCTCACCAAGGAAATCCAGTCTCATTCCATCACAACTGTTGATCCATGGGCAGGTATAAAATAGAGCTAATAGAGCTATCTAATTATATGTATGTATATATATATATATATATATATATATATATATATATAATCTCCATGAGAATTCTGCAAACCCTCCTGGCCAGTTGACTCTTTCCTTGGTTTGCTCAAAGTAGCAAAAAAGTAAATTATAGTAATTGCTGATCATTAGATATCACATGGGTGTAGGTAGGCACTGAGAGCTTTATCATTTTGATGGATACACATAGAATGTATATCCATAACATGTAAAATGAAGGGATTGGCAAAAATATCTTATAAAGGGATTAGATAAATTTCTCAGCAGTTAAGAACACGAGATTTTGCAGAATGTCCACGTTCTATTTCCAACAACCAAATTGTAGCTGACAAAAATCTGTAACTTTAGTTTCAAGTAGTATGTGCCTTTTTGGCGTCCACAGGCTCTGCAAGTGTGGAATGCACAAACATACATATAGGCAAATTACTCAAACATATCTCAAAAATATCTTAAGGCCTAGGATTTAGCACAGTGTTGAACAGGTTGTATAGTATGTTAAAGGTTCTGAGTTCAATGTGCAGTGTAACAAGGTAAACAAAATAAAATATCAAAAATCTGAGGCATATACTTGTTTGAAATAAATTAAATTTAAACCAGTGTGGTAGGGAAAAACCTAAGTGATGACATTTATAGGCAATGGAACAGAACAACAGATGTTTATCAGTAATGCTGAGTAGAATAAATGCAATTAACATGATAAGTAGTCAACTGAAAACTCATCATGCATACTTTAAATACTGTAATTCTATTAACATTAAAGTTTATATTTTGGTTGTTAGAGAGGTGACTCAGCAACTAAGAGCACTGACTATTATTGCAGAAACCAGGTTTTATTCCCAGCACTGGCATGACAGCACACAACAGATTCTAATTACACTTCCAAGAGTTCCAACACTGTCTTCTGGTGTCTATGGTCATTGCACACACACACACACACACACACACACACACACACACACACACAGTATACATACTTATATTTAGATGCACACACTTAAAAACAAATTAATCTGTTTTTATTGTATGTACTTCACATGTGAGTGAGTAACCAGAAGTCACCAAAATGATCATGAAATGATTTCATTAACTTCCCTTCCCTTCTGTTTTATAGGACAGTTCTCATGCTACTTTAAACAATTGTAGGCCATTTACCAATATCTACTTCGCTATTTACCAATAATTGTAAAACTCACTTTAATTTCCTGCTCATGCTAATCTTTAAAGCTCCGAGGGAGGAATGAACATAGTTTAACTAATGCACTCAACTTTTTTTCTCATGTTTGGGCCATCAACTTTGTTTCCCTTCTCTTAATTCTGTCAGAAAATAATGCCATAGGATGAAATGTAAAAATGTAATTAGTATGCAAGTACCACAAAGAAGAGACCAAGGAATGGTATTTTATTAAAGTTTTATTAAAGTTACACAAATAAATCAGGATAGGCAATATATATATATATATATATATATATATATATATATATATATATATATATATAGAGAGAGAGAGAGAGAGAGAGAGAGAGAGAGGTTATAAAATATCCAGAAACTCTGTGAGTCTAAAATTAAAAGAGCAATTTCATTGAGTCACTAAGAATCCTAATTCAGGCTGTGGTTCTCCTTTATAACTTGCATAAGTGTCACATGACTTCTGTATCCCTGAAAAGATAGGGAGAAGTGGTGTTTTATTGCCATTTCATATAAAGAATGCATATCATGCTCATCCTTAATATTAACAGAAACTAAATAATGCTGATAATAAGAATCAAGAGAAAAATCTGGTGAATACTAAGTGTATGGAGGAGTTATTATCCTAAGTAAGATACCAAGCACGGCAAAGTTCATAACACTAACGATGGAGTTGAGATTCACATTCAAAATTAAATCTTTGGATTCTCTATTCATTATGAATCTGTCACTTGGGATGATGATGTCATGTTGAAATCCCAAAAGCTTAAATATCAGATTCTTTGGGAGTTGCTATTCTGTTATTTTTATGACACTTGCTAGCTCATTGTGGGTTTTCCAAGAAGACATGTACAACAGAACACCATGCCTGGAGAAGCTGTGATGGTTAACATTACATTTAGACTTACTATGCATGAGAGACCAAAAACCAATAATTTCCTCTAACATGTAAACCCCTAGCTTGTACAGGCTCTAACCTAAAAGCCCACTTCCCTTTTTCCCAGATGTTAAAGACTATTCTTAAACTGACTGATCTTGTAACATTTAATTTTCTAGCAAGATAGTAGGTCATAAGACTAATTGCTATATCTATTTTTGCAATCAAACTTGCTTACTCTACTCCATGACTAGAAAAACTGAAAGACACATATGTTAAAATTATACACTGCCTAGATGTACATGTAATCTTGTGTTTCTTTATCTTTTTAAATTTATGTGCCTTAGACTGATATGACAAGATGCTACATCTTTGGAGCGCTCTAAGTTGCAATCCTGGTGCCATGAGTATCCAGCATTAGCATTTAATAAAACCCTATAATTTACTAAAACCAAAACTTGAATCAGACTGGTAAATCTCTGAACGACCCCCAACTACAAAGCCACAATTACCTTTGCTATGCTGACCCAGGAGGAATGCTACTTACCGTGTTTTTCCACAGATAATTGTCAACTGTTGATGCTGAGCCTCGAGACAAAGCTCTTTTGTTTTTGATAATCACTGTGCGTGATCATGTACCACTGTGCATGGTACAGGCTGGCCTGGAACTCAGAGATCCGCGGGGCTCTGCCTCCTGAGTGCTGGGATTAAAGACGTGCGCCACCACTGTCTGACTTTTGTGGGCTCCTTTTAAGCACAGCTAAGGGAAGGTCCTAGAGCAGTTAGGTCATATATATATATATATATATATATATATATATATATATAAAATTGGCTTAAGCAAGTGGCAATCATATTAGTGCACTCTAATTGGTTAGGGCTTGTCAGGAGTGGGGGGTGATTAAGGCTACAGCTTTTCCATTTTTGAGCAGGCCTGGACAAGCCCTAGGATTTGTCCTTGAGCTGCTATGGAGGCTGACTGGCCTAGGGCTTGGTGTGCCCTATCTCACTTGTCCGTGTTGTCAGAGGCACGAAGGATTAATTGCCCTTTGTCTGTGGCTCTTTACGAAACAGCTTGTTCAATCTCAGGAAACTGAAATTGTGGCCTGCTTTCTAAGAGAAGAAGGAACAGACTGTTATGGCGTCTGCTCAGTCATCTCAACCTCTGGCCTCCTTAAACAAGGGCATACTTACTTACATCTGAACACATATCCATACGGATCTTCCACCATCAGTTCTATTATTTACCCTAAACTGTCAAACCATGTGTATGTAGGAGTATGGCATCAAAGAAAACAATCAACAATGGCTGAATCATTGGGCAAACTAAAAATAATATGTACATTTAGTCTCAAAATAGCCTCTTTTGGTTTCTGATGGTTGAAGGAAAATAATGAGTCATCTCTCTCTTTATCCATCTGCTGAAAAAAGATTTATTATTTTGTTTACGTTAAGAGAACCTGGAAAATATATGTAGGGAAAGACTTGTCAGAAAACCTTTTATTTGAATCAGATTGCATATGAGGCCTGGATAATCTCCTGAAAAGATTAATGAAAATATAGTTCACTAATTGAACAGAAGAATGAGCCATCTGTCTGGCTGATGAAGTATCTACCTGTACGAAGCCAGGAGGAAGGACCAGGTGACATTTTCCGAGAAATATTAGCCCAAGGGTGCAGTATTCAAAGCCACATATGTGATTTGGATTGTACTCAGCATACTGGCCTGTCTCTCACTTAACATACACATTTTTCATCAGGAAATATGATGTGAGTTCACAAATATAAGCAAGCTGGCAAAGGAAAATGCCACTTGCCGGAATAAATATGGGGGGAAATGACATGGAACTTGTCAAGTCTTACAAAAAAGTTGTTTTGACTTTGTATTCTCTGCCCATCAAAATTCTGTTCAAGGTGCCTTCCATCTGTCTTGGCAGGTATATGGATAAAATTAACCAATCTTTATTAGCATATGTTTTACTTCTAGGATGTTTGTTTGTGAGAAAAATTAATGTAGCATGCAACTTGCAATTAGTTTCAACACTGTTGATGACAGGTTCCATAAAATGCCTTGCACTGAAATATGGAAACTAATAGTGATAATGAGGTGTATAGATGCACAGACTGAAAGTTTTAAAAAAAGATACCAAATGAATAGGGTTTATTGTATAAAATAGGGGGCTTTTGACAGGATTACTAAGAACTTTGCAATTGGCTTTCCATTTATTAACCTAAAGAGTCATTTTTGGTCAAAATCCTGAATATAGATGAGCTCAGTCACTTAGAGAATAAGAATGCTGAGTACTGTGAGTACTCAAAGTGTACATGAAATTTTGGTAAGTATATCAGTCCATATCCTACTGGAAATACTCTGGACTTGATGTGAAAGACAAGCATAGTTAAGACATGTTCCTTTCCTGCTATACACAACTGTAAATTAGAATTACTAGGAAAACATTTTCAGTAATATACATTTCAAAGACCTGTCCATTTAGCACATTTCATATAGACTTTAATATGCTATTAAGTTGCATCTAGATATCCATATTTTTAGCACCCCAATTGTTGATATAAATATTTAAACTAAAGTACAGAATCACAAGTGGGATAATTTATCTTTTTTATTTGTTTGTTGGTTTCTTTGTTTTTGCTTTATTTAACTTTATTGGATTTATTTTATTTTATTTTTATTTATTAAGAAAATTTCTACTCACTCCTTATGCTATCCACAGGACCCCCCTCCTCCCTCCTCCAACCCCCCAGGCCTCTTTCACAAGCCAAACTGCATCCCCACATCCCCCAAATCGATGTCTTCCATGGGCAGTCAGCAGAGCCCAGCTCACTGAGCCTAGGCAGGTCCAATCCCCTTCCCACTGCACCAAGGCTGTGCAAGGTGTCACACCACAGGCATCAGATTCCCACAAGCCTGCCCATGCATCAGGGACAGATCTCATCCCCATGCCTGTGTGCCCCCCAAACAGTTCGAGCCAAACAACCCACCCTGGGCGACTGCAACTGTTCCCTGAGACAGAGCCTGCCAGCATCTGACTGGACTAAGAGGTGAATCTTTATCCTCATACCCGAACACCCCAGCCTCTAGGCTTTGTTCCCAGGGACACAACCCTGTTCCCCTACACCTTTACCCATTGCAGTTCCAGTTTTAGGCCAGTTGGCAGGCAAACCTCCTGTACACTGGTCAGATTACTCTCATCCCCCATCAGACCCTCTAAACCAAGCCCCACCTCCCCCAAATCCCACCCACCCTCCGAGACTGCCACTGTTCCCTGAGACAGAGCCTGCCAGCATCCAACTGGACTAAAAGGCCAGTTGACAGGCAGACATCCTGCAGACAGGTTAGACTACCACCATTGACCACAAGGTAAGACTGCAGCTGCTCCTTGAGACTGAGCCCACTAGCGCCAGGTGGACTAAGAACTGATCCCTGAGACAAATATTCCATCAGCATCGACTAGACCAAGAGCCCCTACTGGATCAAGAGTATCAATCAGACCAAGAGAGGCTGCCTCAGACACAGACACCACTTGCACCAAGTGGAGAAAGAGATGGGTAGACACCAGTGCAACAATACAGTCAACATAAAGAACCATTATGGGATAATTTATCTTTCATTCTCTACATATGTATATTTATATTTAAAAACTAATGTATATTTCTGTGTGTGTATCACTGTAGGAATATATGCATTTGAGTATAGAAATCTGAGAAGGCCAGGGCCTCAGATCCCCTGGAGCTGGAGTCATAAGGTATTGTAAGCTGCCAGACATAGATCCTAGGAACTGAAGTCGTGTCATCTGGAAGAGCAGCAAATGCTCTTAACTATTAAGCCATCTTGTCCTTCCTTAAAGATATCCTAGGTTGGGGGTGGTGGCGACGCTTAATCCAGACTCGGGGAGAGCAGGCGGATCGCTGTGAGTTCAGCAGCCTGGTACTAAGTGAGTCCAGAAAGGCGCATAAAGATATCCCTAGGTGAATTGTTTTCCTCTTTCCCAGTTTCCTGTCACATTCTATAAAATACTTCTGTTCACAATGTCCAGAAATGTATGATCATTTTATTCATCTATGGAGGAACATTATATGCCAATAATTAGTACTGAATATAGAAATAATTGCTCTAGAGATGCTATCAATAAAAATTTGTCATCAAGTTTCATTTTTAGTCATTAACATATTTTTGAAGCAGAAGGAATAACAGAATTGGGAAACCGGCATAAAATTGTAAACTGCCACTCCAGAATACTGTTTGTCCTTCCGTTTCTCCGCTGTTTGGAAAACCAATTGCAACTTTCACAGTGTAAGATCTGGAATGTAATCTGAATTACCTTTTTTGGACCCCTCAGTCTGAGTGCCATTAGTTCAGGGAAGGTTTTGATAAGGAGTCCCCACGTTACCTCCCCCTCAGATTGTGCACTGAAAGCTCATTTTAACTGCAGATCAGAGTTGCTCTGCTATAGTGCTGTTTTCCTGGTTACAGTCACTACTTTACATTTTAGTTTTGTCATTGTCAGATATTCATATAGTGCAATACTGATGACTGCCAGTGTAAAGTTAAACAATGTTATAAAATTGAATGTCCTCACCATCACTATCTGTCTACGTACTATTTAATCCCAAACACCAATGGAAGCTTACATAATTTAACTGTCTGTCTTTTTCTCTGTAACATCTCTATTCTTTCATGACCACTGACATTCTTTTTCTTTCTGTAAATTTTTCTATTGTAGGTATTGTATATAAACTGCATCATAATATGTGAACTTTTGGGGAAATATTGATCAGGTCTTTTTTAAAAATCTGTATCGCAACATGCCTATATTTTATTAATACATAAAATTCCATTTAAAGAATAGAAAACACTTATATAGTTTAACCATTCCATTACTGGTGAAAATTAGCACTGTGTATATACCTTTTCTATTATGAAAAATACTGTATTATTGGATATGTGTGAGTTTGGTTATAGATTTTTAATTCTTCAGGAGAATATAATAATACATTCAATATGTAAGATGCATAGTTTAATGTTTTGAGTGACTTCCAAATTTCCTTTCTTGGAGATAATCCCAAACCTTATGAGAGTTGTTTAGTTCCCTATCTGCTTTTTAATTATAGTCAAAATGTGAATAAAGTGGCATTAAATTATTTTTGACTTATACTTTCCTAATGACATCGATCATCTTTTTAAACATGTGGTGTTTATCTCTATAATTTGTTTGGAGGCATATTGATACAAAACTATTTTATTTAGTTTATCATTGTATTTCTCATTGAATCATAAAAGTTCTTGTATACATTGTACATGTTAGATGCTTATTAACTTTATATAAATTTTCTGCAATTCATGGAATTTGTAGAGTTTTAATAGACTCTTGTGCACAATTTTTATATTGAATGAATCCCAATTTATTTTCTTCAGTTCTTTATATTTTTGTCTCACATTCAAAACACATTCTTCCTAGATTTTAATATATTTAACTCTTACATTCCATTTTTGGGTCTATTCTAGGGTGAACTTTTATATGTGATGCAGTGGGAGTACAGTGTCATTCTTTTGCATGAGGCTGTGCCACAGTGGCCATCAATTTGCTGTTAGAAAGGTTGTTGACACTCCACTAAACACATGGAAATCTTGTTGGAAGACAACTGGTCAAAACTGCATGGATCATTAATGGATTTAAAACTGTTTTTCTGTAGTCTATTTCTTTCATATTTGCATCACTACCACCTTTTTCCGATTATTGACAATCTAGAGGAAGCTTTGATACTTGATATTGAAGAATTAAAATACTAAAGTTTCATTCTGACATAATTGTACAGTATTTTTTCTTGATCTTCTGCAGATGGAAATTACTTTAAAAATTAATTTTGCCGAGTGGTGGTGGCGCATGCCTTTAATCCCAGCACTTGGGAGGCAGAGGCAGGCAGATCTTTGTGAGTTCAAGGACAGCAGGTCTATAGAGTGAGATCCAGGAAAGGCACAAAGCTACGCAAAGAAGCCCTGTCTCAAAAAAATTAAAAAAAATTAAAAAAAATAATTTTAAGCATTCTGTAAGAAAAGATACCTATAATATTTATGATTGATTAGGTTTTATCTGACTGCAAAGGTGAATTTATATTAAAAATATCTTAATTTGAGAGTTTGAATCCATGAGTAAATATTATTTATATATTATTTTTCATGTTTAACATCTTACAGTTATATTGTATAGACTAGAGGGCATATACTTATACTTAATGGGTTAAATTTATACCTAAATATTTTGTTCTATTTGAGGCTGTTGCATTATTGCATTGTGTATTGATATGCTGTATTTTGAGGTACTGCACAATTTCATTCACTTAATATTGTTTCCAGATTGTTCACTTTTAGTATATAAATATAACTTTGGTGCTATATGTTGAAACTGTGATGAAGTTATTAATCAAGGTAATAGTTATATGTATGCTCTTTTGCTTTCTTAAGTGCCTAGTATACCTTTTGCAGTTTGATGTTGTTTTTATATGCTTTTTGTTTATTTTCTCATCAAAGGTGTTGCTTGTGTCATGATCCATACACTGGAGACAGAGAACAGCCTGTGGCAAAAAATTCTCTCCTTCCACCATGTGGAAGTTGGAAATTTTACACAGGTCCTCAGGCTTGGGGACACGTGCCTTGACCTCATATGTCATGTTACTGGCTCTTGGCTTTTTGCTTTGCTTTGTTTGTTTATGTGTTTTTATCTTATTTGTCTGATTACTCTGGCTATAATGTCCAATATGATGTTAAAGCCAAATAGCATGAATTAACGTTTTTTTTTTTGTTCCTAGTTTTAGTGTCGTGGCTTTCATGTTATGTATTACCCTAACTATCCACTCACGGGGTTGAACTAGTTCCTGTTTACTTCTGGTGCATTGTGTTTGCATCATGGAAATTTGTTGAATTTTATCAAAGTTTTTTTTTTTAATTTTTTTTCCACATTCTGTTTATACCATTATGTTGCTTTGTCCTTTATTCCCTCTTAATATGCTATTTAACTTGATTTTCATATGTTAAACCTAATTACCTTCTGTGTTAAAACAAAACTCACTGGTCATCATATTTTTTTTTACACAATCTTACTGAGTCATTTGACTGAAACTAAGATTCACAAGAGTGTATGTCCAGATGCTATTGACTGGTAGTTTCTGAGTATCATCTTTGTCTACTTAGATTATGAGATAATATTGGCCTAAAGTAAGAAGGCTCTCCCTCTCTTTTTCTTTTAAGATTTCCTTCTTCCTTCCTTTCTCCCTCCCTCCCTCTGCCCCTCCCTTCTTCCCTTCCTCCCTTCTTCCCTTCCTCCCTTCTTCCCTTCCTTCCTTCCTCCCTTCTTTCCTTCTTCCTTCCTTCCTTCCTTTCTTTTAAAAATATGTGGCAGTTGGTACTAACTTCTAGATAGACATTAGGAAAATTCACATGAAATGGTCCCATAATGTTCTTTAAGAGATATATTTAAATTATGTTTAATTATTCTATTCAGTGTTATGTGGTGGAGTCTCACTCTGTATCCTCCACTGACCTCATCACTAAGGCAACCTCTCTGCCTTAGCTTCCTAAGTGCTGGTCTTAGGACTGTGAGACACAATCCACAGGATAATCACTCATAGTTATAGGTCTACTCATATTTTCCATTTCTTAAGTTAGTTTAAATGATTTGTGGCTTTCTAGTAATGCAATTCTGCCAGGTAATTTATTAGGATACCACTGTCCAATATTCCGTTACATTTCCTCTTCAGTCCTGTAACATTAGGTGTAAAGTTGCCCAGTCCATTCCTTATTTTTGCAGTTTGAGTCTTCTCCTTTCTTTTGGCCAATCTCATCTGAATTTCATCTATCTTCTTGACTTAAAAAAAGAAACTCCTTTTTCGTTGATTTTTCAGATTTCTTTTTCCATTATTTCTCACTTTATGATTCATTTCTCCTTTGTGTCTACTTTGTACATATTATTTTCTCACTTCACAGGATGGAAGATTAGTCATTAGCTAGAGATCTTTCTTTTCATTTTAATAGGCATTTATAGTTGAATTTTTCCTGTGTGTGTATAATATGAATTCTAGCATACTACATCTACATTTTCATCTATATCAAAGAATTTTCTTATTTTCCTGGTGACTACTTATTTTACACATTGATCAGTTAGTTGTGTCTTTATTCACATCTCCTCATAGATCTCCACTTTGTAGTATTTATTTTTCTCTCACAGTAGTTTTGAAATGCATGACAGAAGCAGCTTAAAAGGAAAAAGATGTATTTGGGCTCTTTGTGTGTGAGGGTTTATAAAGTACATCATGTCAGGGAACTCAAAGGAACAGCAGCTTCTGGCTGCAGCAGCTGGAAGGTGAGGCTGCTACTTATACCATGTCAGCATCAGCAAGCATCAGCGACTGTGAGCAATCTCCATTTTCATCGAGGCTGGACCCCCAGCCATGCCATAATGTATCCTTGAATGTTCATGCATGGATACTCACTCCTCATTTAAACCTCTCTAGTATTATCCCCACAGACACACCTAAAGCTGCATCTTCTGGGTTATTCTAAATTATTCTAAATCCAAACCTGGAATCATGTAAGCTAACGAATCAAAAACTACCTTTGGCCAGGCGGTGGTGGCGCATGCCTTTAATCCCAGCACTCGGGAGGCAGAGCCAGGCGGATCTCTGTGAGTTCAAGGCCAGCCTGGGCTACCAAGTGAGTTCTAGGAAAGGCGCAAAGCTACACAGAGAAACCCTGTCTCGAAAAAAAAAAAAAAAAAAAAAAAAAACAAACAAACAAACAAACAACAAAAAAAAACTACCTTTGGTCATTAACATTCCCATTAAACTTGGCCACTCCCACTTTTCTCCATCCTTAAATTACCTCAGAAATATTCTTGAAATTAAAATGTCCTCAAATGTCCTTTTGAGTGTGTCACCTGTTTCTTTTTCTTTCTTTTCTTCTTCTTTTTTTTTTTTTTTGGTTTCTCTGTGTAGCTTTGCGCCTTTCCTGGAACTCACTCTGTGGCCCAGGCTGGCCTGGAATTCAAAGAAATCCACCTGCCTCTGCCTCCCAAGTGCTGGGATTAAAGGCTTGCGCCACCACCACCTGGCTGTCACCTGTTTCTTGTGGGAAACTTGAATTATATATCACAATAAACAGGTTGAAGTCACACATCTCAAGAGAGAATGAAGGGGATGTGAAGGGACTGATTAACAGTTAAAAGCTGTAGTAGGCTATATAGTAAAGTTGATGGAGTAAATACAGTTTATGGAAGGATGGGAAATTCCTGCAAGCATAGCAAACAACAACCATATAAACTATGTACTACTTATTTAAAATAAATATTTAAGATACCATTTATTCAATTATTATTTAATAATATAATTATTATACTTAATATAATAATTATATAATAATCATGAAATATATTAATACTGTAGCAATTAAATACTTAATTTTATGATGCACAACAATTTCTAGACTGGTAACATTAAAAGTCTTTATGTAAATATTTGTTTGTTTGGAATATCATTTCCTTGTTTCAAAATGATAAAAATCTATTTAAACATAAAAAATACTTAAAACAAAAAATAAGAATAATATTTCCAGTACCTGAATACAAAAATTGCTAACATTTGTACATATTTACTTCTGATGTTATTATGTTCATTTATCTTAGGCTATTTTACATCTTAAGTAAATGAACACACAAATCTATGTCTATATCTACATCTGATTCATCTATATCTATGTATGTATTTTCTAAAAGATGACCTTTCTCTTAAGCTTCTTTACTGCATCATATGGAATTCCTCACTTACGTTTTGTCTTTTCAACATCATTTTAGTATCATTTAATTGTTCTCATTTTTGAGGTACTTAAATTATCTCCATTTTTTTTTATTTTGAGAGAGGTTTCTCTGTATAGCTTTGGAGCCTGTCCTGGAACTTGCACTTGCTCTGTAGACCAACCTGGCCTTGAACTCACAAAGATCCACCTGCCTCTTCCTCCCAAGTGCTGGGACTAAAGGTGTGTGCCACCACTGCATGGCTGTAACTTGTTATTATAATGATGCTGTTGGAAACATATTTCCCACATTTATATTATTGCATACAGTTTACAATTGTTTCCTTGTAAATTAACTGTTAATCTGAAGTTACTAATAAGAGGAATAAACAATATACAAAACCCACATTGCATAATACAAATTATTTTTTCAAGTAATTGAACCAACATTCATAGCCATGCCATTGCATCAATTCATAAGACTATAAAATCTTATAATTGCATGTACATATATGTGCATGAGGGCATAATATGGAGTGTATGTGTTCATGCCATGTCGTGACAGTAGATGTCTGAAAACAACTTTATAGCATCAGTTATCTCTGTCAACCTTTCTGTGAGTTCTAGAACTTAACTCAGATAACCTGACTTGTTGAATAAGCTACATTATTCTCTGAGCCATATCATGGATCCCAAATAAGTGCCGGTTTTAAATTTAGCAGTTTACAAGCATGTCTTTGATACCTCCTATATTAATAATAGTCTGAGGGGTAAAGAGATGACTGACATATTTTTTTTATTAAATGTTTTCATTGCTCTGAGCTAACAAACAACCCTTTGATATGGCTCACCTATTCTTTGAAGAGTATTGAAACAAACATGTTTCTCATAGTGTTCTTGATTTAAGTGCAATGTAAAGCTGTCTATTTCTGGACGAATCCAAACACATACACACAGGACATGCAGTAGTTTATTTCAAGTGTCAAATTAAAGTTAAAGACCAATCCCCTAGATGGAAGGCTTAGACTATACAAATCTGATTTCTTATGGATTTTTATGTTGAGTATCATTGTGGGATATTCTTGAAATCAAAACTGTCTTGAACTTTGGATTATGAAATATTATGTTTGACAGAATATTTTGAGGACAGACCTGAGTCAAATTACAGAATTAATTTTGGTTTCATCTCAAATTCATGAACACACTCTGAAAGTAATTTTGCACAATGCTTCAGTGCAACTGTGTTTTGACTATAACTCCTCATATGAGGTCAGAAATAAATTTGACTCTTCTGCTGACATGTTGGTGACCAAAGTGTCCTAGATTTGTAGAAATCTGAATTTTAGTTGTCAATGTAAGGGATACTATAGCTATAAAAATTTATAATAAAAAAACATTATTATGTTTATTAATTTAAAATAACATTTTGACAGATAACATAAGAATATTCTCCATGTATGTAGGTCCTTCCAAGTCAAAATATAGATGTTAAAAGAACATGGGACATGTGCAATTAATAAAGTGCTTTTTAAGGAAAAATGAGAAAAAAAGCTTGATGAGAGTTTCCTGGATATAGTCCAAGCCTCACAACTCAGGCTTATTAGTACAGAAGCTTGTACCCACATCTTGATTCTAAGGGGAACACAGACAGGACTGCCTGTCTGTAACTTATAAGATCTGTTTTCTACAGTGTCAGGGAAGAGGTGGTGTTGATGACACGTTGAAGAGATGGTTTAATCCTGAGTGATGCTGTATATGCTTTCTTACTCTGTTTTCACAAATGGATCTGAAAGAGTATTAAGTGAGAATGAGAAGATTCTAATAACAGATGCTGCAGATGCCTACTGCAACACAGAAAATGAATTTTCACACTTAGGGAAGCTGGGCATCTAAGACTGGGTGTTGCCCACACTATTTCTTTAGAGGCTTCTGTTCATGGGTTGTAGCACCATCTTTTACCTGTAACTTCAGGTGATTCTGTTTTGTTTTGTTTTGTGCATATATCTGTGTTTCAGTCTGTTCTCATAAGCAGATAGATCCTATTCTATGGGCCCAGGAACACAGCATATTTTTTTAAATCACAATTACTCCTTTAAAGGCTCTGTCTGTAAGTGTTGCCATACTATTAAGAACTGAGCTCCAAGGCAAGGTGGGTTGGGACAGGGAGGCTGGGGGCTGGGAGGAGGGAGGACAGGGAAGTCTGTGGTTGGTATGTAAAATGAATAGAAAATCTCTTAATAAAAATTTAAAAAAAATGAACTGAGCTCAACAGATCAATGTGAGAATTTTGAGAATGATAGTTTAAGATATGGTTCTGGGAGGAAAACCTGGAGCCACTACTTTTCTGAATCAACATACACTATACTATAAACATTTATCCTTACACTCACAGTACAGTCTTCCCCCATCATCAAGGAAACTTTCCTATGCAACAGATGAAGCCCGGTGTGGAAAAACCACAACCCATCAAAATACATAGTTTTGAAGTTCAGTCCCTGTGGATACAACTCCCTCACTAGGACTCAGGAAATACTGCAGAAGAGGGGCAGGGAAGACTTTAAGAGCCAGGGGACAAGGAATTTGCTGTTAAATTGTACATTCTAGGACTATCAGAAGCTCTATTCATAATATTTGACTTAAGAATTACAGTTTCAACATGAAGAGACTTTCCAAAAATAGCCTTGATGATGCAGTCAGATAAATGTCTTCACTCACATTTGATAATTTCCAAAACTGCTTCATTTTGAAACATAGTTATACTATATGCATATTTCTTTTATTTGTCATTCATAATCCCTCTCCAAAAGTTGTGGAATAGAAAAATTACTGAGGTTTATAGATATTCTACAATTATCTCAGACTTTTACAAGCTAATAATGGGTACTCACTTTTAAATAATTAAGTTCCCTCAGATGTTATATGAAAATTAAATGAACCATTTACCTAATGCCGAATTTTTTTATTAAGAGATTTTGTATTCATCTTTCATACAAACCACAGATTCTCCTGTCCTCCCTCCTCCCTCCCGCTAGCCTTCCCCCTAGCCCATCCCCTATTTCCACCTCTTCCAAGACAAGGTCTCCCATGGGGAGTCAGCAGAGCCTGATACATTCAGTTGAGACAGGTCCAAACCCCTCCTCCCTGCACCAAGGTTGTGAAAAGTGTCTCACCATAGGCACTAGGCTCCAAAAAGCTGGATCATGCACTAAGGACAGGTCCTGATCCCATTGCCTGAGGGTCCCCCCATACAGTTCAAGCTAAACAACTATCTCGCTTATCCAGAGGGCGTAGTCCAGTAACATGGGGGCTCCTTAACTAGTGGTCCACAGTACATGCTTTTCCACTAGTTTGGCTAGTTGTCTCTGTATTTTTCCAGTCATGGTTTCAATATCCTTTTTTCACAGAATCCCTCCCTGCTCTCATTGATTGGACTTCTGAAGCTCTGCCTGGGACTTGGCTGTGGATCTCTGCATCTGTTTCCATCAGTCACTGGATGAGGGTTCCATGAGGATAGTTAGGGTATTCAGCCATCCAATCACCAGAGTAGACCAGCTCAGGCACCCTCTCTACTGGAGACCTCTCCAGTGCCTAGACTACAGGAATGCATGACCAATCCAATTTTATGAAGTGCTAGGGATAGAACTCAGAGTTGTATGCACACCAGGCAATGATTCTACAATTTAAGCTACTTCCTCAAATTCTTATTTAAATACAGTGGAGAATTTATTTTAGCATCAGGTGGGCCAGTCATTAGATCAAAACAGCAGGTGATCTCATATCACTGTGATGCTGATATGCCACACAGAATATTGGAAAACTAGGAACTAGAGTGAGAAAGCATTTTAACCAAATCCCCAAGTTCTGAAAGTGCTGAGTGAGTGATCATCCCAAAACTGCCTTATTTTGATAAATATTTAGACTATATGTATACTTATTTATTTTATTACTATGTGTTATATTCTGTTCCAGGATGCCCTACAGCATTATGTCTCTCATAATCTTCCACCTTGGTGTCAGAAGTAAGTTCTGTTTTCTAATTATACCATTGCCCTCATGGCTAGTACTCCTTGGACAGAATTAATAATGGTCTAAATTCAACACAAAATCTCTAGTAACAAATTCTAATTCTAGTCTCTCCTGTTCAATAGTCTGGACTCATCTACCGCACCTTAAATTATATATTGCACCAGATGCCATTCATGCCTCTGGAGGCATCCTGTCTTTCTTCTTGTTGTCTGTGTATGTTAATTCCTTTTGTCTGCATGAGAAATTGGCCCTCAAGTAGGATTTCACATGTCAGTGTTACTGTCCTGCATACCATTTCACTCTTGCTGAAGGTATGAAGAACCTCCTGCTCCGCAGTTTATGTATTTGCATGTTAGAGCCCTTGTTCTATTGTCTGCCAACTGTTTTCATGGTCATCTGCATCATTCTGCAAGGTACTTTCAGTGCCTTGAAAGTGGAAATATATCTACTCTAGCATCCACTAGGGTTTGGGGTGGTGGATAAAACATTCTTACTTTATAACACTTTATTTCAGATTTCTCTGAGAGATTTTGTTTTCCACAAATGCTTTTTCTATACAATTTAAAATAATTGCTGTAGTTTGTTAGTAATAATTATAGTGGGAAAAGTTTTTTCTCATGTTTTCCAAAACATGAAGCACCTATATAGCCATGATTGATAACAATAAAAATGTCAAACTTAGCATGTAACAACTCATTCTATTAAGTACTCTTTGTGTATTTGCAGACATCACTCAGAATTCATGTAACCATAATTTTCAAAACAGTTTAGTCTTATTAATTTTCTTGTTAATTTTATATTACAGAGCAGAGAACAGAGAAATTAAGTTTTTCAAAAGTATACGAATGATAAGTGGTGGTGGGTGATATTCCCTAAGGTAGTCTAATATACCATGTATATGCATTTCATTATCTCTATAGAGGTTTATAACCCAAACTTACAATCTAACCTCCTGTTGATATTTCAAATGCTCCCAAGACAATCCAGTATCATTCAGTCTAAAGTTGATTTTTCTCAACAAACGTTTTTCCTATACTTTGCATTGAAGAATAAGTTCTCCAGATTGTGCTGTGCAGAGTACCTTTGTGCCAGGAAATTAACTGATGTTGGGTTTCAACAAGGCCAGATCACCCCATGTTTTCTGCTCCTGAGGAGAACTAGTTTAACTGCACCACAGGGCCAGGGCCATCTTTCTGTACTATAAGGACAACAATAACAACAAAAAGTGGCCGGCAACTTGAAGACCTAAAACTGGCTCCACAGTTCAGAGGATGCTAGAGGTCAATGTGTAAAATGGTATCAAGAACAAGTGAAAATGCTTGGAAACAAACTCCACAAATGAAGTGTGACCGGTTGGTATATCATGTCCATTTACATAGACTCACTAATTTAGGTAACAGAATGTATATCTTAATGACTCAGTGCTGGACCTTCATGAGCAGTGCATGTGCTCCCTTTAATCCATTGTAGGTTATTTATTGTTTTTTTTTTATTGTTGTTGTTGCTGTTGTTTTTAACCACATGGCAGAAGACTTGATTCTTACAACCCACAAATTCCTTAGTATTCAAAACAATAATATTAACTTCTTATAACTACATTCTCAAAATTTAAAAAAAAAGATCATTTGTTCAGTTATGATTATAGGCTTCTAAGTATTTATATGATGGGTATATGTTGTTTGAAAATATGGACCAGTTATGCTTTATCACACACACAATCAAATTTTTTGTGGCATGTGCATGTATGAACACATGTTTGGGTTCATGTGCCCGGAGATATCACCTGTTATCTTTTCTCATTCTCTAGAGACAAGAGTTGCTCATTGAACCTGAAGCTTACTGGATTTTGTCTAGAGCCATCAGCCCCCATATTCATTGTGCCTCACCTCTCTCTATGATTTTGTTGTTACAGGAGTACAAAGCCAGCTTGACATTATATTGATACTGGAGATAGAAATCCAGGTCCTTATTCTTGTATAAGTACTCAGATCCCCTGGAAAATCTCCCCAGTCAGTTCTTCTTTTTTAATGTTGTTGTTTTCAAATTAGCATACAATGATTTTAGGTTTCATTATTGGATTTTCAAGCAAAATTTATTTTGTTGCTTTTCATACTTCCCCTTATCTTCCCAATCCCCTGCCCTTCTTGAAAGATCTTATAAGCTATCAAAGTGGACATGTTTATTTGGCTCAGCTATGAAAAGTTTCAAAAAGGCCAGAATACACAGTCTACATCATCCACCCTCTGACCCTCATACACACTTTGTTCAGTAAACGGGGGTTATATTTAAGAAGGGCCTAAAGAGTTTTGAGATGCATATGAAAAGAAAGTTAATCACATAGCATCATTGAAATAAATGTAGACTAGGAGTTGTCTGTAAGAGATGTCATGGGGTCTGGATTGATGCATAAAAATGCTCAAGATCTCAGTCTTGTCTTAGTTCAAATCCTAAACAACTACCTTTGCTGTAATTTTGCAGCAATTTATGTGGCTTTTCTGAAGTTTATTTTCCTATCTGTAAGAGAAAGATAATAGCATGACTTCTCCCAGTGTACTTTTGTGTATTGAGATACTGTATGTGAGTTCTTTCACAAGATATCTGGCACTTAAGTATTTGCTAGCTGTCAATCGTTAGTATGATTAGAGTGTTATTCTGTTTGCTTAATGTGGAAGGAAAACATGCATGCACATAACAGAAATTGTAGAAAAAGGAACACAACTTGCTGGTGTGAATGAAGACCAAAAGTGAGTCATGAATTTGTTTCTGTGTGAAGAGAAGTCAACATTATTAACAGATGTGAGATCCATGATGATTCCTTCTCCCTAAGCCATATCCTGGCAACAGAACCCACAGCAAGAAAATCCAAGGAAGGTTTCATGGATTTAGCCCTTATAAAATTCTCTTCAGGTCCCCATTTATCCTTAGTATGAATCTTGTGATCTATGCCACAGGAACTTGATTGAATCACCTAACATAGAATACAAAGGCATAGAAAACTTAAACTCATTCATCTCTGGGTATGTAGCAAAAGACACTTTGTATTGGTTTCTGTGTGTTGTTTTGATCCATAATAATTTTTGTGTCCATTCTTATTGTCTAAGTCTAACCCATCATGTCTCAAGGGTTTGCACATTCCCATGCAAAATGTTCTTTCTAAAGATATTCCAATAGCTTGAAATGAAAGATCACAGATTATCCATCATATTTTATTTTGAGTAGTTATTTAGAAATTATTTTAAATATGGAGTTGCCATTGCAATGATCTATGATTTAAAAGAAAAATATGGTATATATATTATTTTATAAAATACATATATAATAAAAAGTTATATATATATAATTTTTGAATAATTAAAAATAAAATGAAATTGTAGGTTACTGAGTTAAGGAAACTAAGCATGAATCAC
This sequence comes from Peromyscus leucopus, assembly GCF_004664715.2. Classification (NCBI taxonomy): domain Eukaryota; kingdom Metazoa; phylum Chordata; class Mammalia; order Rodentia; family Cricetidae; genus Peromyscus; species Peromyscus leucopus. The sequence continues at coordinate 92,105,811 of NC_051065.1, forward strand.
AAAGAGAAGTGTCACATGCTTTTCCTCATAGGTGGAATGTAGCATGAGTGGGGGACTATACAAGATATGGAAATGAAAAAGCAGGGAGGTCAGAGACTTAGTATAATGCAATGAAGGAGTGGATATGATCAAAGTACATTGTGTTCACATAAAAATGTTGCAATTAAATCTATTGCTTTGCATATTCAATGCATGTTAATAATAAAAACAACAATTATATTTTGTTAACTGTAAATTATAAGGATGCCATATAGCATAGAAAAATTGCTTTGAATATCAAGTTAGTATATAACCCGCTGAAACATCTGCAACTATACTATGTTAAATGTGAGTCATTTGTAAAGCTGCCTTAAAAAAATCATGTAATGAAATTAATAGGAAACCAAGAGAAGAAAAGAAAAAAAAAAACACACTTAGCTACTTTTAAATGCTATAAAGAAGGGGAGCCCATGGTTAAGCAACATTACGATTTTTTTCCTTGTGACTCTATATCAGTTGAACACACAGACTTACTGAAAAATTTTAAGATTTCTACTCTACAGAATTAAATTAAGTTGATAAGAAAAACTACACATTAATAGATAAGTAAAAGCTCCAAGTTCCTTCATTATATAAAAGCATGTCTCATATATATACATATATATATGTTTGTAAGGATAATGGAGAAAGAATCTGTAAAACACAGAAAGAGCACAAATTTGTGATGGTGTAGATCCATCTGCTTTTCTGTAATTAGCATCGAGGCAAATGAACCCTAATTTTTAGTACTAAGAGTGTGGTTGAAAATTAACTCATGTTGTGATATTAATTTATTTAAAAATATTCTACTGGATTGTTACATTGAATGGAAGTTATTCTTGAGTATTCACATGTTAGTTTCTTTTCTCCTTGCTGTGACAAAATGCTGACAAAAGCCACTTAGTAATGAAGCATTTGTTCTCCCTCATAATTCAAGGGTGCTCTCTCTCTCATGGTAGGAAATAACAGTCTTTATAAATGAAAAACAAAATTTCAAGTGGCAGTTAATGAGGTCTGTGACACCATTCAAACCTTAAACTCAAGAAATACAGGATAATGGTACATGGTGTCTTGATATTTAGAAGTTGTAATGGGATGTTCTGTCTTTGATATTACTTATTCATCAATTGTATATCAGGTATAAAAAATTGAGAGTGTCTCCTAATGAAGAGGTTGTATATGTGTTAGGAACTGAGTATGGAAGCTGAGCCTTCTTACCATAGTTCCTTACTTGCTGCTATAATAATATACCCAGCAAAAGCAACCTGAGGGTGGGAGAGGTTTATCTCAGTTTACCATATGAGGAAATACAGTTCTTCCAGGTGAGGAAATGACAGCTGAGGAGCATGAGTCTGCCATGAAGCATAGAGTTGATGAATGCTTGTGTACATATTGTCCTCTTTATTCAGTCTCAGTTTGATCCCATGGACTGCTATTGTTCAGAGTGGATGGGTCTTCTTACTTCAATTAACATAATTTATATAAGTTTTCATAGGTATTTCCAGAGGCTGGTCCTATCAAATAGACAATCCATACCCACCACTAAAACCTGCTAAGTTCAAATACAATCTTATTGTGAATAAATATATAACACTATGTAGTGGGTAGCCATTCTAGCTTTGATCTGGAAGTTCCAACCCCTATTGAGGCTTCGACAACTGTCACACCTACAAGGCAGGGCCAAGGGAGGACCCTGGAGACCCGAGATTGAGATGGGCCAGCTCGCTCTCTGTTCCTGGACCCTAGATGGTGGAGGTTGACTGAGCAGAGCTCCAGAGAACACCGCTGGACTGCGATACACCTTTCCCAGACCCTGTGACCTACCTATCCATTTATGTTATCTGTGAGTATTTATTTAATTTACCATCAAATAAGTATGATTTAAAATGGTTTCTGCCTAATTGAGACAAATGATGACATTCAACAGTTAAGTCAAACCAGCTCTGAGTAAGGATTTGGTGGAAGAGACATATGTGCACAGCTGATGGTAGAAAGAGCCCATGCTTTTCCCTGGATCATGCAGATTCAATGGCATTGTATTCCCAATACTGAGTGTGCTCCCAGTTCCAATGTTCATGATTGATGTGAGATAAATATAGAGAAAATGGGGTGACTCATTGATGATGGAGTTGGAGGCAATCTACATGTTTACTGACTGTGGACCAGAAACCAAGCTCAGCATTATGGATTATGGACACAGGACTTGGAAAAGCAATCAAAACAAATATGAATGTAACAGCTGTATGTAAGCATGGGAATGTTTTTTACAAAGTTAAAAAAATACAGTAAGATGAAGAGAGAGTTTATAATACAATAGTAAATTTAAACAACAAAAGTAAAAGTAAATGGTTTATTTCATTTTACAAATATTCAATGGAATTATGGAAAAGAATAAGATTAAGGATGAAAGAAGTTGGAAATTCAAGAGGAGGACAAAATTCAATTAAAAATTGGCCCATCAATGCAGTGTTAAATACCTATGAGCAAAAAGTGCCTTACTTGGAAACTTATAATCAATCTAGAATTATGTGCAAAGAAAGATATGTTTTTCTCTAATGCCAGAGTTGGCTTCTTTTACTAACTAATTATTTACAAATATATTTTTCTTTGATACTCTATTGGAAACTGGTTAAATCCAATTGAACATGATAAAACAACAGCCAAAAATAGACACAAAGACAAAAAAAAGACACCACAAAGAAAGCCAGGCTTTCTATCCTCATATACATTGTCTCCTTTTCTTATTTTCCCATTTTCCCTTTTTAATTTAGGAGAGGATGTAGATTGTCACTCATGCTGTAGTAAGCCATGTAAGGACATGTTCATACAATAAGATACTGGTGTTAACTATAAAAAGATGCTGTAGTTTGGATATAAATGTCCTCCTTCAAAGGCCCATGTGTTGAATGCTTGGCAATCCATATAGCCCTATTGGGAAATGGCTCAATCCTTAGGAAGTAGGGACTAATAGGAGACTTAAGGTCATTTGGGATGTGAACTGAGGACAGAGTGATGAGAATAATACATTCTCTCCAATGGGTGTTCTTCTCATTATACACTATGCTAGCAGGGTATGTCATGGAACAAAATATTCAAAACTGAGTACTACATTATGTTTCTTTCCTTTAAATTCATTGCTCTCAGATCCTTGATACATTGTTACACCAATGAAAACCTGAATAAAAACAGATGTCATAAAGACTTCCTAAAAAAACACAAAGATTTTGATTTGTGTGTTTCTCACAATGAACAATGGGCTCTGCAGAAAAATTGCAGAATGGAGACACCAATAGAAGAGGATAGAGTTTTCAGAAAGAGGTTATTTTAAAAAAAAAGTTAGATGAATAAAGGACTGAATGTCATTACTTCTCTTAGATTTAATATTTACTCAAAGTAAATTCAGGAAGTCAGAAAGAATGTTCAGGAGTTAACAATGCTACTCTTCTAGAGGATCTGAAATTGGTTCCCTACACTCACCTAGATCAGGCTGCTTGCAATGGATGTAAATGCAGCTCTAGATGTTTGATGCCCTCTTCTGGCCTCCAAATACATTGCACTTAAAAATCACATACTCAGTCATACTCGTATTCAGGCACATGCAGAAACACATAACTTAAAAAACTAAAATAAAGCTTTAATAACAAAGATGAAAATTCATGGAAATGTGATATTTTAGGCCTAGGCCTTTATATGTTTTACTCCTAAGCTGTTTTCTATTTGTAAAATGCTAGCTTATGACAGCATTGCCTTTAAGGTATAAACAGTTAACAAATTAAAAATGAAAATTTATACCAAATTTGAGATTCCTGTCTGTAGAGTCAACAAAGGATACTCATGAAGAAGCTACTGGAAATAGGCTAACTCATTTAAGGTTTTAGGCTGCATTGGGAAGAGTTGAACACAAATTATTCAAGCCCTGAGCTCTTTCTATTTATTTTATCTGTGTTTCTCAAAATGATAATGTACTCCAAAGCAGTTTGTAAACTGTGAAATAGTAAAAGAATAGAAAGAATTAGTTTGTTGATATATCAGTTACCCAAAAATAACTCCTCAGCTCCAAATATTACATTCTGCATTCTATTTGGCCATTCAGTGAGTGTTATATAAAATTTCAATTTATAGTTGAATATGTAATAATATGACACACTGAAATACACACAAACAGTGACAAAGTGTAGAAGTGTTTTGTAACACTCTTGGCCTAGTTAAATACTGTTTAATGGAATTCTAGTATGTCTGTATGGCAGATATTGCTTAGTAGAAAAGAAAGACCAATTTATACATAACCATCCTTAGTCCAATTAGTTAATGATAACATTTAGTGTTGAAGCCAAGAAATTAGAATTAGCCAAATTAAAAAAAATCACTAGATTCTTGTGGCACATCATAATTCCTCTTTTTCCTAGGCTGCATGGATTTCACAGTTGACTTATTGTCAATTGTCATAAGTCTACTAGCTGAAGCATTGGGCATATTTGCATTATAGTCCTTTTAGCTAATATGTGAACATAATATTTAAATTACAGTATTCTTAACATAAATATTTTATTATACATAATCAAAGTTCTAAACTTTTACAATGGATATAATTAAACTTCAACAAACAAAATGAATAAATATTCTTATAGTGGATTTGAGGAGAGAGCATAGTTTCATTAGTCTGTAGAAGTAAAAGAGGTCTTCATGGGCAAGAATCATAAAACATATTTGAGGGACTGGGCAGTGGTGGCACATGCCTTTAAGGCCTCTGGAGACAGAGACAGGCAGATCTCTGTGAGTTCAAGACCAGCCTGGACTATAGAGTGAGTTTCAGGAAAGGTGCAAAGCTACACAGAGAAAACTTGTCTTGGAAAACAAAAATATAAACAAACAAAAAAATTGAAGAAGGAAGGGGAAGCAAAGAAAGCTGAGGAAGGGAAGAAAAATAAAACTAGGGCTGCTTTCAATACAAGCAGTCTTGACACATCACTGCAGTTTTGCTGCATGTCAGAGGCCTTTCTGAATGTTCTACACCTGTTTAACAAATATAATTGTTCATTTTGGTGGGGAAGGCAAGATGAGGCTTGAACCTAGGACCTAACACATGTGGAGCAAGGTCTACTATTGACCAGAAACTTGAACCCTCAAAGGTAATCCTTACACTAGGATTTCAACTAGAATTTGTGTGTCTTCATTATAAAGACAATGAAATAGTGACATAAGGTAAAATTTCCATGACACTATATGTAGCACAAAACAGATTCAAGAATGTCCACAGCATTTTGGTGGACTCTTTTAATTCCGGTCTTCTGGGGATTAAATAAAATTTATTTAAAATCTGTTTTAAAATGAACAAAGTTTCATGTGTGGGTAGTTAGAAGATGTTTCCTAAAGAAAATAGGCTAGACTGTGAGGAAGGAAGCAAAAGAGAAACATAAGTAAAATAGATATGACTGTGCAACTGGAGGGGAGAGGGTGACAGTAAAAAGTCAATGAGTAATGACATATTGCTCTAAAATAGACAAAAGTGTAACTCACATAGCCAATCTGCCTCTGGAAGTTAATATTACTTCATAAACCAAAATATGATGTTATTGTCATTATATTCGTTCACCTTATCATTTGGATTTTATTTATTTTTTGAAAAGCAGAGCATGACATTTTCAAATAAAAATGTGCTTTAATAACGGAAAAGCACAAAACTAAGCAAAACTGAACCATGTTTCAAATTCTAGCCACATATTAAGATTTTGAATGTGGAACTTGTCACTTTCCCAATTTCAATGGAAAAAATAATCATTCTAAAAATAGGGAACACAATTTGGCATTTACCATGTAATAGGCACCCTGGTTTTGGAATTCTTTTTTTGTGTACAATGCCACTGCATCTCCAACAACTGCTTGAGGTAATAGTTTTCATTATATGCCTGTAAACTTGTGACTTAGATACTGAGTAAGTGGTAAATAAGGATTAATGTTTTTTTTCTTTTTAGCCATAAAGGAAGTCTGTTCTGTCAATAACTTGATCAAGAGGAGAGAAAAGAAAATGACTTTAATTGACACTCATTGCTATGCCCAGATAAATCTAATGTCAGATACATTGGCACCATGTCTTCTGTTATGAATGGTAACTTCTGGGTGATTGAGATGTTGGAGGAAGACTTACAACAATAAATTCATAGCTTCCTCATATTTCTTGCAAGCCAGGCAGTGATTATCAGTTTTGGTGCACCAACATATTGCTATAAATACTGGTATCCATAGGTAAGCGTGACATTGAGTTACTTCACACATCTATTGAAAAATTATCCACATTTGACAGGAACTAGGGTTAGGAATGTATAGCAGGAAAAGTATGTAGTTATGTAGTAAAATCCCAGTAAGAGTTCTGTGTATTTATTTTATATAAAAATGATTGCTGCACAGTGATAGGTTGAAAATTTTGATGAGCCATTCAAACTCATAGTTTCAAAAGAAGCTAGATACTCATCATGTACTCACCCCCACATTTTCAACTGAAAAATGACAGATATCTAAAAATATGTTATATATACTGACTTATACATTTAAATTCTTTGTCTGCATATACCTCTGGAAAGATCCATGCCATTTTTATGGAGCCTAAGAATGCAGAATAGCTTCAGAAGCTAAAGCAAAAATTACAGAGCCTGTATGAGTCTGTGCTACATCCTCTGTGTATATGTTATGGTTATTTAGTTTGATGTTCTTGGGAAACTCCAAACAGTGGGTGTGTGGGTTGTCTCTGACTCTCTTGCCTTCTCTTGATCCCCTTTTCTTCTTACTGGGTCACCTTGTCCAGCCTTGGTATGAGGGTATATGCCTAGACTTATTGAAATTTGTTATGTCATGTTTTATTGATATCACTAAGATACCTGCTATTTTCTGAAGGGAAATGGAAGAGTAGCAGATCTTGGGAAGACAAGCAGTGAAGCAGAGGATATGGGAGGAGGGGAGGAAATATATCAGAGACAAATTTAAAAAGTAATCATGAATTGCAAAGACACATGCCTGATTTCATTATTATCAGGTCCACAAAATGCAATGCAATTGTATTTACAGATGAGAAAAGTAAGAGTGCTTAAAGTGCTCACATATTCCCTCTATTCTAATAAAAAGAATCTGTGGCACAGTTGAATCATAGTCCCCAGAGTGGTGTTGTCTCCAGGGAAGAGAAACATCTTACATGGTTCATGTGAGAGGAACAATCTTTTCTACTGGGGAAAAATAGACAGAAAAACAATGCAAATTTCTGTTCTACTAGGAATAGCTGGCCTTGAGCAACTGGTGTTTCTTCACTCATAAAAAGAGATTAACTATAAAAATGTGCCTTGTGATATACAAGGTTGCTTACATAGTAGGATTTGTTGTATACTACAAAGCCATTTGTTCAGAAACCTGTCAGAGTATCTGAAAGTTTACACATTTATTAAATATAAAAGTGCAATATTTGAAATAAACTGTGCATCCAAACCAAATAACATTGCATTGTGATAAAACCTAACTACTTCCTGAGATCAGCACAGTCATCAAAAAGCATGGAGGTGAGGGACATGAAAGAAGGGAAATGTTATTTTGAGAAAATACGTAAAACATGGCCATGTTGATAAACCTAGACAATTTTGGGGAAATGGCCTGGACTAGAAGGTTGTTCTTTAGTGACAGGGTCCCAAGACAGAAGGTCTAGAAATCAGAGATATAGAAGATAAAAGAGGTATGCTGAGGAGGCCATACATAAGCTATGTCTTATGCCATGCAAGCTTATTAAGAAGTACAACATTTTATAAACTATTTCCAGGAAAGACCAAGAGACTAATGAACCAATATTGCCCAAGGGAAACATCACAAACAGAGCACACAGTGACATTAATACAAATATCTTCAGTATTTACTCACAGAAAGGCTATTGTTCCCTTGAGCCAAAACCTTAACTTCTTCAAGGCCCTGGCCTCAGCTCTGGACTAGATCTTGCCAAGTCTGACCCTGGATAAGGACACAGAACTAGGTTCCTTTTGTCTTTTCATGAAGACCTCCAAGAAAGCCTTGAATAGGTCTCCCTCTTAACAAGGAAGGAAAGATTAGATCTCAATAGGATTCCATTGGATCTTAGTTTTGATTGTTTGAATGAGAATAGGCTTATATATTTGAATGTCTATCTCCAGTTGGAGGAAAAGTTTGGGAAGAATTAGGAGGTGTGGCCTTGTTGGAGGAAATGTGTCATTGGGTGTGGGCTTCAAGGTCACAAAAACCCACATTATTGCTACTTAGCTCTTTCATTCTGTTTTGTGATTGTTGATCAAGAAATAAGGTTTCAGCTGCTACCCCAGAGCAATGCCTGTTTGTTGGCTGCCATGCTCCTTACCATGATGATACTGGACTATAACCTTCTGGGAACAATGAACCCAAAATTACATGTATTCATTTATAAGTTGCATTGCTCATGGTATCTTGTAATAGCAATCAAAATATAACTGAGAAAACAGTTGAGATACTTTGTAAAATAATATGTGTATGCATCTGAAGTATTTGTCAGTTGGTGGTTTCATATTGAATACATTCTATATTGCATACACGTTATTAGCCAGTTAGTTCTATCCATGTAAGGGCCCAGTAATGTAAAATCCAGCCATAATAATCTTTTCTAATCATGACCAATTTTCTAAGTATTTAGAAACAAATTTTGTCAATTAAAAAGGGAAATTATGATGATAATCATCATTTATTTGCCTACATGATGATTACTTATATATTGTAAGGACTTGTTTTTCCACCTCATATTATTCCTTATCCTCTACAAGAGAGTAAAAGTTCTAAGTCAATTGCATTGTGATTTCTTCTGTGTTACAACATGCAAATGTGTTTATTTTTAATAGTTCTAAACTATTTTTAATAGTTCACTACAGTTTAAATACTAACCATAGGACAGTGTAACCAGATGGACAATCCATATATGATTTGTTATAAAACTTCAGCATCAGAGAAGAACAGAGACAGTACAGTGTCAGAAAACTTCACTAAGCAGCCAGAGAAGATGCTATTATGTAGAGAGGAGTTGAAGCAAAGCAAGGCCCAACTATGCAAACATGACCAATTCCATGACAGTGGAGGAAGATGTGTACAGTCGCCCACAAAACCAAAAGAGGGCATGAGATCCCTTGGAACGAGAGTTATTCAAATTGTAAGTTGGTGGTCATTAAGAACCAAGATCACCTGGGAAACCCCACCCATCCCTATCCCAGTTACAGGCCAGCAGGAAAGACTCCTGCAGGCAGACTCCCCCAACTGAACCCCCCATTGGAACCTGCAACCTATACGACCCATGTGCTACTCCAAATCTATCGACCCACTACACCCTCAAAGGCTTCCTTAGACACAGAATCAATCAGCCTTCATTGGAACAAGTGTGGCTCCCTGAAACACAGAATCCTCCAGCTCTCATTGGACCAAGAGCTCTCATTTGACCAAGAGAAGCTTCCTGAGACACACAATCTGCAAGCCCCAATTAGACCAAGAGCTAAGATTGAACCCAGAGTGGCCCCCTGAGACACAAACACAGCAAGCACAGATTGGACCAAGAGCAGCTCGCTCTTGCACCTATTGGAGGAAGAGATGGGAAGACACCAGTGCAAATATACATACAACATGAAGAGCAATATGGCATCACCAGAACCTAGCAGCTGTACAATTGCAAGACCTGAATGAACATCACAATGTAGAAAAGCAGAAGAAAGAGACCTTAAAAATAACTTTATGAAGATGAGAAAGGCGTTTAAAGAGAAAATTAAAAATTCTATTAAAAAATCAAGTATAAGACAAATAAAAAATTGGAAGAAATCAATAAATCCCTTAAAGAAAACCATGAAAAAGCAATCAAACATGCGAAGGAAAGAGTTCAAGACCTGAAAATTGAAATAGAAACAATGAAGAAGACACAAACTGAGGGAATGCTAGAAGTAAAAAAAAAATCTGAGTAAATGAACAGTAAAACTACAAATGCAAGCATAACCAAAAAAATACAAGAGATGGAAGACAGAATCTCTGGCATACAGGATACAATAAAGGAAATAGATTCATCAGTCAAAGAAAACACCAAAACCAAAAAAGTCATAACATAATATGTCCAGGAAATCTGGGACACCATGAAAAGGCTAAACATAAGAATAATAGAGATAGATGAAGGAGAAGAATGCCAGCTCAAAGCCATGGAAAATATATTCAACAAAATCATGGAAGAAAATTTTCCCAACTCAAAGAAGAAAATACCTGTGAAGATATAAGAAGTTTACAGAACACCAAATAGACTAGACCCCCGCAAAAAAGTCTCCTTGCAACATAATAGTTATACCACTAAACATACAGAATAAAGAAAGAATATTAAGAGCAGCAAAGGAAAAAGGCCAATTGACTTATAAAGGCAGACCCATCACAATAACTCCTGATTTCTCAATGGAGACTTTAAAAGCTAGAAGGTCCTGGACAGACATTATGCAGACACTAAGAGACCATGGATGTCAGGCTAGACTAATATACCCAGAAAAACTTTCAATCATCACAGACAGAGTGAATAAGACATTACAACACAAAACCAGATTTAATGAATATCTATCCACCAATCCAGCCATAGAGAAAGCACTAGAAGGAAAACTCCAACCTAATGAAGTCAGATGCATCCAATAAAATACAGACAATAGATAACCCCACAGCAATAAATCCCAAAGAAGGGAAATACACACACACACACACACACACACACACACACACACACACACTACCGTCAAACGATAACAGGAATTAACAATCATTGGTCATTATTATCCCTTAATATCAATGGACTCAATTTGCCTGTAAAAAGATACAGGATAACAGAATGGATATGAAATCAGAATCCCTCCTTTTCCTGCATACAAGAAACATACCTCAACTTCAAAGACAGATACTACCTCAGAGTAAAAGACTGGGAAAAGACTTTCCAATCAAATGGACTTAAGAAGCAAGCTGGTATAGCTATCCTAATATCTAACAAAATAGACTTCAAATTAAAATCAATCAAAAAAGATTGGGAAGGACATTACCTATTCATCACAGGAAAGATCCACCAAGATGAAGTCTCAATTCTGAACATTTATGCCCCAAATACAAGGGCACATGCATATGTACAAGAAATATTACTAAATCTTAAATCACACATTAAACCCCACACAATATTCGTGGGAGACTTCACCACCCTATTCTCACCAATGGACAGATCTGCCAGACTGAAACTTAACAGACAAATAAGGGACATAACAGACGTTATGACTCAAATGAACTTAATAGATATCTAAAGAACATTCTAACAAAAATGAATATACATTAATCTCAGCACTTCATGGAACCTTCTCTAAAATTGACCACATACTTGGTCACAAAGCAAATAACAATAGATATAAAAAAATTAGAATATCCTCCTATATTTTATCAGATTCCCATTGCTTAAAGTTAGATTTCAATGACAAGAAAATTTACAAAAAGCCTACAATCACATGGAAACTGAATAATCTTCAACTGAACCACCAATAGGCCAAGGAAGAAATAAATAAAGAAAAATATTCAATGAAAACGAATGTACAACATACCCAAACATATGGGACACTGTTAAAATAGTGCTGTAGCTGAAGTTTTCTCCAGTCCTGTCTGGCCCATGGTGAGGACAATTCTCTCTCACCCTCCAGTGCCGCAGCCACTCAGACATAACTGAGTAAACACACAGAGACTTATATTGCTTACAAACTGTATGGCCATGGCAGGCATCTTACTATCTAGTCCTTATATCTTAAATTAACCCATTTCTATAAATCTATACTTTGCCACATTCCTTGTGGCTTACAAGTATCTTATTTGTTGGTACTCATTGCTATGGCTGGTAGTGTCTCCTGACTCAGCCTTTCTTTTCCCAGAATTATCTTCTGTGCTTGTCCCACCTATACTTCTTGCCTGGCTACTGGCCAGTCAGCATTTTGTTTATACAGAGTGATATCCACAGCACAGTGCTAAGAGGCAAATTCATAGCACAAAAATGACCACATAATGAATTTGGAGAATTCTCACACTAGCGAATTAATAGCACACCAAAAAGCTCTAGAACAAAAAAGAGGCAAGCTCACCCAGGAGAAATAGATGCCACGAAATAATCAAATTGAGAGCTGAAAGCAATAAACTAGAAACAAGGAAAACAATTCAAAGAATCAGTGAAACAAAGAGTTGGTTCTTTGAGAAAATTAACAAGACAGACAAGCCCTTATCCAAACTAACTAAAAGGCAGAGAGAGAGAGCAGCCAAATTAACAAAATAAGAAATAAAAAAGGAGACATAACAACAGACTATGAAGAAATCCAGAGAATCATCAGGTCATATTTCAAAAACTTGAACTCCACAAAATTGGAGAAATCTGAAAGAAATAGACAATTTTCTGTATAGGTACCACATACCAAAGTTAAATCAAGACCAGATAAACAATTTAAATAGATCAATAACCCCTAAGAAGAAAGAAACAGTCATTAAAAGTCTCCTAATCAAAAAAATAAAATAAAATAAAAATTAAAAAAAAGACAGGCCCAGGTGGTTTTAACACAGAATTCTACCAGATTTTCAAAGAAGCACTAATACCAATATTGCTGAAATTGTTCCAAACATTAGAAACAGAAGGAACATTGCCAAATTGTGGTGATATTTTATTTGTGCTGAAATGTGGTGATATTTTATTTGTAAATTAATAAATAGTGTATGCCTAGAGATCATAGGTAATAGCAAACCATTAACACAAATGTCAGGCAGTGGTAGCACATGCTCTTAATCCAATCACATGGCAGGCAGATTCTCTGGACACACTAGGAAACAGTCAAGTGTGGTGACACACGCCTTTAATCCCAGTACCAACCATAAAGACCTGGAGGTCTGTGCAGACAGGCAGTGACAAGGAAGTGAGATAGCTGAGCTAAGAGCCAATGAGAGGGCAGAAGAGCAATGCAGAAAAAGTGCAGATTACACAGGAAGTAGTGGCATTTTGGAGGAAACAGATCTGGTGAGGTAAGGTGGTTGGTGGCTCTCACTATTTCCCTGATCTCTATGGCTTTCACACCTATATTTAGCTCTGTGTTTCTTACTTAATAAGACTGTTTAGAAATTAATCTACACCAAACTCTTTTCACAAGGGTACAGTTACCCTCAAACCCAAACCACATAATGACACAACTAGGAAAGAGAATTGCAAACCAATCTCCCTCATTGACATTTATGCAAAAATTCTCAATAAAATAATAGCAAATCAAATCCAAGAACACATCAAAAAAGTTATCCACCATGACCGAGTAGGCTTCATCCCAGAGATGCAAGGATGGTTCAACATATGAAAATCTCTCAATATAGTACACCATATAAACAAAGTGAAAGAAAAAAAAAAAACACGATCATTTCATTAGATGCTGAAAAAGCCTTTGCCAAAATATAACACCCCTTCATGACAAAAGTCTTAGAGAGATCAGGATTCCAAGGAACATGCTTAAACATAAAAAAGTCAATTTACAGCAAGCCAAGAGCCAGCATCAAAGTAAAAGGAGAGAAACTCAAAGCGATTCCACTAAAGTCAGGAACAAGACAGGGCTGTCCACTTTCCCCATATTTATTCAATATAGTAATTGAAGTTCTAGCTAGATCAATAAGACAAAAAAGGAGATCAATGGGATATAAATTGGAAATGAAGAAGTCAAACTTTCACTATTTGCAGATGATATGAATACTATAAGTGATAAATGACCCCAAAAATTCTACCAGGAAACTCCTACAGTTGATAAACACCTTTAGAAATGTGGGAGGATACAAGATTAACTCAAAAATATCAGTAGTCCTCCTATATACAAAGGATAAATGGGCTGAGAAAAAATTCAGAGAAACATCACCATTTACAATAGAAATATATAATATAAAATAACTTGGGGTAACTCGAACTAAGCAAGTGAAAACCTGTATGACAAAACCTTTAAGTCTCTGAAGGAAGAAATTGAAGAAGATATCAGAAAATGGAAACATCTGCCATGCTCATGGATAGGTAGAATTAACATAGTAAAAATGGCAATCTTACCAAAAGCAATCTACAGATTCAATGCAATCCCCATCAAAATCCCAACACAATTCGTCACAGACCTGCAAAGAACAATACTCAACCTCATATGGAAAAACAGCAGCAACAACAACAACAAAAAACAGGATAGCTAAAACAATCCTGTACAATAAAGCCACCTCTGGAGGTATCACCATCTCTGACCTCAAGTTCTACTATAGAGCTATAGTAATAAAAATAGCTTGGTATTGGCACAAAAACCGACACGTGGACCAATGAATTGGAATTGAAGACCCTGACATTAACCCACACACCTATGACACCTAAGTTTTGACAAAGAAGTCAAATCTAAACAATGGAAAAGAGAAAGCATCTTCAACAAATGGTGTTGGCATAACTGGATGTCAACATGTAGAAGATTGCAAATAGATCCATATCTATCACCATGTACTAAAATCAAGTCCAAATGGATCAAAGACCTTACTATAAAACCAATTACACTGAACCTGATAGAAGGGAAAGTTGAAAGCAGTATTGAACACATTGGCACAGGAGACTACTTCCTAAATATAATTCCAGTAGCACAGACACTGAGAGCAACAATTAATAAATGGGATCTCCTAAAACTGAGAGGCTTCTGTGAGGCAAAGGACACCGTAAATAAGACAAACAACAGCCTACACAATGGGAAAAAATCTTTACCAGCCCCACATCAGACAGAAGGTTGATCTCCAAAATATATAAAGAATTCAAGAAACTAGACATCAAAATAATGAACAATCCATTTAAAAAATGGGCTACAGAGGTAAACAGGATTCTCAACAGAAGAATATCAAATGGCTGAAAGACATTTAAAGAATTGCTGAACATCCTTAGTCATCAAATCAAAATGACTCTGAGATACCATCTTACAACCTGTCAGAATGGCTAAGATAAAAAACACTGAAGACAGCTTATGTTCGAGAGGATATGGAGAAAGAGGAACACTCCTCCAGTATTGGTAGGAATAAAAACTTGTACAGCCACACTGGAAATCAGTATGGTGGTTTCTTTTAAAATTGGAAATTGGGAATCAGTCTTCCTCAAGGCCCAGCTATACCACTCTTGGGCATATACCCAAGGAATGTTCAATCATACCACAAGACACATGCTCAACTATGTTCACAACAATATTATTTGTAATAGCCAGAACTTGGCAACAACCTAGATGCCCCTCAACTGAAGAATGGATTAAGAAAATGTGGTACATATACACAATGGAGTACTACTCATCAGTGAAAAACAGAGACACCATGAATTTCAGGCAAATGAATGGAACTAGAAAATATCATTCTGAGTGAGGTAACCCAGACTAAGAAGGACAAACATCATATGTACTCACTTGTAAGTGGATACTAAATGTAAAGCAAATGATAACCAGACACAGCCCACAGCTCCAGAGAAGCTAGCTAACAAGAAAGACCCAAAGAGTGACTCATGCATCTCCCTGGGAAGGGGAAATAGATGAGATCTCCATGAGCAAACTGGGGATGAGGGGAGGCAGTGGAGAGTAGGGGATGGGGGAAGAGGACATAAGGGAACAGAATGGTCAAGCTGTAACAAGGATGGAGTGGGAGAGCAATGAAAGAGATACCATAACAGAGGAAGACATGGATTTAGGAAGAAACCCAGTGCTAGGGAAGTTCCAAGGAATACACAGGGATGACCCCAGCTTAGACCACTAGCAATAGTAAAGAGGGTATCTGAACTGGCTTACTGAAGTAATCAGATCACGTGAATACCCTGTCATCATAGAGCCTTTCTCTAGTAACTGGTGGAAGCAGATGCAGAGATCTACAGCCAAACACTAGTCCAAGTTCCACAAATCCAGTCAAAGAGAGTAAAGAGGGATTCCATGAGCAAGAGCATCATGATTTATGATGGGGAAACCTACAGAGAAAACCAAAGCAAACTAGTATGAACTCACGTAATTTAGATCAGCAGCTGTGGAGCCTGTATGGGACTGGACTAGGCCTTCTGCACAGCAAGACAGTTGAGTAGCATGATCTGCTTAAGGGGCCCCTTGCAGTAAGATAAGAATCCATCCCTGGTGTAAGAGAAGGCTTTTTGGAGCCCACTACATATGATGGGACACCTTTAACAGCCTTGAGGCGGGGGGGGGGTGCTTAGACCTGCCTCTGCTAAATGTACCACCCCATGGGAGGTCTTACTTTCTTCTAGGCAAAATGGGGGTGGGTTGAGAGGGGGAGGCTGGAGGGATGGGAGGAGGGAAAAGGGAGATCTTGAATTGGTATGTAAAAATGAATAAAAATTTCTTAATTAAAAAAAAAAAAAGAATCAAGCCCAGGTCCTATGAAAGCACCAAGGTCTGTTAACCTCTGATCCATCTCTGCAGCTCCTAAAAGTTCTTTCTCTTATAGTATTTGGATTCATGTATACAAAATACTTTTGAAGTATCTTATTCTCATTTCTTAGCCTCTTAATGGAGAACATATCAAAGTAGAGCAAAAGACAACTCAATATGTGGGATGAGTCCTCAGGACACCTGTGTTGCTGGGGCAACCACTCCATACACAGAGAAATGGAACAGAATGTTATAAGGAAGCAATTGAATTACATTTGCCTCTCATGAAAATGTGTTGGCTGGAGTTTTTCAAGCCAATAAGTGCCTCCAGTCCTGAGAATTGTCATGAATGTTGAGGAATAGAGCCTCCCCTAACAAAGCACGATTGATTTTATGTTACCCATCAATATTTCAGTTTTTTAATAGACACAGAGCAATAATGAATTCAACCAGCAGCACCTTTCATTGTTTTCTCTCTTTAGATATAAGTATCAGAAGGCATGAATATCCCAGACTATCCTACTGCCCAATACCTGTTGAACCAGAAAGAACATACTTTCTAAAATAGTTTTGTCAGCCTAGACATTCACATATCTAATCAGCATGATTAAACCCCCATTCAATTATGTCCCCCAAAGGTTTGTAAATGACAGAATAACTTCTATAAACTGTAATTCATTGCCATAAGGTTAAGAGACTATCACTGTTAATGATGCCCCTTAGTGCACTAAAGATTTCCTTCTAAGAGTTATTGGCTGAGGGGCATTCTCACGCCATATGGACATTTGCTCTCCAATCATTATGGAAATTCCAAGGAGCACACTCATGTTCTCACGAATCACCATGATCTGCAAAGGGAGCATAACATATTCTCAGTTTGCCTTCTTAACAAATCATCTTCACATAGGACCAATGTGGCATGCAAAATGAGCTCCTATTCTTGGGAATGTTTCTGCATTAAGTTTAGGTTTATTTTCACTTAGCCTGGGTCATTAGGTCTTTTGAGTTAACATCATTCCAGACATTTTTACAACTTGGTGCCAGGTGGCTGCTCCTGGAAAATCCTTGGTCCCACTTTACACCTTAACATGCAAATTCCAATCATCAAAACACTGAAGCAGTAAGAAGAATCATCTCATGAAACTGGAAAAAGAAGACACTTAGGGGCTTCTGTATGGACCAGAGCACTTATATTCTAATGGAATAGGCTGTATAATGCCTCAAATCATTCCTTTATCCTCTGTAATAATCTTAGAAAACAATTCTGCTGTGTATTTGGGGTTCGTTATGCAGTCTCTATGAACCTAGTTATAGAAATATCCTTTACCTCCAGATCAAGGCCACATCCGAGGACTGAGATCGACCTGATAGACTCAGTCCAGGCAGGTCCAAGAAGGGAGGGGGAGAGGAAGGGAGAGAACAAGCTGTTATGTAGAACTTAATAGTATTGTAAAATAAAATTAATTAATTAATTAATAAAAAAGAAAAGAAAAAGAAACAAATTTAAATGAATTATAAATAAAAAAATGAAATATCCTTTACATGCTATAACCTTTCCTGATTTAGCATCTCTTGGATTTTTATTCATGTAAGCCAGCTGGGAGTTGTTTCACACATTTTTATATTTTGTGTTTAAATTAACAGAATTAATTTATTTAACTGGTATGTGTACATATTTATTTTCTTTTTTCTATTTTTTTTTGCATACCCAGCACTACTTTTTAAAACTAAAGACATGGTTATGAGTATAACAATTCCACAAGATACTGTTAACTATTAAAATAATGTGTTCTGCCTTCATACAGCAATCCCTTCCACAATATACTCTCCCCAGGAAAATAAGGTGAATTTTCAAGCTTTCCTATCAAGAACAGGACTAAAAAAGCATTTATAGACTCGAAAGTGTAGTAACTCCAGAATTAACTTTTAGAGAACTGTTGTTCAACTGTAATAAAAGTATGATGGTATTTTTGACACTTTACATTTTCACATCTGCTGTCAATGGCCAGTTTCTATTAACTGTTCCAAATTTATAGTGTTATTTCACTCCTTACTTGAAGCTCTAGGCTACTTGCTCAGCATTGTAATAGACTCTTTATATCTGTCTTCATATTTGAGAGTTTAGAGCAAGCCTCCAATGTGGGCAATATTGCCCTCAATTTGTGACTGAAATCTTGAAATTTACTGATATTAGAAGAATTACATCTGATATTTTAATTACAACCACAAAGTTCAATTCCAATGTTAATTTCAGATGCCATCTTGTAACTGTATTCTACCTTCTTGTTTTATTCAAATGGAAGAACATACGATGTATATAACCTATGTATAGTCTATATATTCCTCTAATCTCTTACACCACATCTTTATCTTAATTACAAATCTTCAGGATAAAGCACTCATGTTTATCATCTTAGTTTTAATGATGTCTCTGTCATCTGAACACATTAAGCAATTCTCTATCTTTGATTTCCCAATAAGACATGCTCTAGATTATGAAAGTAATTACTATTTATTTTGTAATGCTGCACAGGTCCTTTGCCTTTACTTAAATCTCCGAGTTTATCACTGCCCACTGGATTTGCTTACCTTCTATTTCCTTTTCTTTTTTTTAAAAGTTATTTTACATAAGCATGGGTTGGTGCATCTGTGAATTCAGGTTACCACAGAATCCAGAAGAAAGCACCAGGTGGTCTGGGACTAGAGTTACAGGCAGTTTTGAGCCACCCAACATGGGCATTGGAAACTAAATTCAGGTCTTCTGCAAGAATAATTCACGCCTTTAACAAATGAGACATTCCTCCAGCCCAGTTATCTCCCATTTCTAATGTAGTACATACTTAATTTTGTAACCTGATGCAGTTCTAACATGCTGACTCTGATTGATTGCTAAGTCTGACGTGCAGATCTACACTGTATTATTCAACTTTCCTGGCATTTTTGATATTGTTCAAGGTTTATAAAGATTGTGTTGATATTAGTCTTCCATGACTGTATCATAAGAAGCCATCTCACACATTTCCAGGTAAATCAGGATGGATCTTCTTCACTTTTTCCTGACATTTGTACCCATTTCTTCAGTTTACTTTTAAACAGTAGAATGCTCACAAAATTCTACATGACTCATAGCTTAACACACAGCTTGCTATACTAACCATTGTATCCTATATTCCAAAATCTGGTAGTATCAGATTCTGGCATCCCCAAATCTGGACATTTTTTTTAAAAGAGTGTCTTAGCTTCATATCTTCTCTCTATTGAACATTTTTATTTATATTAGTTATTTATTTAAGTTGCTGTGTTTTATAAGGTCAAAAGGACAACCTATGATATCCATATTTTCAAATTCATTAATTTCTCAAGTATGCAATAACTAAAAACAAAAGAATAAACACAAAGAAGCAGATAGATAACAAAATGACAACAAGTCTGGAGTTTAAAACACCAGTATAATGGAATAGATATCTTAGTTAGGGTTTCCATTGCTGTGATAAAACACCATGACCAAAAGCAATTTTTAGAGGAACGGGTTCATTTTAGCTTAAAGGTCCACATCCCAGTTCATCACTGATGGAAGTCAGAACAGGAACTCAAACAGAAGGAACCTGGATGCAGGATTCAGGAGCTGATTGAGAGGTCATAGACAAGTGCTTATTTCTGACTTGTTCCTCATGGCTTGCTCAACCTACTTTCTTATACCACCCCTGTGGGATAGTCCCATTTACATCATTTATTATTCAAGACAATGCAGCACCAGTCAATCAGGCGGGAGGCACATTGTCTCAAATTCACACAGAAACTAGACAACAAACATTAAGTAGACCCAAACAAAGAGCCAACATGGTGTCATCATCAAATGGGGGCTTGCAAACAATTAGCAGAAATCAACTGGCAAAGTTAAAGTAGTCATCTAGAGTTCCTGATTGAGTGTTCTCTCAACAGATGAGCATGCCAAGGCTGAACTTCTGGCTTCTTGTTTCCAACTCAAGTGAATCAACTTCTAGTAGAAATTACTTACCTCTTAGCTGTTCTCTAAAAAAATAATGTTTTTAGAATCATTAGCTGATTTCTGTTCCCCCTTTTCTCTGGCACAGAGTTGGAGCAGTCTGAGAACAAAGATCTTTGAGATAATATTTGAAATAAATATTTTAGAGCAATGGTTCTCAACCTTCCTAATATATAACCCATTAATATAGTTCCTCATGTTGTGGTGACCCCCAATTATACAATTATTTTGTTGCTACTCCATAACTCTAACTTTGCTATTGTTAGGTAAATAATGAAATATTGTATTAATTGCATAATGTAAATATTTTTGGAGACAGAAATTTGGCAAAGGGGTCACGACTCACATGTTAAGAACAACTCTTCTAGAGTCTGGGACAGGAAGGTCATGTTTGATCATACAATCTACTTTTAAAAGCATAAATAGCACCTAATATTTACAAATAAATGGTATTAGACGTTGTTATCATTGTTCATTTTTTTCCAGTGTGGTATGATTCAAATTGTTTCACCATTTCCAATGGTATTCATCTCATAAAAATATTTCAAAAATGGTCATTCTACCTTCTAGCAGTCTATTCCTTACATACTTCCCTAGTTTAGATCCCCAACTCTAGCTTGTTTTATCTCTGCTTCCTTTTCTCTTGAGGTAGCCTGTCATAGTTGAATCTTGGTTCAAAGTATCATTTATCAACAGATTAGTTGCTGTTCATAATTCAGATTCCTCAGATGTAAAACATTAGTCATTGCTAATTGGAACTGGGACTTTTAAAATAATAACACAAGGTGGGGAAAACAAAGATAAAATATTCTTTCGCCTGGTGAGCTTTGAGTGCTCAATGAATCCTATTTTATCTTCAGAAAAAAAAATATAATGTGACAGGGGTGTTATTAACCAAAGAGAAAAATGCCTGCTTTTCCAGTAACACTGACTTCATGACACAGATTTTGAAGCAACCTTTATACCCTGGGATGCAGAACAATGGGAACCCCATGTAAGATGACAGTACAGAGAAAGCTCTTAGCAGATCTCCTCCCTTTGGTTGGGCTTACTATTCCCACTTCTGCTCAGCATGTAAACACTTTGCACGTGAAATCTCATTTCTAGTTTGGCAGACCATACAAAAATGAACATCACTCTGAAAACTCTAGGAAAGTGACACAAAACAAATTTTTAACTCTCTAACTAAAAATGTCTCCCACAGAAATAGGACTAAGGAAAAGCAAGCAAAAATTCTCCATTGGGCATGCAAATTAAGGAGGCACCAAAAAGAAGGCTTAAGCAACACAAACAAATTTAACATGTTTTAAAGTCAAAATTATTGCAAAAACATGGTGAACAATACATCAAACTTTAAGCACAGATAGAATCCATATTGTTATTATGTTTTTCCGAGGCTCTGACATGTCGCCTTACATCACTGATTTCCCAATACAAATACAAAAGTGTCCAAATTCATAAAAATGCATTTAGAGGATTTTATTACGGTTGGATGATGAAAAATATTTCCATGGTGAATTCAGCTCAAAATTCTATATGTTATCTGCTTTCTAGAAGAAAACAAAGTAAAATTTTGTGGTTGTCAGTGTCTCAGAATATTAACGGGAATTGGGGGACATTTTAATGTATGCCTGGGATTTGTTATGGGCATAGCTACGCACATGAGATTCTTAGTTCACTATTGTAACACACTCCCATTCCAGAAGTAAAGGAATTTGAAAAGAAATGTCCATTTTAAGTAGAAGTAAATCAGACTTTCTAGGATCTCTGTAACTTTCAGCCACGTGGAATATTCTTTTTTGTTCTTATTTAATTTTCTCTGTTTCCTAACAGGTGGAATTAATGATGCCTCACTCATTCAGCAACATCCGTGCATTCTCTCCTATATTCCACAGTAGCTGTTCTTACAGGCCTGTATGCTGTGAGCAATGTCATTTCCTCACTTTCTGAATGTCTTTACTACTTTTTTCTTCTTTGAATTTGATTCTCCTCAAAGTCCCTCTGAGTATTTCTTTAAAGCCTGGAATATGTATCCTCTCTTATCTAAAAATAAATAATTTTGTGTGATTTTTAAATAAATCATATCTCATCTTTACATCACTACAAACAAAAAACAATATTACAAATGTAATAATTTTCCTTTAATATCAAATGCAATATTGTAGTATAGATAAAGTTGGGATGAGAGAGAAGTAACTTGAATAAACAATTATTCATAAACTTGTATGCACGTGATACCCTGTGATGGTTTATTTCAACATCAAAATTGTTCAAATTGGTTTTATTTTAAAACTTAAGAAAATCCATGACTGTTTTGACAAATTATAGTCAAAAAGATTTAATGTTTTGGTTTGCCAAATAAAGACTGACTTTGTCAGTGGGTGATCCTTGTCCAGAAATCACCAGCAGGCTTGCCCAGTGACCTCAGCTAACTGAAACAGCCACCCTTGGTCCTGTGCCACAATTCAATGATGACATAACCACTTTCAGAGAGATGACTTATTGTACAGAGAGCTTGAAAGATCCTGGGATCCTAGGGTGTCATTTTGTAAATTACATTCTTGAGTGCTACCGTTATTCCCTGTAAAGGTCTAAGAGGGTTGAGTTGTCTTCAGTGAATGACAGATTGCTGCTTTAGGACAATTTACTCAGCAGTGATAACACTGAATTGGATAGGGTGGACAGGCTGGGAAATGAATGATCATTGAATAAATGGCGATGATGAGAACCTTGGCCTGTCTTTTGTAGGCGAGCTTCAGTAAGTGCCATCCCAAAGAACCTGGCTATTCCAGAAGGAGACTGAGCAGCCTCTCCTTCCCCAAGCAAATGATAAATGGATATATATTTCTTACAGCTATTTTAACTTATCTCCTTGGATTCATGAAGTTTTGTTGTACTTATTAAAGTTAAAGTAATTATTCCAAATGCTCTAAAGACTTCATGTAGTTCTAATGTTCCATGTTTAAGTTATTTTTTTAAGGTCACTTTATTTGTGATTTCTTTGCAAATTTCATTTCTAAAGCCACAAACCCACAAATAACATATACACTTCCACATACACTTAGCATGTCACACATTTTTCAGATAAACTAGTTAGAATATTAGAATTTCTAAGTGAATAATGACAAATTCCATTCAGATATTTTATCAATGGTGCATTTAATTACTCTCTTAATAAAAGATGATGAGCAACGTAAGCTAAAAGAGTTTCCCTCTCAAAACCAAGGAACAAACAAATAAATGAATAAATATTCATAAAGGCTAAGGGTCTATATTTCTTGTATTGCTTTTGTTGTTTGGTCTTTGTGTGTGGCCTATATATAGGAGTAATAGTGACCTCATAAAAAATAATCATGAAATGTTCCTTCAGTTTCTATTTTGTGTTATAATTTGAAAAATATTGACATAAAATCTTTTTTGAAGGTCAGGTAGAATTCTGGGCTAAGTCTATTAGGCCGTGGGCATTTTTTGGTTGGGAAACTGTTAATTACTGCTTCCCTTTATCTAGAGGTTGTAGAAATCTTTATTTTTTTATTTTATCTTGATTTAAGTTTAGTAAGTCATACATATTAAGAAATTCATCCATATCTTTGAGGTTTTTCAGTTGGAGTACACATTCATATGATTCTCTAAATTTACTCAGTGTCTTTAATAATGTCCCAATTTTCATCACTAATTTTATTAATTTGCACCTTCTCACTTTGCCTTTTGGTTAATTCAGCTAAATGTTTGTCAGTCTTACTGATTTTTCCCCCAAGAACCAGCTCTTCTTTTCATCAATTCTTTGTTTTGTTGTTTCTATTTCCTTGATTGCAGTCCTGAATTTGATTATTTTTCACCATCTACTAATTAGGTATATTATTTCTTCTTATTGTTTTCAAGCTTTCAGAGTGTCATTAAGCTACTAATATGAATTATCTGTAACGTTTTGATGTAGGCACTTAGTATTATAAATTTGTCTATTAGAACTGCCTTCAATGTCTTCCATTGGTTTAGGTATGTCCTGCTTTCATTTTCATTTGAATTTATAAAGTTTCTAATTTCCTCCTTGTTTTTTGTCTTGATCCATTGTTCATCCCATAGTGGATTGTTGAGTTTCATGGGTTGTATATATCCCATTGTTATTGATATCCAGCTTTAATCCATAGTAATCAAATAGTCAGAATGGATACTTGCAACAAGTATCCAAAAACATCTCAAAAATATAATCCACCATGATCAAATTGGTGTTATTCCAGAGATGCAAGTATAGTTCAACATATGTAAATCAATAAATGTAATTCACTGTATAAACAAACTGAAAGACACAAACAGCATTATTTATTTATGCTACGTACATTTCTTTCTATTGGACTGCTATATGTTACTAAAGGATTTTAATTTTTAGGAATTTAAAATAATGCATGTGTGTGTTATTTTATGATACACATAAATTCAGACACAATTATAAAAGTTTCAATTTATACTAATTAAAACATCTGCCTTTTCAATTACTCTTCTTTTTAAAAATCTTTTCTAGTTCGGCTTCTCCATAATTATTTAAAATTCAGGCATCCTCTGTAAAGAGAATTTCCCATGGGGATGAATTCTAATGCCTTGAAGTGTGCTGAAAAGTCTAGATTGATGATAAGCTCTGTTTACTCCTTGGATTAGTAAGTGCTTGATGGATTGCTCCCCTTTGGTCTACACAAGACTGCAGTGCTAGCTGCTGCAGCTTACCCTGGAGGATGCTGCTGAGTCTAACATTATTTACAGTTTCTGCAAAGACACCTACCTCATCTCTGAGAGTAAAGGAGCCTTTCTGTAAAACTTTACAGTGTGAATACGTTGTAATTTTGCCTAGAAATAGTTCCAGATAATTTTCCTTTTTCTTGCTTTTTTGAACAGTCTACTTTGAGAAGTGATAGACTAAAGTTATCTTCCAACATAAAATTCTAATGAAATGGTGACCCACTCCCTGCTGAAATGAAGTGCAGATGTCAGTTATCCATTCTATTAAGTGATTTTTTTTAATTTCACAAAATAAATTTGACTCTCAGCCTTGTGATCCTAGTACATGCTTACAAGCTTGCATGCATATATGAATGAAGGTACTTCAACTTGTTGACTATCTAAAGCTAATTAAATGGATCAGTTTGCCAAATTGTATTCGTAGCAGCTCTCCTATGTCTCAGGATTCACATAGAGCAAAATGTGTTAGGAACATAAGGATTTGGATGTTGTGGCCATACAATTTGTATTCAGGTAAATCATTTGATCATACACATACAACAGAACTATTTAATTTATAGGTAGACTATTACTTGTCCCTAAAATTGCAAATGTGAAACCCACTCCATTGTAATCTTAAGCACTAGACATAAATCAGGCAATCTCTGCTGGTTGTCTATCGTACTCTGAATCCATTTCAGCAAATTCAGGAGAGATGGTCTGAAGCCTGACCCTAATTAATCTTATCAATAAAAGCCAGAATTTAGATATTGAAGTAAAAGTTGAAAGATCAGAGAAGCAGAGCAGCAGCCACCAGGGAGTTCTTACATCTCTCAATCATCAAACCAAAAGGGGGCTGAGATAGATCCTGTCACCACTCACCTTATATCGCTGTCTCTACCTCATGATTGTACTGGGATTAAAGGTGTGAGCCTCCCCAGTGCTGGTATCAAAGGCATGAGCCTCGCAAGTACTAGTATCAAAGGCATGAGCCTCCCAAGTGTTGGAATTAAAGCTGTGAGTCACCTCCTCCTGGTCTCTATAGTTAACTAATAGCTAGCTCCACCTTCTAATCTCCAGGTAAGTTTATTTGTCAGAACACAAACAAAATTTCAAAAATTGGCCAAAACTCACCATAGTCTATCAGCAACTGTGTAATATTTTCGATAGTAATGTTTCTCATGTTTATTATTTTTGTCCATTTGTTCATTGTTTTAATTTTTAGTTTTTCATTTGTGTGTATGTGACTTGTATGTGCTATATGAATGTTTTTTTAATAAATATGAACACTTGTGAATATGTGTAAGTAAACATGTGAATGGCTCATGTTGATGTCCATGATGTTTCTCTATATTATTTATTGAAGCAAGGTATCTAAATCAAATCCATAACTCAATGATGTGGCTAGTCTTGCTAGGCACCCTGCACTGACAGCCCCTGTCTCCTTCTTCTGAGGCTATAATCTGCCACCTTATTTGGTTAGAATTTATTTGTATATGTATGCATGTGCGTGTATTTGTTACTATCTGTGTGTGCACCCATGTCTCTGTGTGCATATCTATGTGCACACATGTGCAGGCATGTGCTATAAATCCTTGGCATCTACTCTTCTACACAGAGTGTCTGTCTTGACTCAGACTCAGTTAGTGATTAGTTATCACAAATTGTTCAAATCATTTTCACTTTTTACTTTAATGCTTCTCTTTCAGCACATGGTAGAATAATGGCTCACATAAAATATAAACCAAATGAGTGATTTCTCAGGTGACCAATTTACTCAGTCTACTCACTCATATGATCACTTTAACTGACACTAAGTATATATATGAGCAACAATTTGACTGTTGTGATCTAATGCACTAGTCTTGTCACCTGCATAATTAATTTGGACTCCCCTATATGCTCAGGGTTCATTTCAGAGAAAGAGAGAGGTAAGAAATTAAAGAAACTATAAGTATGAATAAATGTGACTTCACAAAATTTCAAGTATGTTTCCAAATGTGTGTTAATGCTTGATACTTGTGAGGAGGTCTTGTTTTCATACTATGATATGATACTTGTAAATATCTTATAAAAGTATAAAAAAGCTGTAATATCCATCAATATAAATTGGAAATAAATCATGTTATACCGGTATCTGAAAGCATATCTTAAGATATGCTTACACACACACACACACACACACACACACACACACACACACACACACACCATTCTCTTTTTCCTTACTTGAGAAAAAAGCCTGGATCTGAACAGAGTAGTCTGGCTGTACAGATCTGTAGTTCAGAGTTCAGAGTGTAGTATTAGAAAAGAAGAATGAGTACTGGACTAAGAAAGCCACATCAAGGCAGAGGAGGAAACTGCAAAAGGCCATTCAGTAAGTAACTTATTTTGTGATATGATAGAGTAGATATTACCTGGCAGCACTTGGCAGAGCTTGACTGAAAGAAACAACATAATTCATACAGAGAAATTTGTTAATCAGGCAAGGACTACCTGAATTCAACACTGAGTTGAAGGAATTTACTCAGGGATTTACTAGTCAGAGTCTCAATGAAGTATATTTGTCATGTTTACCTACTTTAGAAAATACAGTGACAACTGCATTAATAAAAACCTTGATCTTAAAGTTTATTATACTATATGCAGAGGAATTGCATGGGGTGATGGGAAATAAATTCTAATGTCTATGTACATCTTTAACATTTTATACAAATATATGCTCAATTCATCATTGCAACCACTCAAATCAGGCTCTCTTGAGCTAGGCACCAGACAACAATATTTTGAAATCTCTGAGCTATGATCTTGTACACTGCAGAGGGACCTCTGGTGGTTTAGAGACTGACCAAATATTTTCATTTATGAATGCTGTGTCTTTTATTTCCTTCTTCTCAAGTAATTGTAGAAAACTAATTTCAGAACAATGCCTTTAAATATGTGGTATGACTTCATGAAAGTGTCAAGATTTCTGCTGCAGGTCTTTAATATGTAAGACCATCAAGATGAAGAAGAAGGTATCATACACGATTCAGAGTCAATTACTGAAAGTGCTTCTCCAAGGTGTATTCTCACTGCCTTGGAGAAACACTCTTCACATCACTGATATGTTCACTATGCCAAACAGTACTAAGCTTTTCCCACAAAATATTTTTTGCTGTTCTCAGATTATCATTGAAGACTCCCAAGTTAATTCTCACATATTTATAGACTCCTCTTTGAAATTATGTTTTCTGTTATGCTTGACTTTTGTGAATTTTAAAGACTACTTTTTAGGTAAGTTGTAGAATTTCCCCAGTGGTTCTTTGACGTTTTTCTCATGATCAGACAAGGGATATAGGGTTTTAAAGGAAGAATATAGAGATGGATGTTCTGTTTGTTTGTTTGCTTTTCTGTGTCTGTTTGGTGCATGTTTATGTGTACATTGGTATGTGCAGGAGCATATGCTTTTGTGCACGTACATTGAAGGTAATTTTTTTTTTTTTTTGGTTTTTTGAGACAGGGTTTTTTTCTGTGTAGTTTTAGTGCCTGTCCTGTATCTTGCTTTGTAGACCAGGCTGGCCTTGAACTCACAGATCTACCTGGCTCAGCCTCTTGAGTGCTGGGAGCAAAGTTGTGCACCACTGCTGCCTGGTGGCAATGTTTTTCACTGAACCTGGACCTCAATATTTTGCAGCTAAACTGCTAGCCAACACAACTTGTTGTCTTCCTGTCTCCATCTGTGCACCTCCTCAGTAGCACTGGGGTTACAGGCCTTGAACACACCTAGCTTCATATATATGGGATGGTGAATCTTAACACAGGTCTCCATGCATACACAATAAGCACCCTTAAGTACTAACCTCTGCACTTCCTGAAATGACATTTTTATTCCATTATAGTAGCTGGCAATGTGGGATTATGTACCTGTCAGCACATGAACATAATTTAGCACTGTCAATATTGACCTTGAGCAGCTTACTAAAATAATCCCCCTCCCCCACTCATCTGACTACTGAAAAATCTAGAGAAGACATCTGGCTTTTCCTGAAATACAACCTTTGTCTTTATTGTTCCTTAATTTGAAAAGCAAATTACCAAGGTTATTTGTGTGTGTGTGTGTGTGTGTGATGCTAGTTTATTTTTATATTTAATGATTTCAGAACTTACAGTTTTACCTTGTTAATTACTGGAAGATTCTTTATCATTATTACTCAAATATTTCTGTTTGAAGGTTTAAAATGTTATTTATTTATGTTATATGTTAATTATTTCACAAAAATGTAAGTACACACACAGAAGCCATAGGATCCTCTGGAGCCAAAGTTAGAGGCATTTGTGAGCCATTTGATATGGGTCCGCAGAATCAAACTTTGGTCCTCTGAAAGAATAACAAACACTCTTAATCCCTGAACCATCCGTGTAACTCACTCAAATATCTCTTATTCTCTATTCTTTCTCCCTTATATTCTAGTTATGTTTAGATTACTCCAATTGAGACTGGATAAACTTACAAAAAAAACTTGCAAAAATTTCCATGTCTTCTAAAATTCACAATTATAAATTTCTTTTAAGCCAGCATAAAATCTCCTATATACATATAAAACTGGGTCATCAAGATGCTCTATGGTAAAGATGTTTGCTGTCTAAGTTGTTGATCTGAGTTTGATTCCTGTGATCCACCAGGTAGAAGGAAAGAACATGTTTGCCTCTAGCCTCCACATATGTACCATAGGATATGAGTACACAAATAATTACACACATACTTAATAAACTAATGTAAGAATATGCTAAACTTAAAACAAGATGAAATCCAATAACAATCACAAGACTAAGTGAGTAAATTATACTCATCCAAAGATCGTCATGGAGCAATGAAATAAATGGCATACTAAAATTAAAAATTATATATGGAAAAGGGACTTTTTTGGGTCGTCTAGTCTATTTGGTGTTCTACAAGCTTCTTGTATCTTCATAGTTATTTCCTTCTTTAAGTTGGGAAAGTTTTTGTCCACGATTTGGTTGAATATATTTTCTGTGCATTTGAGTTGGTATTCTTCTCCTTCTTCTATACGTATTACTCTTATGTTCGGCCTTTTCATGGTGTCCCACATTTCTTGGACATTTTGTGT
This sequence comes from Peromyscus leucopus, assembly GCF_004664715.2. Lineage (NCBI taxonomy): Eukaryota > Metazoa > Chordata > Mammalia > Rodentia > Cricetidae > Peromyscus > Peromyscus leucopus. The sequence goes on from NC_051065.1 coordinate 92,136,092, forward strand.
TATGACTTTTTTGGCTTTGGTGTTTCCTTTGACTGACTAATCTATTTCCTCTACTGTATCCTCTACACCAGAGGTTCTCTCTTCCATCTCTTGCATTCTGTTGGTTATGCCTGCATCTGTGTTTCCGGTACATTTATTCAGATTTTTTATTTCCAATATTTCCTCTGTTTGTGTCTTCTTCATTATTTCTGTTTCAAAGAGGGACACATTGACCACCTTGGGAAGAGGAAATACATAAGATCTCCATTAGTAAACTGAACATGAGGGGAGAGCAATTGAGGGTAGGGGTTAAGGAATGAGAACATACAGGAATGGAATGGTTAAACTAGAACAGGGATGGTGTAGGAAAGCAATGAAAGAGATACCATGATAGAGACAATTGTCATGGGGATAGAGAGAAACCTGGTGCTATGGAAGTTGCCAGGAATCCCCAAGGTTGACCCCAGCCTAGACTACAAGCAAGTAGAGAGGGTGCCTGAATTGAACTGGCTTGCCCCAAAGATCAGTGAATACCTCCAATGACTAATGGAAGCAGATGCAGAGATTCACAGCCACTCATCAGGCAGAGCCCCAGGAGTCCAGTCAAAGAGAGAGAAGAAGAATTCTATGACCAAATACATCAGGATCATGATGGGGAAACATGCAAGGATGACCAAGTCAAACTGGAGGGAACTCATGAAAATTGGATCAATGGCTTTAGAGCCTACGTGGAACTGGACTAGGCCCTCTTCATGGTGAGACAGTTGTGTAGCTTGATCTGCTTAGGGGCCCCCTGGCAATAGGATCAGAATCCATCTCTGGTGCAATAGATGGGACACATCGTGCAGCCTTGACTCAGGGGGAAGGGCTTGGACTTGTCCCTACTGGATGTACCTCCCTATGGGAGGCCTTCCATTCTTGTGGGTGGAAGTGGCAGTTGGGTTGGGAGGGGAAAGTTAGGGGGGGGGGGGGAGGGAAGAGGGGGATCTTTGATTGGTGTGTAAAATGAATGAAAAAATTTTCTTAATAAAAAAGGGGATATATATGTATATATATATATATATATATATATATATATATATATATAATTGGTACTATATACTGTGTACTATTGTGTGTACTATTGGATAATTTCACTTGTCCAATTTTAGGCTAAATAATGCCACCTTAAAAATAAGACAACCTTGCGCACGCCTTAATCCAGCATCGACACATCTGTGAGTTCAAGCCAGCTGTCTCAGCGATTAGAAAGCGCAAAGCTACACAGAAACTTCGAAAAAAAAAAAAAAAAAAAAAATAAGACAATTGATTACTTTGTAGGTGAGATAAGACTCAGAAACTATGAAGAGTCATGACACTGATGAACACATGTACATTAATTGTATGAGGATACAATTATTTTCCTCTAAGTTTACTTATGAGAATTATTAAATAACTTTTAATGTGATTAATTCCTTTTGTCTGGAGTTCAAGAGATTATTGGCATTTTCTAGAAGTGCTTAATGAATGTAGGAACAGTCTGTCTCAATAATCATGACTGCCCTTTCTCTATCATTATCAACTTCTGGAACAACCTTGATAATAAAACCATTTTTGGTTTCTCTAATCATGCTACTTTAATTTCTTTTCTCCTTGTAATTTTTAATGTTCTAAGATACATTTTAAAATCTTTTCTTTTACTATAAACAATGTCTTCTGGTGCCAGCCAAGGAATTGCAACCATCAATCATGAATCCTCTAGGCATATAATTAAATTGTTCTACATCACATTAAACATGAGTATTTCTGCACTGGAAAAAAATGGCTATAATGGTTATCTAGCAAATAATTTTAAGAAGTTTTAAATTTAATGTATCACCATTAAAATTCTTTTTTGAACAGGCCACATCAGTCAGAAGAATAGGAGAGTGACCCACCTGCCAGACAAACACACCCACTGCTCAGATTCTGTTCCCAAGACCAATCCCACAGACCTTGCCCCTCCACTTCAACACCCCCACTGCTGCTGAACTCGGACCACACTCAGGCAGACTCATACTGCACAGGTGCAGGCAATACCAGTTAGAATAACAGTCCTTCTCCCCAATTCAAGCAGACTTTACCCACTCAGGGGCAAGCCATACCAATCAGAAAAACAGAGAACCCCTGCTACAACCAGGTCCAATTTAACCATCAGAAGGTCAGCTTCCAACTTGGTCAGAGACTCCTTAGATGATTAGAGCTCACACCAGCTAGACTTTCAGGCCTCAAAACTAGAACACCAAAGAGGAAACAGAAACCAAGGAATAAACCCCCTTCCAACAAAGACAAACTCAGAAATCAGGACCTAGACCTAATCATTCCAAATCTCGATAACTAAATGACAGTATAAAAATAAAATAATCACTAGCCAGAGCAATTGGGGATCACCAGAGCCCAACTATCCCATGACAGCAAGACCTGAATATTTCAATGAAACCAAAGTACAAGAAAATGACCTTAAAACAAATTTGTGAAGATGATAGAGGTCCATCAAGAGTAAATGAAAAAAAAATCTCTTAAAAAACTGAGGAAAAACAAAAAAAAAATGGAGGAAATCAATAAGTTCCTTAAAGATTCACAAGAAAGCCAAGATAAAACAAACAAACAGACAAAGAAAACTGTTCAAGACCTTAAAATTGAAACAGAAGCAATAAAGAAAACACAAACTGAGGGAATCCTGGAAATGGAAAATCTGGGTAAGGGAACAGGAACTACAGATGCAAGCCTCACCAACAGAATACAACAGATGGAACAGAGAATCTCAGGCATTGATGATATGATAGATGAAATAGATTCATTGTTCAAAGAAAATGTTAAATCTAAGAATCTCTTAACACAAAACATTCTATAATACTGGGACACTATGAAAAGGCCAAAACTAAGAATAATAGAAACAGAAACACAATAATTACAGCTCAAAAACTGAGAAAATATATTCAACAAAATAGTAGAAGAAAAATTTCCTAATCTAAAAAAGGACATGCCTTTAAAGGTACAGAAGCTTTCAGAACACCGAATAGACTGAATCCAAAAAAAAGTTTCCAAGTCACACAATTATTAAAATATTTAACATACAAAACAAAGAAAGAATATTAAAAGTTACAAGGGAAAAAGACCCAGTAACATATAAAGGCAGACCTATTTATAATTACACCCCATTTCTCAATGGAGACACTAAAAGCCAGAAGGACCTGGACAGGTGTCTTGCATGGTCAAAGAGAAAATGGATGTCAGCCCAGATCACCATACCTAGTAAAACTTTCAATCACTATAGATGAAGAAAACAAAATGTAATATAACAAAGTCAAATTTATACAAAATCTAGGCACAAATTCCAGCATTACAGAAGGTACTAGAAAGAAAACTCCAACCCAAAGAAGTTTACTATACCCACTAATACACAGGCAATAAGTAATCTAACACACACACACACACACACACAACACACACACACACACACACACACACTATTTCTTCTACTACTACTACTACTATTACTACTACCAACAACAACAATAAAATAACAGAAATTAACAATCATTGGTTATTAATATCTCTCAATTTCAATAGACTCAGTTTGCCAATAAAAAGACATAGGCTTGGCCAGGCGTGGTGGCGCACGCCTTTAATCCCAGCACTTGGAAGGCAGAGGCAGGCGGATCTCTGTGAGTTCGAGGCCAGCCTGGGCTACCAAGTGAGCTCCAGGAAAGGCGCAAAGCTACACAGAGAAACCCTGTCTTGGAAAACAAAAAACAACAACAAACAACAACAACAACAAAAAAAAGACATAGGCTAACAGACTAGATATGAACACAGGATCCATCCTTCTGTTGCATACAAGAAACACATCTCAACATTAAAGATAGACCTTACCTCAGATTAAATGGTTGGAAAAATATTTTTCAACCAAAGGTACATACCAAACAAGCTGGTATAGCTCTCCTAAAATCTAACAAAATAGACTTCAAATCACAATCAATCAAAAGAAATGGAGAAGGACACTTAATATTCATTAAAGAAAAAAAAAATCCACCAAGCTGATGTCTCAGTTCTTAACATCTATGCCCCAAGTGCAAGGACACAAAAATTTGTAAAAAGAAATGTTACTAAAACTTAAACCACACATCAAACACAATACTTTAATAGTGGCAGAATTCAACACCCGACTATCACCAATGAACAGGTCATCCATATGTTTTTAGCACAGAATTTTACTAGACATTCAAAGAAGACCTAATACCAATATTCCTCAAATTCTTCCACAATATATAAACAGAAGGAATACTGCCAAATTCATTCTGTGAGGCCACAGTCACCCTGATACCCAAGCCCAACAAACACTCAACAAAGAAAGAGAATTACAGACCAATTTCCGTCATGGACATAGGTGCAAAAATACTTAATAAAATACTTGTAAACCAATCTAAGAACACATCAAAAGGATCATCAACCATAATCACATGGGCTTCATCTCAGAGATGCAGTGATGGTTCAATATATCAAAATCCATCAAATGTAATCCACCATATAAATAAACTGAAAGAAAAAAAAAAAACGTGATCATCTCATTAGATGGAGAGATAGCCTTTGAGAAAATCAAACATGCTTTTTCAATGTTTTTTAAATTTTATTTAGTTTTCTTTAATGTGCATTGGTGTTTTGCCATGGGTGTCAAGTCCCCTGAAACGAGTCAGTTTTTAGCTGCCATGTGGGTGCTGGGAATTGAACCCGGGTCCCCTGGAAGAGCAGTCAGTGCTCTTAGCAGCTAAGCCATCTTAAAACACTCTTAATGATAAATTTCTTGGCGATATAAGGAACATACCTAAACATAATAAAAGTAATATACAGCAAACCAATAGCCAATATCATATTAAATGGAGAGAAACTCAAAGCAATTTTACTAAAATCAGGGACAAGACAAAGGTGCCCACTCTTTTTATATCTATTCAATATAGTACTTGAATTTTAACTAGAGCAAAAAAGACAATGAAAGGAGATCAAAAGGATACAAATTATAAAGGAAGAATTTAAATAATGGTATTTGAAGATAATATGATTGAATATATAAGTGAACCCCAAAATTCTACCAGGAAACTCCTACAGCTGATAAACAGTGAAGTGATCAAACACAAAATTACCTAAACAAAAAGTATCAGTATCCCTCCTATATACAAATGATACATGGACTGAGAAAATAAGGGAGACAGCATTCTTCACAATAGCTACAAATAATATAAAATATTTTAGTGTAACTTAAACCAAGCCAGTGAAAGACCTGTATGTAGATGTAACCAACCGTCTTATTAAATAAGAAACACAGAAACAATGTAAAAGAGAAAGCTGAGAGGTCAGAGCTCAGAGCTAAAATCTCACCCTTCCGCCTGCGGTGTCCCAGCTTCCCGAAAGAGAGCTATATCCTGTCTGTACGTCTTTTTTATAGTATTATTGTTCTGCCTTCTCATTGGTTGTAAACCCAAACACGTGACTGCCTCGTCACTGTCTGAATGTACAGCCCCCTAGGTCTTAAAGGCATATGTCTCCAATGCTGGCTGTATCCCTGAACACACAGAGATCTATGGGATTAAAGGTGTGTGCCACCACTGCACACTCTGTCTATGGCTCTAATAGCTCTGACCCCCGGGCAAATGGCGCCCAACGTGTTGGCAAGAGTTTCCACCTAAAACCTGAGAAAAAAGATTCTAAAATGGATCTAAAAACAGCTTCCTAATTGTCTCTCTCAAATGAGCAGCAGCTGCCGGTTTGAGTTACTGGCGGGTTCCTGATGTGTGCGCTCGATCTGCAGTATGGCGGGAATGAGGCCTCTGCAAGTGGCACATTAAGCTGCATGGTGGATTTAGCCTTTGCTAGTACAAAACAAAAAGAGGTTTCTGGGCTACACGCTGCTTTGATAAGAAGCATAGACCCACTATTTCTGAGAGTTGAGGGCTCCCAGAGCTGGCGGAAAATGTACCACCGCCATGTTGGGAAGCTGAAGTGGGTGGAGCCAGCAGCCAGAGCACAGTTTCAGGCTTAAAAGGCTGCAGTTTAAAGCAATAGGCTCAAGGTAATATAAAACATAAGCCACATAAAGATGGCTACCACACAGAGAATCTGGATTATGTTCTCTTTGATATTTGTAACTGAAGAAAAACATTTGATTGCAAAAACTGTTGAATTATGCCAAAATGTATATTTTAAAGGTACCTTGACTTCAAAATTTGGATGTAAGGATATGTTGCTTTGGAAAAGAGGCTCTGCTTTTGTTTCTACAGAAAGCCAGAGGCTATGGATTTGTTCCAGATTAAGATACATCAGGTTTGACCAGCCAAGACCACCTGAAAGATCTCCGATGACACCATGGTCCAGATGATCCAACATCCAGAATTGTTTCAAGGCAACTGGCTCAGACAATACAGCCTCACGGACTACTCCATGATCCTAAAATATTCTTTGTGCCCATAAGATACAGCGCCCCCCTCCAGCAGGAAGTAGTAAGAGAAACAACGCCCAAATTCCCAAATATACCAAGCTGGCTTTGGAGATGTATAAAAGTTAAAACCTTCCTTTTTAAAAAAAGAAAAGGGGAAGTGCTGTGGGATGGTCTGTATGTCAAATCTGTTGCTCTGATTGGTCAATAAATAAAACACTGATTGGCCAGTGGCCAGGCAGGAAGTAGGTGGGACAAGGAGAGAGGAGAATTCTGGGAAACGGAAGGCTGAGGCAGAGAGACACTGCCAGCCGCAGCCATGACCAGCAGCATGTGAAGACGCCGGTAAGCCACCAGCCACGTGGCAAGGTATAGATTTATGGAAATGGATTAATTTAAGCTATAAGAACAGTTAGCAAGAAGCCTGCCACAGCCATACAGTTTGTAAGCAATATAAGTCTCTGTGTTTACTTGGTTGGGTCTGAGCAGCTGTGGGACTGGCGGGTGACAAAGATTTGTCCTGACTGTGGGCAAGGCAGGAAAACTCTAGCTACACCTGTATGACAAGACTTCAAGTCTTTGAAGAAAGAAATTGGAGAAGTTATCTGAAGATAGAAAGAACTCCCATGCTCATGGATCAGTAAGATTAACATAGTAAAAATAGCCATCCTAAAAATAACAATCTATAGATTCAATGCAGTTCCCATCAAAATTTCAACACAACTCTAACAGACCTTGAAAAAACAATATTCAACTTTATGTGGGAAAAAAACAGTAAAGATTAAAGAATACCGTACAATAATAAAACTTCTGGAAATATCATCATCTCTGATTTCAAACTGTACTACAGAGAAATCATAATAGAATCCTATTGTCTTTGGCATAAAAGTAGACAGTTGATCAATGGAATTGAATTGAAGACCCAGAAGTAAATCTACATACCATAGATATCTAATTTTTACAAAGAAGCTAAAACTATACAATGAAAGAGAAAACAAAGGTACATCAACAAATGGTGCTGGTCAAACTGGATTCCAGTATGTAAAAGAATGCAAGTAGATCAATATCTATCACCCTTCACAAAACTTAATTCCAAGTGGATCAAAGATCTCAACATAAAACCAGATACACTGAACCTGACAGAAGAGAAAGCAGGGAAAAACCTTGAATGCAAAGACAAAGGAGAGAACTTCTTGAACAAATCACCAATAACACAGGCACTCAGATCAATAATTATTAAATGGGACCTCACGAAACTTAAAAGTTTCTGTAAGGCAAAGGATACTGTCAATATGATAAATTGGTAGCCTACAGAATGGGAAATGATCTTTGGTAGTCCCACATCAGACAGAGGGCTGATATCCAAAATGTACTAAGAATTCAAGAAGCCAGACATTGACAAATCAAATAATCCAATTTAAATAGAGAATTTTCAAGAGAAGAATCTCAAATGTCAGAAAAACACTTAAAAAAGTGTTCAACATCTTTAGCCATCAGGGAAATGTAATCAAAACAACTTTAAGATTCCATCTTTTTCCTGTCAGAATGGCTAAGATCCAATGCATAAGTTATACCTCATACTGGAAAGGATGTGAAGCAAGGGGAACACTCCTTCACTGTTGATAGAAATGCAAATTTGCACAGACACCTTTGAAATCAATATAGTGAATTCTCAGAAAACTGGTAATAGATCTACCTCAAAATCCAGTTTTACTACTCCAGATTATATACCCAAAGGACACTCCACCATATCATGTCGACAATTGCTAAATTATGATCATACCAGTTTTATGTGTAATAGTCAGAAACTGGAAACAACCTAGATATTCTTCAACTTAAGAATGGATAAAGAAAATGTAGTACAATTATCCAATGGGATATTACTCAGCTGTTAAAAACAACGACATCGTGAAATGTATTGGCAATTGGATAGAACTAGAAAAGATCATCCTGAGTGAATTAACCCAGACCCAGACAGAAAACCAAGGTTTGTACTCACTTATAAGTGGATAGTAGCCATAAATTAAAGGGTAACTGTGCCACAATCTACAGACCCAGAGAAGCTAAGTAATAAGAGTTCAAGGAGGCATCGAATGAACTTTACTGTGAAGGTGAAATAGAATAGACAATGAAGGTGGATGGGGGAGGGGTCTGGATCAGGGTGGAGATGGGAACAAGAGTGATCATGTGCAGGCAGGACAGAGGGAGAGATTACTGGGAGAGACAACTGGAATCAGAGGCATCTCTGGAAAGAGCTAGAAATTCAGTGCATTGGAAACTCTCCAGAATCCACTGGGGTGACCCTAGCTAAGAATCCTACAAGTTGGGAATATGGTGTTTGAACAGTCCATCTCCTGTAACCAGGCAAAACTTCTAGTAGAAGGATTGGGACACCAATCTAGCCACAAAACCTTTGACCTAAAATTTGTCCTGTCTACAAGATATGCTGGGGTAAAAGTGGCACAGAAATTGTAGGAGTGGCCAACCAATGGTCCAGTTGAAACCCCATATCATGAGAGGGAGCTTACCACTGACACTGCCTGGAGAGCCAGGACCCAGAGATAGGATAACCCAGAGACCTAGGATAGACCCAAACACTACTGTCAAAAAAGGCAATGAAATGATTCCTAATGATATTATGCTATAATCAGAGACTGATGTCTATGCCAAGCCCAATGGTCATCAGAGAGGCTTCACTCAGCAACTGATGAAAACAGATGCACAGACTCACAGCTAAATATTAGGCAGAGCTCAGGGAATCCTGCAGAAGAGGTGGAGGAAGAATTGTAGGAACCAGAAGGATTAAGGACACCACAAGAAAATTCACAGAATCAGCTATCCTGGACTCATTGGAGCACACAGAGACTGAACTGACAACCAGGAAGTCTGCATGGGACTGACCTAGGCACTCTACACATATGTTACAGTTGTGTACTTGGTGAGGTAAGGTTATCTTTGGCTTTCCCTATTTCCCTGATCTCTTAGGTTTGAAACCCTATATCTGTCTCTGTGCTATCTATTTAATAAGACCGCTTAGGAATTCATGTACACATGGTGAAACTGCTAGTATTCAGCAGGCTTTCTCAGATGCATCACTGTTGTATAGCCATTTTTTTCTAAATGCATTCATATTGTGTTAGGTATGGCAAATACTGTGGAAATAGGGCATGTGGCTTTACTACATGTGTGTGGGGAGAGGGTATGATTTGACACCTAGAGATTTCAGAAGAAGCTTCAGAGCCCTTGCACTGTAGTTACATTTGGCTGTATGATGCCTGATATCGGTTCTAGGAACCAAACTTGGGTCCTCTGTTGGAACCACACATGTTCTTAAGCCACCTCACCAGCCTCGGAATCCAAATTCCTCATCACAAACTTTTAAATCCATAAGACATAGAAACACTGAGGTAAACAATTTCCTACAAAATATTTAAAATTGACTTGACTAGAATGTATTGCAAAGGTAAACACAGCTGTTGTTCCCAAAACAAACAGGAGGCAAGCATAGCTATGTGCTTCAGTTTTCCTAATTTTAGTCTCTCCCCCTTTTGAACATAAGGTAAATTGATAGAAATGGAGATAAACATGCTTTCCTGGGGTCTCCTCTATGTGTCAGGAACAGGAATTCAGTACCATTCTAGACATCGAAGTTTCAAAGCTCTGCCTAGCAGAAGTGAGGGTATACCATAGGTGTAGACTTTGCTTGAGATGACAAAGGTAAAGGAATCTTGTCTTGACTCTATTTTGTGTCTGCCTAGGTACTCCTCAGTGTTCGAACCCCCCAAAAAACATATCTGCCTTGGCAATGCTTTTGGGATTGTCTGTGACACTATTCATGGTCCAGATATATTAACCAAAATAATTTATGTTTGTGAAAAGTGAAATAAAAAAACTAAAATAACTAGAGGAAGTGTAAATCACAACCAATTGTCATGTAGTGTCTAGAAAATACTGTTAAGTTTGCAAAAATCAGACAGATGTTTATGCCATCCCCCTCACTGGTGGAAAATCCTTGAACACAGGTATAATTTTTTTGCTTCCCAGAAGTCACTCAAAGTGCCAACTCAGGTGAGTGCATAGGTCCAAATGCTATTTCAGCAGTTTATGGTTGAACTGGTTTGCTAAAGAATATCTGTACACTGGGGTCATTCCAAAATATTTCGTAAGATAGAAAATATGAAGTCCAATGAATCATTACTTTACCATAATCATTATTATTTTGCTTTTAACTACATGTCTCTGTGTTGTTTGTGCCTGGGTATAAACACAGAGATACAGTTGCTCATAGAAGCCAGAGGTGTCAGATTCCCCTGGAGATGGAGCAGCACATGGTTGTTGCCTGGTATGAGTGCTGGGAACTGAATACAGGTCAGCTGTAAGGGCAGCACAGTTGTTTAGCCATTGAATTCTCTCCAACCTGGATTGTTACTTTAAGCAAAACCTATTTGAAAGGATATTTAACCAAATGTCTTCGGCTTTAACTTTTATGAGTTTCTTTATGTCTCTGGGGATTATCTCTGGAATTATCCTTTACTGCAGCCACATTCAGCTTACTTTTTCCATATCAAAGTTAGCACTCTTCCACTCTAAAGACTTACTACAATTCTTATTCACACTTCTTGTTTTTCATTTTAAGATGCACATTGCATGTGAGTTACAGGCTGTGAGGTTTGTTGTATAAGAGTTTCCTCTGAGTTGTAACATCCTGTCCTATGGGAAGCTCTTTACTTTAAACATACTTCAAAAGGAAGGATTTACGAAAGAATAGCTCAAAAGTCTCAGGAAGTCTCTGAAATATACCACACCCATAAGGCCCCCTTCACCTCCACATTAAATAGGCGGTAATGCTGTGAAGAAGAGACTTACTTGTTCCAGCCACCCACAGGTTGTGCAGAAACCTCCAGGCTTCCAGCTTTCATGATGCATCACCCATGCTGGGTTGGGCTTTCAGGGATGCAGTTGCCTGTAAGTTGTTGTGGATCTGAGGCTACAGATCAACCCAAGCAGACATAGAGGTTTTGCAAAGCAAGACTTATTGCTAAGCAACACTATAGAACCTGACTCATCATGATGGCAGAATAGACTCCAGAGCTGAACTTCGACACAGAATGCTCATTTCAGCAAGTACTTAAGCACAGAACCCACAAACACCTATGCCAAGTGAAAGTTGCAGTTACATTTTCCACCAATCAGGATTCAAATATTAGGGGCTTTCCCTAAGTGTTTCATCATTATCAACAGACAGAAAATATAAGCTTTTCAGCCAACTAATCAGATTCATTTTTTTCTGCTGTGATGAACATCTATGATGTTTCTACATAATCAAAGATGCATAACACACTATTTGTATTATTTAAGCAGGAGGTAAGTGAGCTGTTGGAAGTTCCAAGGCCCAAGGTACCAAGATCTGCTAGGTCTTGGTAACATTAACTTTGTTTCATCTTACAGGTAAAATGGAGTTTGAAGTCAAAATGACAGTACTTAGGACAAGGTGCTTTTTCTTGTCTCCAACAAGGTCAGTCATGCACATTTAAGTAATTACTCACCCAAAAGTACTCCAATAAAATCATTGGTTTACCATTTTTTACTTTGGTGGCATTGATACTTTGGTCTGATGTCAGTGCCTACCTGGAGTGAGTCAATGGTTGTTCATGTCTCTCCAGGAATAGTATAAATTGGTAAATTTAAAGTTCACAAACTTCCTCAGACTTTCTAATGTTGATGTATTTACAAATGAACTTTGGTGAGGATACCTTCAACCTGACCAAACCTGTGATCTGAAAACTTCCTCTCTCTAATCTGTGATGTGCAGCATCTACCAATTTTATAAAGTTCATACGTAACAAATGGAATTCCCAACCTTCAAAGTTTGAAATTGCCAAGAAATTTTGAGAAATCCTGAACTAAGAGACCTGTCAATATACAGGTCATGTCTCCTTAATCTTGTCCCTTATAATTGTGGCATCTATGCAGCATTCAAAAGGGTACCAATGTGACACTCAGGAGTTTTTTCTTTACAACTGACCAGATGATGCTTTATATGTCAAATGAGCCTACTTATATTTCATCAAGGATGAATCAAAGAAAGCCAGGTATCAGCTTGACAAAAAATGATGGTCTAGTAAAATTCCAAGGCTAGGGCTTGTTTCCTCCTTCTCATCATGGTTTATAAATGTGGGATAATATTGCTTCAGGCTCCTAATGAGTATACACTTTATTTTGGGCTCATTTTCTACCCCAGAAGACAATAATAAAAATCTGTCACATCTGCCAGCAGCAATGAATACCTCATCTGATATAAGATTGAATCAAGCTCTATCTCTAAATTGTGGAAAATTTTATACTGGGCACTTAACTCCAGAGAAAAAGTATTAAGTGCACTAAACTGCCTCAGAGCTAAGTGAAAGGTGAAATGGAATAGGATGTTTTCTACTGAAAATTTTGATCTCCATTTTAGAGGAAACTTAACATAATTTCAGCCATTGATCAAATCTGTTGCAAAGTTTTTAGTTTTTTATGTCAGTGTCCTTTCAAATGGCATCATTTAAACTTTTAAGTCTTTTAAGGTGACACAGTGGGAAGAAGGATTCTATAGAGCATGTCACATGGCTGCTTTGTCCTATGCTAGAAGAGACTTCTGATGATTCTTCCTTTCTTTTTTGAAAAATTCATTTTCTTTGATTAATTTTGTTGTCAACTAATAGTTTCAGGAGTCGATACACAAAGGTCAACATGAAGAACCTGTACTACCAGAGAAATTGTGACAGCAGACATTATCTTCATGTCCCCTCTTTTCCTATATGTTAAGGAAAGTTTTAGCTAATTACATGTTTTTGGTATAAATTTGATGAAAGTGTTGAGACGTATAGCAGCGTTATCAACATGCTACAACTCATCTCTAGCATGCTGCCTGCTATGTGGCTCCTGAACTAGGAGGAAACATGTTTTTATTTGTTTTTCTACTTTAATCCTTCTTAAGTGACATGCTTACTCACTCATGAAGAAATCTACCATCATTTGTAAGCAGATACTAACCTCCTAAAAACACATTTTATTTAGCATTATTACATTTGATTTTTTATTTACATTTTTAGTGAAGATATAATTTCATCATTTTATACTTTCTATTTCCTCTCACCCCAACACAAAACTTATTTAAAATTGTTTTAGAAATCTCTTTCAACTCTAATTACAAACATTAACACAGTTACTCACACTTTTTTTCTTCTTGTCCTCCAAAGCCTAAATATGCCCACCTAGTGTGGGCAAAAGTAGTTGACTTGTGAGTTATAGGCCACACAGAAATACCTACTTATGAATATATTACTCTTTAATCATTATCATTCTGAATTGTTTATCTTAAGGAGGTTATAACATTTCTCCAGCTGAAATAAAAAAATACTCTTTTGGGGGCAGTAGGACAGCTGAGTCAGTAACATTTCTACCATGTAAGCATAAGTCTATAGGTACTCAGAACCCATGTTAAAAGTTGTGTTCAGTGGCATGATGTCATTGTAGTGAACATCTGTAATCTCAGTGTTGAAGGGGCAGATATGGGTGGATTCATGGCATTCACTGGCCATCCAGTCTAGTTGAATTAATAGGGACCATTTAACAAATATATATATATATATATATATATATATATATATATATATATATATGGTAAGCCATGCCATATATATATATATTAATACATTATATATAAATACATTATATATATATATATATATATATATATATTACATGTATATATATGGTCCTTCTTGAAACTGTCCCTGCCAGAGACCCCCTATCCAAGCTACATCTGCTTAAGTAACTCAGGTTTTGGAGGGGGGGCTGTGTTGTCACTGAGCATATTTTAGGCTAAGTGCTTTCTATGCCCTATACATAAGATGGGCTACTCAACAAGTGTTCAATATTCATTTTGTTTCAGCATTTCTTAATATTGCTGCATTCATTTTGTTTCACAACATCTTATACTGTGAAGGGAATGCTGGTTAAAAAAAAAAAAGTGACAAACAAATGAACTATAGGATTAATGGCGAGCTTGACACTCCTAGCCATGCCCTGAGGTAGTTTCAGTGAAAATGACATTTCTTCTCATCTCCATCAAAAACATTCTAAAAGCAATTCATGCTCTGCTTCATACTGATACAGCTCATGCCATTTATAGATATATTTTTAAGGAAAAGAAAATCTGATATCAGGAATCTAAATGCAAATCTGTAGTTGTGGATATCTCATGAATGAGGTTGCTAGATTAAAAAAAGAAAGAAGCAAAAGACATCAGGCTAAATTTGAATTAGAATTTTAGATAAACACAATTTAATTTCAGGACCATTAAGTATAGCCCATGTGGTATTCCAAACATAACTAATAATAGTGATAAAGTTATTTATCTAAAAGTCAAACATAACTAGGCATTCTGCATTTTGATTTTCCAAGTCTGACAGTGCTATTTACATATTTATCGAACCAAATTTTCATCTCCTCTTTTGACACTCAGAAGAAAAACAACATGCCTCCCATTCTGTTCAAGTGAACCTGGAGAGAATACTCATCTCCTGTTTCATCTGAAGTGTAATGTCTTTGTATAAATTGGCATAAGTAGAACCGATTAAGACAGCTCTTGCCAGTCTTATATAATTACGTGAGGGATTTGGGAGCAGAGAGGAAGTTATAGGGGGATTCTGAATGCTGTAATGAAATGACCTCATAAAATAGAATGGCTTAAGTCATAAAGAAATGACATGCCTCGCTAATTGTTAAATTGGTAGGTGTACTCACTCTGAGGGCTCCTGTATGGGCTAAAACAGTTTTACTGATAGTTTTAACTTGGTCTCCTCTGACTCAGGAATAGCCCAATTATTAGATATAATCACTTTGATGGGCCTCTGGGGTAGGACTTACGATGGCTACAATAGAGTAAACTCTAGAATATGGATCAATTTCCATTTTGTTCTAGACTGTGCCGCACATTCTATGTAGTATGATTAATCCACTGAATGGATTAACTAGTGTCCTTTGTGTTGACTTTCTTCAGTAATATGTGTACCTACAGCAGACAGTAGTTTTACTGAATTTACATAAAGACTGTCATACCTAGCAAACCCAATCACATGTTCTCTTACTCTTTATTTGAAGAAGGTTTTAATGAAAAGGAAAGAGCACCACAAAATGCATAAAAATATATAAAATAATGGACAGGAATTTGTTCAAGGACTCCAAGAGTTTCTTTCAGGCTGAGGTAATACAACCTCTAGCCCAGAGCTTGAAAGTACCAACAGGTCTTTGAGGCTTTCCTCACATTACAGATGATTCTGAGTATCTTGCTACCTGCTACAATATTCCATGTAATGGATATCAGGTTTTCTGTCTGCAGAAGAACACAATGTGGCTAAAAGTCAGATGCTTCATCCTCCTCATATTGTTGGGACACCAAACTGAATAGCACACATGGCCCATGTCATCACTACAAGTGCACCTGTTAATTCTCAGTTTGGTTTTTCTGGCAAATCTCCCATTAGAGAATGTGCTGTGGTGAGTATACAGATTTCCAGTATTTCAAAGAATGTAACTTAATACTCATCACACACTGTGAGTGAAAGGAATGTATCACGTTGATAGAGATGTGAAGTGGCAAAGAAGCCTTTCTAATTCACATGGGATGAAGGTACCCACAAAACGAAGCTGCTCACTTTAACTATGCCATTGCAATTTTATCTCATTTTTTAAAGCAATGTGTATTGACATTTTAAGTCCTGCACTGGACTGTGTCCATATGTATGTATCTAAATATGTTATTGTGGAAGTGCAGCTCTGAATAATGGAAGACAAAGGACCAATGAAAATGTCAGATGCTACCTTCCTGGCTTCTGAGGAGTTTACAGTACATTCACTGAAGGTCTCTGAGGCAACTTGACAAAGCCTTGTATTTATGTTTAAGCAAATTCTGAGTCAGCTTTTTCAAAGTTTATAGAAGCAGCAGGTAATTAGTAATTTGTTGATCCTAATGGATACTTTAGCCTGTTGTTAATCATATAATTTCCTAGCCATTTGAATGTTCTTATAAACACAAACCTGTACTCTAGCAAACAAATTCCAGAAGTAGTTGAGTTATAATGCAATAAAGAAATTAAGATACTGAAAGCAATTTCCAGTTTAAGTGTTTTGAGGGTGGGAGAGTACACAAAACCACACTCCTTTCTTCAGTTCCCTTCCTCCTAAATGTTTATATTGCAAAAAAATATATAGTTTTAGGGGGAAATTATTCAGTTCAATTTTTATTGTTTTGTTTTAAAATAGCATCTTACAGTATTCACTAGGCTGACCTTAAATCTGCTATACATGACAGCATGACCTCAAAATTCACTGGGGATGTTCAGCATTGTTTGCTCTTCTGTAAGTAAATTCATTGAGGCTTATTCCCATATTAGTTACCACAGGTTGTCATGATGTTTTAACATTTCTTCCATTCTGCCTTTCTTATACTGGTATACTGGTTGGTATGCTGTTTTACCGATCTGAGTGGTTTTCTAGACACAATGTGAGCTTTGGGGAGGAAGGAAAGGTCCCAAAGTGGGATTTCACTCAAGTGATCTGCTCATTGATGTACTCAACTCTCCTTTAAAGTCAATTTCCCCCTTTCATCATGGTGAAACCCATTTTTTTTCAGTCTGCTACAACGGTCTCATCTCAAAACCCAACATGCATTGAGTATGTAGTGTTTGAGGATTAACTGTCCTGCCTTAAAAGAGTGGCTTTGATAAGTGACTCCGAATCTGGGAGGATTAGTTTAATATTTGATCTTTAGAAGTATTTCTGTTTTATAAGATCACAGAGAAAAATTCTAAAGGATGAAAAGATACTAGAATCTCAGTTGCAGGTGTTCGATATCTGGAGACAAGGGAATACCTTTCAGACACATGACATGCCTATGTACTAAGGAAGAGATTCTTTATTAAAGAAATTTTTTTTTAATTCCACTTAGGTTAATTTGCAGGATTCAATGCTGCATTTTCATTCATTGTTTTTTACATATTTGCCTTAATTACTAACAATTAATGTCTATGGAACTCTCCACCAAATGCAATTATTTAAGGTATTTAAAGTTTTCACTATGTAGGATTTGTAACATATTAATTTCCTCACTTTATGGAAACAAAATCTCCAATATAGCTTGATTTTGCATGTTCCTTAATTTTATGCAAATAAAGTCACACTGCATATTTTTACATCTTTAATTTTCCAACTAACCATATAAAATAACTAACTTTTTTTGTTGTTTCTGAGTTCAACTACTTCCATTGCCAAAGTATTCCATTGGATGAATTGTTTATATTTTTTTGTTGTTGAAAAAGTTTATTTTTCTCAGTTTAGCTACCTACAAATGTCCTGTGTACAAAATTATATAAAGACAATATGCATGTTATTTTTAGGATTTGAAATTTATTCTTGGTATATAGGGAGAGATCACACACCTAGCACATTTGATGTGTTGGTGTGTAACCAGTTAAAAATGTGCAATCTAGAGAAATCCTTCAGTATTACATTTCCAGAGGACCTAAATTTGGTTCCAAACACCTATTTTGGGTGGCTCACATCCACTTTTAACTCCAGATCTAGGGAATCCAGTGTTCCTCACCTTTATGAATATCTACATAACACACACACACACACACACACACACACACACACACATACACACATACACACACAGTGTTAATTAAATAAAATTTAAAATACACATTTCAAGATTCAATTTAAACAATTCAGTAATACAGGTCAGAGGCTGAATGCAATCATTTTGTCAGAGATGTCCAAGAAAAAACCTGAAGTCTATTGCTGTTGCACTTGGTTGTGTCCTAGAAGTGGAAGGTAAGTCCCAATTGCTGAGGATACTATGACCTGCAAACAGTGGACCCAGAAGGCCATGGAACTGATCCAACGTCCTCCTCCCTGAGGACCAGCTTTCATGTTACTAGAGACCATGAAACTTTCCAAAAGAGGGAAGCAATTAACAGTCCTACCCAGATGTGATACCTATGAACCAAAAAGACCAGTATAACACCATAACCTTAATCCATAATCCAATCCAAGTTATGTGCACCAAGTGATGTATACATATATATGTATACAATTCACGATCAAACTACTTGGTTCTTGTGTCCCAATCAGTTTTTACACTATTGATAGTTTAAAGGTGTATTAAAGCTATTTTTTTTCAAAATTCCCTTTGGTTGAGTCCATTTGATATTTGATTATAATTGCACTATGATAAGACATTTTAAAAACCAAAATCCAAGCCAAGCTGTGGTGGTGCATGCCTTTAATTCCAACACTCTGAAGGCAGAAGGAGGAGGATCTCTGTGAGTTCTAGGTTAGCCTGGTCAACATAGTGACTTCCAGGACTGCCAGAGCTGTTGAATAGAGAAACTGCCTCAAAAAATGAAAAACCAAAACCAAACTAAACCAATCCAAACCAAACCAACAAACAAAAACTACGAAAGGCAAATTCGAAAAATGTTGCTAAATTCTTTCTACTATGAACTGTTTTGTGGTTTTTCAATTTTGATTTGCCCACTCCCGAATGATACTGTCAATGACTCATGTAAAATGATATATGCTGTGTTTTTCATTTGAAAATTTCCTTGCTTCCCCATTATATTTTGATGGGTTTCATGAGGCAAAACTTTAAGTCATACAAATTTCCTGTTCTTTGTGATACTTTTGTTTTTTTCTATTTTCTTTTTTGTTTGTTTGTTTTATGTCTGTTGATACTTTTTTGCTGAGTCAATTTTTAAACATAACAGTCAACAAACACTGAGTCACCAGGTCTATCGTTTTATCTAAACATTGTAGTGGCAGGGGCATTTTTATCCTTTTATTTGTGTGTTAAATACATGTTGATTGAAGGAATTATGATTCCATTTCACATAATCAGTTGAAGGATTATTTTGGTGATCGGTGTTTATGAACTTTCCTCATTTTGTTCCTGTTTTCTGATGTGACCCCATCACTGTAGGCTCACCTTTCCCTTTTAATATTATCAGGAAAGGTCTCTAGGTTTGTATTATCTTCCAATTTATCATATTTGTATAGATCATCTGCTTCTCTAAGTTAGCCTGTTTTCTTTGCCTGGTGTATGTTATTTAGAAATGAAGAGATTTCTGCGAATATTGAATACACTGATACTCAAGCATTGTCCTGTTTCCTTCAGTAGAAAGAATGGGGAGTTAGTGCAAGCATGCATATTCACAGTCATATTTTTGTATGTGTAGTTTTGAAAATGTTCACTTATATATAATGCAACTTTGGTGAAACTCTACAGGATTCACACTAATTTTCTCATATATCTTTTCTTTCTTTGTCTCTGTGATCCCTGGATGTTTTGTGCAAGCTAATTCCTACTTCTATTTCTGATTCCTGTTAATATAGAAACCAACCTTTCTTGGAAAAATACAAAGATTTGGGTCAAAGCATATAAGTGATGAGGCAGGAAGCAAGGAACAGATGGAGAGAAGGAAGAAAGAGAGACCCAATGACTTATAAAAATGAGCTTGAAAATTCTATCATCTGTCTATCTATCTATCTATCTATCTATCTATCTATCTATCTATCTATCTATTTATCTATCTATATCTGTCTGTCTGTCTTCCTGTCTGTCTATATATCTATATTCATATACATATATTTATACATATGTGCACACATACATAGAAACTTATTGTGTGTGTATATATTAGCTATTTGAAGTTTGTTTTCTATGTAACTATCAATTTTGAATCACAGAAACTCTTCATTAAAAAACATTATAATTCTGAGTTTCAAAAATATTTTTATTTGTTTCTTGGCTTCATTGTGCCTTATAACACTGTGAAACTTAGCCAGCAGGGATGAAGCTATCAGGCAAGTCCCCACATTATTCTCCATGTTTATTATCACAGTATGTTCAGCAATAAGGTCTTATTAACATTGTCTGATTGTAATCAATGAATTGAACTATAATAAACATATAAAGATATATTTTATTGCCTGTATATATTTCATGTTAATTTAATGAATTGTTTTTATTTAAACAATACCTTATTAAGAGTAGATATAATGTTTAGAAATTCTGGACCTATGTTTGTGTATTATGAAAAAAAATGTTCCTTTTCTCTTTTGTTTCTTACAGTGCCTCATAAACTATCCTGGCTATTAAAAGGGTTTTTTGTGATCTCTAAAGAGTTAATGGCAAATGTCAACTTAATTTTCATATGAATAGTAACATGGGAGGTATTTTATTTAAACTCTTTTGACTAATTATTGGGATGTTTATTGAAACATTTTGTGCTACATAATGTATGCATTATATAAAATACAAATATTTACATGATGTTACAAAATCATCTTTATATCATGATTCATTTTGTTTACTGTAATCATTTACTTTACTTTTTATTATTGTTATTTCTGAATAATCAAAACAGGACATTAATCTCAACAATTATTTCACATAACTAATTTTGTATGATGCTTCATTATTAAATTATAAAACTATTTTTCTTTAGTTTGTGGTCTCCTAAATTTTCTCATATTTCTTTATTCTGTAATATTTCTAATTTGTGGTGGATGCTTGAGGTAGTGAAATTACCTCACTGATACCTGACTTTTCTTATGGTCTAATCTATAGAATCAATCCTCCTGACAGCAGAAACCAAGTGCTTCCAGAAGTTTCATCTTTGAAAGATTTCAAATATAGGTCCTCTTAGATCTCATCATCTAGCTGGATACACAATGTGCCAATGACTTGGACAAGAGGCTATCAAATGCATATGTTTGACTGCAGAAGTGATTTTTTAGGTCGGTTCTTCATCAAGAAGAGGCAGAGAATAGAAAATTGTAAAGAACCCTTTGAACTACCCTAATCACATCTGTAGTTTGAAATATGAATTTGAAAACTTACATTGAAAATGATGAAGTCTACATAGGTAGTTGCTATGGTTTCAATGACAGCATATGATTGGATTTAGTAATAGGGGACTTTTCATTTAGTTTAACAATTATATTGAATATCCACTATTAGAATATCCACCACTAATCAAGAAAGGGTATTTCTAGCCTGGAGGTGTTTGTAATGACCTTGTTGAGAAATGAATAACTTTAGTAGCAAAAGAGTCAAGACAAGTTTTGAAGGGACCTTCAAAAAAAGAGAATTCATTATAACTTTCATTTTCCAAGACATCATTTGCTAGGTACTGTAAAATTAAAAATTACTTTGGAAAATGAAGTTTGAAGGTAATGAGTTTGAATGTGTCTATAAGTGCTTTAAGAATATAGCTTATGCTGAAGAGTCATGATAGGAAAATGTGACTAAATTTAGATGCTTATAAAATACTATTTTAAGATATCAATCGAGTATACTAAACCTTGAATCACACTGTTTACCTATATGGTCCTGCTAAGGTATAGAGGAGGCATCTATACTGGCTGGAAACCTCTAGCTAGCTATCATTATGTGTGTAAGGAGAACCTACAACATTGGGATTATTTGAACTGTGGTCTGGTGGCTGTGGAGCCCCCATGGGACTGGACTTGGCCCTCTGGACACAGAAGACAGTTGTTTGGCTCAAACTGTTTGGGGGGCACCCAGGCAGAGGGATCAGGATCTGTCCTTGGTGCATGGGCAGGCTTCTGGGAATCCAGTGCCTGTGGTGTGACACCTTGCCCAGCCTTGGTGCAGTGGAAAGAGGCTTGGGCCTGCCTAGGCTCAGTGTCCTGGGCTCTGCTGACTCCCCATGGGAGACATCGATTTGGGGGATGTTGGGATTCAGGGTGGCTTGGTGAAGAGGGCCAGGGGGTGGGAGGAGGGAGGAGGGGGGGGTCTGTGGATAGCATGAGGAGTGAGTAGAAAATGTCTTAATAAAGAAAAAAAAAAAAGACAATGAGTATCTTGATCACTCATGTTCCCATCCCCCAGCCTCTCCCTTCCACCCCCCTCCTGCCAGTTTACCCAGGTGATCTTAACTATTTCCCCTTCCTGGGCCCTCCATGTGTGTCCCATTTAGGATCCTTCTTTTTACCTAGCTTCTCTGGGGTTGTGGATTGTAGCCAGGTTATCCTTTTCTTTGCATCTAACATCCAATTACGAGTAAGTACATACTGTGTTTGTCTTTCTGGGTTTTGAGATGGAGAAGTTGGGGGAGGGACAGAGAGGAAGAGCAATGAAAGAGATATCTTGATAAAGGGAGCCATTATGCGATCAGGGAGAATCCTGGTGCTATGGAAATTCTCAAGAATTGACAAGGATGACTCCAGCTAAGACTCCTAGCAATAGAACTGACCTTCCCCTGTAATCAGATTAGTGACTACCCTAATTGTCATCATAGAACCTATATCCAGTAACTGATGGAAGCAAGTGCAGTGATCCACAGTCAAGCACTGGACTGAGTTCCTACAGTTCAATTGAAGAGAGGGTAGAAGTATCATATGAGCAAGGGGTGGGGGTCAAGATTATAATGGAGAAAACCACAGAGACAGTTGACTCAAGCTAGTGTGAGCTCACGGACTCTGGACTGATAGCTAAGGAACCTGCATGGGACTGAACAAGGTCCTCTGAATGAGTGTGTCAGTTGTATGGCTTTATCTGTTTGTGGGGACCCTGGCAGTGGAACCAGGACTTATCTCGGGTGTGTGAACTGTCATTTTGGAGCCCATTCCCTATGGAGGGATAGTTTGCTCACCCTCCTAAGGGAGGCCTTATTCCCTCTGAGTAGTGGATGGGGGAGGTGAGGAGCAGACAAAGGGAAGGTGTGGGGAAACTGGGATCAGCATGTTAAATGAAAAAAAAATATATTAAAAAAAGACAGTGAGTAGCCAGAGAGTTACCCAATTATCTATCAGTAGATTAACTGATCCAATGAGTACATACACACACTAGAAAGCAATTTAGTTTAGAAAAAGACAACCTGTCATTTGTGACAACTTAGAGAACCCTGGAGGACAGTCCATGAAATAAAAGTCAGACAGTTCTTCTTATCTGTATGTTGTGTTTGTCTACTGTCTGTTAGGAGAAAAAAATATGAGCCATATGCAAGGTGTAATGGTAAACCTTTAATTCCAGCATTCTGGAGGGAGAGAAAGTAAGAAGTGGGCAAGTTCAAAGCCAGTCTGCTCTGCACAGCAAGTTCCAAGATAGTTAGGGCTATAGAGAGAAACTCTGTTTCAAAAACAACCCAAAAGACATAGAGAGTGAGGGAGAAAATTAAGTTATAAAGATGAAGATATTTATTTATTTATCTCATGCATATAGAGTTTTCAGGCTAAGATTTGGAAGATGCATTGTTTGGGTCTGTGCTGGGGTTCCTGGTGGTTGTACTGGGTACATATATCAGAGAAAATAGTTCAATTAATGTGACAGGAAGGAAAAATAGCTGTAAAAATACAATGGGATATTATAATCCCTCTTGAGAGCATGCCCTCCATGTCCCAAGAAACCTCAACTGTGCTTTACCTCTTAAAAGCTCATTATACTTCCTACTCACACCATCCCCAGGACCAAGTCCTAATCATTTTAAGTGTATATATACCTTAATCACAGTACATGTAGAGTATGAAAAAGTGCAGATCATTCAAATCAAAAAGTAAAGTGATGGTTATCATTGGGTATATTTAGGTATCTGGTATCAGGGAGATGTTAGTAAAAGAAAAGTCATTATATTTAGATGAGAGGTGAAAAGACATATTGGACAGCATAGAAAATAACCAATACTACACAGTGCAAATGTCAGCCCTGAAAACATACATACAAGTATGTTTTTTTTATTTAATTTTATAGTTCAACATAATAGCCACAGATTCCCCTGTTCTCCCACTCTCGCCTCCCTCCCCCTCCCCCCACCCCACCCCCCATTCCCACCTCCTCCAGATCAAGGTCTCCCCCGAGGACTGGGATCGACCTGGTAGACTCAGTCCAGCCAGGTCCAGTCCCCCCCTCCCAGACCGAGCCAAGCGTCCCTGCATAGGTCCCAGGATTCAAACAGCCAACTCATGCAACTAGCCCAGGACCCGGCAACAACACACAGCTGCCTCCCAAACAGATCACATGAGAAGGGGAGAAAGCAGAGAGCTAGGGAGGCCCACGGAGATCCACAAAGATACCCCCACAAAAGACTGCTGGCAATGGTCGAGAGACAGCAGGAACTGACCTACTCTGGTGATGGGATGGCCAGACACCCTGTTAGTTGTGCCATAAACCCCATCCAAGGAAGGTCTGAGGAATCTGGATGCAGACATCCACGGCTGGGCCCCTGGTGGAGCACTGGGAGTCTAATTAGTGAGAAAGAAGAGGGTTTATATGAGCGAGAATTGTTGAAGCCAAGGTTGGATAAAGCACAGGGACAAATAACCAAATGAATGGAAGCACAGGATCTATACAAGTATGTTTTCATTATACATTATCCATATACATTAATCATATGGAACAAGTTCTAATCATATATTTAGAAACACATAAATATGTGCACACACATGCACTTATACATATATAACAATAATTAAGGAGATAAAAAGCCATGAATTTGAAAGTAAGCATGGAAGATATAGGAGGGTTTAGAGGGAAGAAAGGGAACTGAAGATGATGTAATAATATTATTACCTCAAGTAAAAAAAACAATTAATTAAAATGGCTTATATTTGGATACTTTGTATTTCTCATTACCCAAAGTGAAAAGTATATGTGTGTATGCATATATATATATATATGTATGTATATATATATATATATATATATATATATATATATATATGGATTTTAAATACCAATGGTAAAGCCATAAGGCTAATGGGTTTTCAAAGTAATTTAGAATGTTACTATTTAAAAGAATATGAGATATTTTTAATTATACCATGGTAAACTTAATAAATTAGATATTCATATCACTTAAAATATATCAGTAGCACCAACACTTATGGGGAATGCTACAGCATGAGTGAGAAAGTCAGTATAATGGATGTGGAAATTATCAACAGGAAATTTTAAAAAAAATTAAAGAAATAAAAATATTGGGGATTTAAAGTTCATGGAATATAATAAGAAGATTGTTTTTAAAA
Organism: Peromyscus leucopus; assembly: GCF_004664715.2. NCBI lineage: Eukaryota > Metazoa > Chordata > Mammalia > Rodentia > Cricetidae > Peromyscus > Peromyscus leucopus. Next base: position 92,161,614 of record NC_051065.1, read on the forward strand.
TATTTTAAAAGGACTTACTAAGAAACTAGAAAAAATAGTGGAAAGAATATCAGAGATGGGAGAGAAAACAAAGAATTTACTAGCTTTAGATACCTGAAGATGTGTGTGTAGAGAGAGGCTTAAATAATTAAAATGTAAAAGCTGTAAGAGTCAACAAGTCACTAAAGAAAATACATAAAAGTAATACCTACTACAAATAGGTACAAAAAAGACCCTGAAATGCAAGAAAATCAACCAACACAATTCCAAATACAACAAATCTTCTCACCAATAACCCTAAATGAATGTGCTTTAAGTTTCTAGTTTGAAAATTCAGTTAAGGAACACAGTTTAAAAGACAAGACTAGGAGATCATAACAGAAAACCACAAGCAGTCACAGTACAAAGTTGTAGAGCCCAGTCACAACAGATACATTTACAATATAATTCCTGCACCTCGGGCTCTGGGAACATTGTGAGGGGGACAGAAAGATTCTAAGAATGGGAGGACAAGAGAGTTTGCTAATGTCAGAAGGTACACCTATAAATTCTTATGGAGATGATTGTTTAAACCTGAAATGAATAAGGACAGTACCAATACACATGCTAATTCAGAGATGGGAAAGTCTACAAAGCTGGAACCCTAGACAAAGAACTACAGGCAACTAAGGAATGCTCAGAGTAGAAGAAATAGTCTTCTCTGGAAAGGGTACACAAATTGGTTATCAAATACTGAATGGACAACCATAAAAACATACATACAGGTAAATTACACAGACTGAGCAGGTTGTATTTACATATTTAGAAATATGTATGTACATATATATGAGTGTAACAAATTTTTAAAAGGTCATGAGTTTTTTGGGTTTTTTTTTGTTTGTTTGTTTGTTTTGTTTTGTTTTAAAGCAAAGAAAGGTATATGGAAGAGTTTGAAGGGAAGAAAGGGACAGAGAAATGATGAAGTTATACTATAATCTCCCCCCAAATTTAAAAACATTAAAAAGCACTAAGGGGCTAGAGAGATAGCTCAGGGGTTAAAAGTCTGTACTGGTCCAGCATGAATATTGAGAGGCTTACAACCACCTGTAACTCTATCTTTAGAAAGCTTCATTCATGTGCACACACCTACACAGAGACCCATGCATATTACTAAAAGTAAAACAAAGTAAGATTGGTAGTTTAGATTAATGCAGAAATCCTTCCATTTCTTTTAGGGTTTCCATCCTATAATAGTATTTTATTAAGTATTACCATATTATATTCTGAATTTCCTTGGTGTCTGCTGTAATATTTCCCTATACAATTCCAACTTTATTAATTTGTGTCAGCTCTTTCTTATGGCTAGTTGGGTCAAGAGTCTGTCAATCACATTTATCTTCTCATAGAATCAGTTATTAGATCTAATATTTCTTTGCAATGTTTTCTTTGTTTCTATTTCAATGATTTCTTTCCTGATTTTTTTCTTATTTCTCTCCCTCTGTTGTATTTACATTTGCTTTTTCTTGTTATCCCAACTGTTATAGTTGCCTCATGTTACTTTTTCTGACTTTTTAATAGAGGAATTAGAGACATAAATTTCCAATGAAGGACTGCTATCAATGCATCTCAGAAGTTTTGTTGTGTTGTGTTTTCATTTTCACTTAGTTCCAGAAACTTATTTTTTTTTCTTTCTTGATTTCTTAAATTGTTTAATCCCAATGAGTTTATGTATTTGCTAAAGATTGTTTTGCTGTCTATTTTAAGTTTCCTTGTATTATAAGATAGGCTGGCTTACAGGGAGTGGTTTCATTCTTTTTGAATTTGGATTGTTTTTACACCAGGGTTATGGTGATATTTTATTTGTGCTGAAATGTGATTTTATTTGTATGTTAATAAATAATGTTGCCTGGGGGTCAGAGCTAATAGCAAGCCATAGCAGAAGGTGTGCAGTGGTGGTGCACGGCTTTAACCCCAGCTCTTAGGAGGCAGAGCTAGGCAGGTCTCTGTGTGTTCAAGGGTACAGCCAGCATGGAGACACATGCCTTTAATCTCAATAGCAACAATAGAAGGTCTACACATACAGGCAGTGACCAGGTAGTCATGTGGTTGGGTTATAACCAATGAGAAGGCAGAACAGAAAGTCTATATAAAGACACACACACAGGAAGTAGGTCTCTTGGTTGAAGAGGATAGCTGCAGCAGTGAAGGGTAAGGCTCTTAGCTCTGACCTCTTGGGCTTTCATCTTTGCATTGGCTCCGTGTTTCTTATTTAATAAGATGGTTACTTCTATACCAGGGTGTATTCTCTTTTAGAGATGCTTCAATGTGCTATTGATAGAATGTGTATTATTGGTATTTAAATGGGGTATTATTCTATAGATAAATGTTAAGTCCATTTGATGTGTGATGTTGCAAACCAATTCTGGTATTTCGGGGGGTTTTTGTTTGATTGTTTGTTTGTTTTTGTTTTTGTACAGATAACCTGTCTACTGGAGAAAGTGGTATATTGAAATCATCTACTATTAATTGATTTATGCTAGTCTGTGTCATTTAATCCAGTAGTGCTTTTTCTTACAATATAAAGTACAAGAGAATTTGGTGAATATATGCTTAGGATAGTAGTGTCTTCTTAGTTAACTGTTTCCTTTATGAATGGGACACTTAATCTTGATCTCTTCTGATTAGTTTTAGTTTGTAGTCTATTTTCAGATATCAGCAGCACCTGCTTGCCTCCTTGTCTCAAATGATTGTAGTGTCTTGTTCATAATTTTACTCTAAAGCAGTACTGATCTTTAAAGCTAAGATGTTATTTTCTGTAGACAGCAGACAAATAAATGAATTTTGTTTCTAGATCCATGCAGTCAATTATTCTGTGCTTTTGATTGGAGAATTAAGAACATTGATATTTAAAGTTATTGTTGAAATGTGTGTGTTAATGGCAGTCATTGTGTTGCTGAATTTTGTTAGTGTTGTTTCTGTTCTGGGTGGTACTTTGAATCTAAATAATAATGGCCTTTTTCTTTCTTTCTGCCATTCTTTGGCTATGCACATTGCTTTCTTCAAGTAGGAATATTGTTTCCTGTGTTTTCATTAGATTTGGTTTGCTGTGTATACATTATATGCTGTTTATAATATGGAAAGCTTTTTTAATATCTTTCTTTTATTGAAAACGTCTTTTCTCACATAATATATTCTGATTATGGTTTCTGCCCCACCCAGTCCTCCACGTTCCTTTCCACTTCCCCTTTCATCAGGATCTACTACCTTTCTGTCTCTTATTAGGAAACAAACAGGTCTTATGGGATTACTATATATAGTAAACTAACATGTTATAATTGAACAGAAAAAACAAATGGAAGGGGAAAAGCCTAAGAGAAGGCACAAGAAACACAGACTTACTTGTTCACACTCTCAAGGATATCCCATGAATCCACAAGGATGACTCCAGCTAAGACTCTTAGCAATAGTGGATAAATAGCCTGAACTGGCCTTCTCCTATGATCATCTTAGTGACTACCCCATTATCATCAGAGAGCCTTCATCCAATAACTGACTGAAACCGATGTAGAGACCTACAGCCAAACATTAGACCAAGCTTGGGGAATCCTGATGAAGAGAGGGAGGAAGGACTACAGGATCCAGAGGGGTGAAGGACATCACAAGAACACCCACAGAAAAAGCTAACCTGACTCATAGGAACTCACAGAGTCTGAAACAACAACCAGAGAGTCTGCATTAGACCAACCTAAGCTCTCTACATGCATGTGACACTGTGTAAATTCGTCTATGTGTGAGAGCCCTAACAATGGGAGCAGGGAAGTCCCTAATGCTTTGACTGTCTCTTGGGAACCTATTCTTCATACTGAGTTGTCTTGACCATCCTAAATACAAGAGGATGTGCTTAGGCTTATGGAAACTTGATATGCCATGCTTTGTTGATATCCATGGGAGGCCTGCAGAAACAGAGGAGGAGGAGTGGATTAAAGGAGGTGGAGGGGAGGTAGAGGGAAGAAATGGGAAAAAAGGAGGTAGGGGTAATTATGGTTGGAATTTAAAATCAATTACTTATTTAAATAAACAAAGAAGACATTAAACTGGAAGCCATGATATTTTTCTCCTTAAATTATGCTGGTACATTTTGTTGCATATATTAGTCTAGCCTGGCTATCATGGCTCTTTAGAACTTGGAATGCATTGCTCCAGGCTCATCTGTCCTCCAAAATTTTTTAACGCTAAATTAATTATTATTGTTATGGAATTTCCTTAAAGCATTTTCCTTAATTTTTCTAGTACTAATAAAAACCAGGGATTCAGAAATTGAAATAAAACCCCGATAAATGCAATGAACAGCAGATTTATCTCTCCATGTTTTTCTGACCTAAAAGCCCACAAAATCTCTCTCAGCCCCTCTTTCTCTCTTTATGTCCCTTCTATTGGACTGCCTCAGTCCTCCAGTATCTTTATGGCTAGTCCCCATCAGCCAATCACTGAAACTGTCCTCTGATAAAAGGTGGCTTTATTGGTACAGCAAAGTGTCAATTCAAACAATTCTTCTGCAATAGTGCCCCTTTTTGACTAAATAAAAGGCAAAGATTTTAATTCTAATATAGTAAAACTGTATGTAATAAGAACAATTATCAAGTAAAAAAACACATTCATAATGTCTATTCCATTACTATTTAGCAAATTCAAAGAAAATGTACCATTATCTATCTGATCTTGGTGGGTATAAATTTTGTAACTAATTTATTTTCTATCATATCTAAGGAAAACTGTAACAATCTAATCTTAACCCCATCAGAGACCCAAAAGAATTACAGCTTTAGAAAGAAATGTGCATAGACAATGAAGATATGAAAAAAAAAAAAAAACTTCATATCCTCACTCATTTAGGAAAATGTAAATTGAAAGGGCTTTGAGATTATATTTTACCCCATCAGTTAATTATCAACAAGAGGACAATAGGAAATGCTGCTGATATATTGGGAGATGGGAACCCTATTCAGTGGTGATGAGATGATAAATGTTACAGTTCCTATGGAAATTAGTTTAAAGATTCCTCAAAAAACTAAAAACAGTACCACCACTCAGCTTTATCCCAGATATTTAGCCAGTGGACTCAATGCCCCTGTGCAAAGATACCCAAACATCTATGTACATTGCTTTCCTGTCCACAATATCCAGGAAACAGAATCAGAACAGATGCCTACCAACCGATGACTAGATGATGAATATCATACACAGCACAGAAGGAAAATATGACTTCTAGGAAAAAGAATTTAGAATTAAACTATATATTTACATAACAGTGATAAGATAAAACCTACCCAGAATGACAAAGCCACATTAGCTCTCTCATATGTACATCCTAAATTCAAAGTTTTAGATGTCTGTGTTTAATTTGGAATGAGTGTATATAGTGGCCAAAAAATAAGAAAAAAATCTCTGAGAGGCTATGAGAGAAAAATAGGTTTCAAGGAGTGTGGGGATAATAAAACTTTTATGATGTGAAAATATAAGGGGTATTATGTATGGAAAAGATTAAATGAGGATGCAGAATGACAGGAGTGGCATAGAAGATGAATCAAAACTAAGTACACATAAAAAATCCACATGGAAACACTCCACTATATAAAATGAAAAAGAAATATATGCACATATATTTTACAGAAGTTGATCAAAGATACCCTCTATTGGTGGGTAAGATGCTCAAAGAACTAATAGGTTTTCAAATTAAAATCGCAGTTCCAGGCACAGGATACTTCTACTTGCTGTTGCCCGGGGAGCCCGGTAGCAGGCTCTCTTTTGGGCTGCCAAGCAGTTCTCAAGTAAAGACAAGGAAACTTAATATTAGTTAGAAATACTAGGCCTTAGCTTAGCTTATAAGGCCACTAGCTCTTATAACTTAATTTAACCTGTTTCTCTTCATCTATGTTTTGCCTCCAGCCTTTTTACCTTTTTTTCATTCTGTATGTCCTACTCCATGTCTGCCTGGCTATTGGCTGCCTGGCTGCCTGGCTGCTTGGACATGGGTGTCTTCCTCTCTTTCTCCCTCATTCTCTGTCTGTTCTCTTGTTTTCTCCTCCTACTTATTATCTCTGCCCACCAACCCCACATATCCCTTTACTGCCTAGCTATTGACCATTGAGTTTTTATTAGACCAGTTAGGTGCCTTAGGCAGGCAAGGTGAAACAAATGCAGCACACCTGTATATAGTTAACAAATGCCACATAAACAATTGTAAAACATTTTTGTATCAGTAAACAAATGTAGCATAAACAAATACAACACACCTTCACATAGTTAAAGTACACATCTTAACATAACTAAACAAATATTCCACAACTGAGCCCTCAGAGGCTCTCAAAACAATACAGACTTTGTCATTGCTATTGGCTGTATGACTAGATGACAAGACCTTGTTGCTGATGATACCACATACTTTGAATAGGCACAGGGAAATCCACTTGTAATTGTGCAGGAGCTTCCTTCCTCTGCTAGAAGTTGCTATGCAAGTTGTTTGGAAAGAAGTTTCATTAATACCAACTTGCCAGTCAAGATGTGCCTATCAGGATGTGCAAACACAGCATGAAGATTCAGAGGATAACATGGTTTATTATTCAACCTAAGGCTAACTCCACGACATTCAGCCTGGTGCTATAAATGCAGCCAAAGCCTATGCCTGAGAAGTCAACAGTTAGTTCAATTCAATTCAATATGGAATCTATAACTGAAGCTTTGACAAAAGGACATGTAACCAAATTGCCCTCTAAGCAGTTATCTTTCTACTCATAGGTAGTGCTGATCTCAGCCTTGGTAAGAGAAAATTGACCACCTTCATAAGGCTTGAACCAAAAAAAAAAAAAAAAAGACAAGAACAAGAAATTTAGAGGATGACCAATTTGAAAGTAGTAGGGCATCCATGGAGTGAAACAAGTTAGAACATGGGGAGGTGGTTTTGAACACAATATATTGTATACACATGCATGAAATTTTAAAATTAAAAAAAGGCAAAAGAAAACTAAACTAATACTGATGATGATATGGGGTTTGATAAGTACTTATGCACTGTAAACTAGAACAATCACTGTGGAAACCAGTACTAAGCACCCCCCCAAAAAAATTCTATAATATAACTAATCATTTCTAATTACACAACTCTCGTGTATATACCGTAAAGACACTGTAAAAGCATAGCACAGAAGTATTTTAGCAGTCATGATTATCATAGTCCCATTTCCATTATGTAAACTCTGGGACCAGCCTAGAAGACTGTCAGTAGATGTGAGACACATATTCTGCGATTTCATTCAGCCATAAGTAATGAAATCATGTTATTTTCCAGGAAGTTGATGGAACTATAAATCTTCATGTTCAGTAATACAGCCAGTCTCATATGACAAAGGACAAATATCATTTTCTTTTTTCTCTCATTTGTGGATGTGTCTGTATGTATGGAATCAGGATGACGGGCACATGCTAAGTCTGTGAAAGAAAGATTATAAACTAAGGCTAAGAGAAGATAATTGTAGAAGGAAAACAGAAATGTGGCAGCATGTTCTTTCTCATATTCAGAGGATAGATATTCATAGATAAGTGGGAATGCTATCATATGTGACTGATATATTTATTATATATATAATGATATGGATCTCTATTTGTGAAGGCAACAGGAAGCAGTGAAGCAGAGTGAGATTGTGTCTCTGAGTAATTTCAAAACCTGCACCCATAAACTTTCTCCAGTATAACTGCCTAAACATGAGCTGAACAATCACAACAGCAATAGACATATTAATGTGCACTGAGGGAAGCTCAAAAGCCTCAGGCTGATACAAATAACTACAGGCAACTAAGAAATCCTGGGAGTGAGAAAGAGGCTTCCTCAGGGGAGAGTACACATTTGGTCATCCAATATTGAATGGTCATCTCTGGAGAGACACACACTAACAATATTATACATATATGTATGCATGTATGTAACAAAAATTAATTATAAAATGGGCTATGAATTGGAAAAAATAACAAGGCAGATTATATCAGATTATGGAAGAAAAATATGGAAGAATAAAGTAGAAGTATTATAATCTAAAAATGGAAGAAATCATATATATATGTATATACATATACATGCATGTAACACACATATGTATATTATACATATATATATTTAGAAAGAGAGAAGGAGGTTAAGAGCATGCTCTACTCTTAAAGAACACCCAGCTTTGAACACTCACATAGCAGCTCACATCTACCTGTGACTCCCAATCCTGAGAAAATGGTGCCTATTGTCTCTGCAGATACCTGTACTCACATGTACATGCCCCATAAGCGCGTGCGCGTGCACGCATGCGCGCGTGCGTGTACACACACACACACACACACACACACACACACACACACCTCAAAATGAAAATAAATCATATAAGAAAGGATGTTGTTATTGCCATATCCTCTCAGGTCACTCATCTGAACTCTGTGCCCAATAAATACAGCAAATTAGAGAAATTAGTCAGTTCATAAAATCTTGCAATACACTCTAAGAGTCCTGATTGCAACTGATTCCAGACCTGGAGATGAGGAGATAGTTCTGTAGATAAATGTGCTTGCAGTGCAAGTGTGAAGATCTGAATTTGAATCCCAGTGGCCTCATGGTGAGATGGTATGCAGACATGAGGATTCTATCACAGGCCAGGTAATCAGATGTATACAGCCGTGAACAGCAAGAAGAGATCCTGTTCTGAAGATATCAGGTGAATATCAACAACAAAGATTGTCCTATAATCTGCTCATGCAAACATGTATGCACACAAACACGCATTCACATACAGTATACACACAGAATGGAATAAAATACTTTGTCGTTGAAGATTCATTTGAAATCTATTTTCTTCTTCAAATTCCACTATCAAATTTTCAAATAATCATCTGTGTAAGTTGCAATTCATCAAAATATTAATACATAAACTAGTGTGCAAATCCTGAGATTTTTTCATTCAATGGGAGTAAAATTGGTTAAACATTACCAGGGATGAATTTGAATTGCTTCATCCATCAGCCAAATGGAAGTAGGTTCTAATCCTCATAGGTTAGATACACCAGTAAATAGTTTGACTTCTTTAACAGTTAAGAACAATTTACTTTTTGATCTATTTTCTAATATTTAAAGACCCTGTGTATGAAAATAACTTAGGTTCAAAGTGCTATTTTTAATAAATTCTTTCCCCCTAATTATAGTAGTTTTTAATCTATTCTTTGACAGCGTAATACATATATTCACATATGTGTATATGTCATGTGTGAATCATATCCATCTCCTCCTGCCCCTTCTGGTCTTCCCCCGTAGTTCTCTCCACTGGATGTATCCCCTTCACATCTCCCTCACAACTTCATGCTGTGATTTTAATTCTTCTTCATTTCTGACATGAGACAATTTTTGATGACATGCTTGGTGCTATGTGTGAAGCGAAAGAAGTCACCTGGTCAGATATTTGCCATTCTATTATTTTACATTAACTTTATCCAGTACAGTTGATATAAATACCCTCATTTAACTGGAAACACATCAACCCCTTCACAGAGCCTGACTTTCTACTTGCATTACATAGTTTCATCATTTTGGAAAATAATACTTCAAGATTATGGTGTGGGTACTTTAGGCATTAGTGGTTTGGGTCACTTGGGATTTAACTGTTGAAGATTAAACATTCAAGACTTTGTTGTTTGGCTATGTGTTGCAGGATGTTTGATCATATTGTGTGAAGATGACTGCTGTTTTAACTTGCTTGTTACAGGCAATTGATTGGTTTAATAAAGAGCTGAATGGCCAATAGCTAGACAGGAGAGAACAGGCAAGACTTTCAAACAGACAGAGGAACTCAGAGTTAGAATCTAGGCATGCAGAAGATGCCAGTGAGACATTGAGAAAATTGGACATACAGATTGGCGGAGAGGTAAAAAGCCACATTGCAGAACTTAGATTAATAGAAGCAGGTTAATTTAAGTTATAAGAGCTAGTCCTGAACTAGCCTGAGCCAAAGGCCAAACTTTTATAATTAATAAGTCTCCATGTCGTTATTTGGGAGCCAGTGATCCAAAGGAAGTCCAACAAGAAAGATTCATTATAGCTATATGATTCATTTTGCTTCTCGGTAACTTTATCGGAACAATTCTCAAATGTTTTCAGATATGAAAAGACTATGCAGTCTATAATGAACTAGTAACATACATATGTTTATCAATACTAAAAGAGGTTGCTTGAAAGAGAGAATTTGACCTCCACCAGTGTGCCTGCTGTCAATTATGGTACTACTTTTAATAAAGGAGGGAGAGGAGGGAAGGAAGAAGAGAAAGAGACCAATTTAGCTAGGAATTTTTATGAACTAAAGACTATATGTGTACATATTGGGTGTTTTCTGTAAAAAAAAAGTATTGAAATATTATTTTCAATATTATTTGGAAAGTTTACTTTCACTCTACACAACACACTACCAATTATTTCTATACTATATTATCAAAGTGTTCACACTTATTTTATGCATATTCATAAGTACGAAAGGACGGATTCAGTCAGGTAATGATAGAATAGGACGAAGTATTAAAATGTAGCACTGAGGATTGGCATAGCTGGTACAGGATTGGTCCTCTAAGTATTATATTTAATTTGACAAATAGAAAGCGCTAATTGGAGTGAACAAACTGTTTGTTGGGAATGCACCATTGCATACATGGAATTTTGATAACTGCCCTGGCTTCTGATCCTACTAGCACTCATGACCAGCTGAATATATACATTTAGGATACGGCTGCTGGAAATGAATTTAGACAAGTCACAGAAAATGACCAAAGGGCAGGCAATAGATAGTTGGGGAAGCAAAGGAAAGCAAAGCTGTATAGAAATGTTGAGCTCGCTGTGGGGATTGTGAAACAGCTCAGCCGACTTCATGTTACAAAGGCAAACATGGTCAGAGCACCTCACTAATTGGTATACTGGATGGCACAGGCCCAATATGAGTGTTTTTGCCTTGTTTTATTTTATCATCTTCTGTTGTGTTTGGTTATTGTCTCTTGGAGGCCTGCTCTTTTCTGAAGGGAAATAGAGGGGAATATATGTAAGGAGGTAGGGAGGTCGAGTGTGTTGGAAGAAGTAGAGGGAGGGGAAACTGTGATTGGAATGAACTGAATGAGAGAAGAATCTATTTTTAATAAAAAATTAATTAATTAAAAACATGAGAGTCCCGGAGATAACCAAGTTTGGAGAGTATTACATTAACACAGTAGTTATTGATGTGGGGAAGGAAGGGCTGATAATATCCATTAGGATTTTACTTTCACCATGGCCATATGTTATTCAATCATCATTGGTTTCATAAAATAAAGCAGTAAAAATAAAGTGTTAATGTGAATAACTATATCAAGTATAAAACTTCCATTAATATTTGTAGCACAAATCTCTAAATGGTCTTATTAAATAAAAAAACTGAGGGGGGCCAGATATTGGGGTGAATTCTGAAAGGTCAGAGAAGCAGAACAAGCCACAGCTAACCTCACCTTGCCAACTTCTCAGCTGATCCTTTTTCCTTAAACTGGAAGCCTCTGAGTCCCCATCTGAATGGATCTCACCTGAACTACTGCCAAAAGCCTAAAAGCTTAAAAGCCTAAAAGCCTATAGTACCTGGTTATCATGCCTTATATACCTTTCTGCTTCCTGCCATCACTTCCTGAGATTAAAGGCATTTGTTTTTCCCAAGCAAGACATGAGATCTCAAGTGCTGGGATTAAAGGTGTGTGTTATCATTCCTGGCTGTTTTCAGTGTGGCCTTGAACTCACAGAGATCTGGATGGATCTCTGCCTCCAGAAAGCTAGGATTAAAGGTGTGTGTACCACTGCCTAACCTCTATGTTTAATATAGTGGTTGTTCTGTTCTCTGACCCCCAGATAAGTTTATTGTGGTGCACAATATATCAACCACAAATATTAGATTAGCTGTTCTCAACCTGTAGGTTGTGATCATTTGGGTATGGGTGTCATATATCATATATCCTGCATATCAGATATTTACATTATGATTCATAATAGTAGTAAAATTACAGCTATGAAGTAGCAACAAAATAAGTTTATGGTTGAGGGTCACCATAACATGAATAACCATATTAAGGGTTATAGCATTAGAAAAGTTGAGACCCACTGCATTAGATAGAATTGTTTCCTTTCTATCATAGGGATTTATTGAGCTGAAATAATGGTTTTACTTAACCTTATGTGAAGGATAGTACCAGCACGTAGGGACTCTGTAGGCTGAAAATATAGACTTAGTTCACCCGTCATAATGTGTTCAACAGTTATAATGGTCTTCTACATTAGTAGAAACTACTAATAATTGACAGTCTCACATAATAAATGATTTTGTAAATATGGACATAATATAATGGAGAAGCACCTAGGGAATCTGTCAATGCTAGATGTAATGAAATGGGGCGACATAGACTCTATTACTTACTGCCTCTAGATAATGTGGAAGCAGCCACAAAAGGCTGTATCCAACAAAGAGAGGGAACAGTAGTTTGCTAACTAGCAATGTTTAGAGAATCAAGATAATAGACACAAATACAGTCTTGACATTTGGGATCAGATTCTGTGTTAGTTACTTTTTTATGTGAGATACAGTATCTAGACAAAAGCAACCCAAGGAAAGAAAGGATTATTTGGGCCCAAAGTTTAAGAAAGTGTCTATAATAGTGTAGAAGTCAAGTAGGATCTTGAGGCAGCTGGTCACATTGTATCCTCAGTCAGAAAGAAGAGAACAGCAACTGACTGCTCTGGTCACTTACACATTGTTAGAATCTCAGCTTGGGGAATGATATCTCCTACACTGGATAGGTTTTTCCAAATAAAGTTCAACATAATCCCATCTAGGCATATCCAAAGGCCTACATTCCAGGTGATTCTAGAGCTCATTATATTCACAAATGAGATCCATCATCATTGGAACTCTGTGCTAAGTGGCCTCAGGTCACTGAGAAGATACAGTAAACTCAGGGAAAACATTAGTTTCATCATTTCAACAACTGTGGGTTCATTCAACATTTAAAAAAATAGATTTCACTAAAAATGAACTTACTTAACTGAGTGACCAAAAACATTTGATTTTTTTCTACTAAATTAAGAAATGACATGGAAAACCAATGAAATTAGGAAATACCAAATTGTAGTCAGATTGTATTTTATGAGAAAAGAATCTAATGTGAATTAAAAAAAAAGAGTGATAACAGTTGAAAATATCATTTGATCTAGTTGATAGCAACAGGAGAAATATGAGGCTGTCTGTCAGAGAAACAAGTAGTTATAAAGGCAGAGGCAATTCACACTGCTTATTATTCATTTTCATTTTCAAGGGCTATCAGAATAGGGAAGCCTCATATTCTAAAATATTAAACACCATCTTAAGAAGGCCGTCAATCAAGATGCTTCATGTATTTATGCTTTCATCTCCTGGTGCAACCTAATGTACTTTCCCAGAGTCACTGCTTTTCTCCCAATGACTCCCAAGTAATTGTATACATCATCAATTATCTTTGCTGACATTGTCTCTGATACTTCTGTCTTACTTAGGTAGCTTGTCTCATAATTCTGAAAGCCCAGTTGAAGCATTCTAGAAATGTTAATATGACAGGATAATTGTGATGACTTCTCCCAGTTCCTTCTTCCAGACCTTCATCCACAGTTGGTCCTCATTGTTTATGGCCTCTCCATCTGTGAATCTGTCTACTCACCAAAATTTATTTGTAAATGTCAACACTCATGAGACTTTTAGAATCATATAAGATTATGAGAAGGTTGGTAAAATTTGTTAGTTGTACATTATATATTTTCAGTTGTGATTTTAAATATACATATACATATATATATATATATATATTTTTTTTATATATATACATATATATATATATACATATATGTTATAATAAGATAAAAAGTATCATATCAGAGTTGAACAAGAAAATCCAACTGAAGGAAAACAGGATAAAAAAGGAGGCAAAAGAATCAGAGAAGGACTGGTTCATTCACTCAGGAATCCCATAAAAACACAAACTAGTAGCCATAGTATATTCACAGAGGATATGTTGCAGATCCATACTGGCCCCTGTGCATACTGTCTCAGTCTCTGAGTTCACATAAGCTTTACTCATTTCATTTAGTGACCTTGTTTTCTGCCCTCTACTATGACTCTTACACTCTTTTTGCTTCCTCTTCTGAGGAATTACCTGAGATCTAAGGGAGGTATTGAATGGAGACATCCCATTTATGTCTCTTACTCTCTGCCTAATGTCTGGCTGTAGGTCTGCTGCAGGAGGAAGCTATACCAGACTTTTCCCTTTTTTATATATATTATTTTCTTTTTCTTTTCTTTTCTTTTTTTTGTTTTTGTTTTTTTGAGACAGGGTTTCTCTGTGTAGCTTTGTGCCTTTCCTGGTACTTGCTTTGGAGACCAGGCTGGCCTCGAACTCACAAGGCAGACTTTTTTTCTTTTCAGCCACCAACCAGTTCCCAAAGTGTTACATGAAAACTTATTATTAGCTTTGAATGCTTGGACTCCCTTAGGCTCATTTCTGCCTAGCTCTTTTAACTTAAAATTGACCTGTTTATCTTTATCTACCTTTTCCATTGGAGCTTTTTACCTTTCTTTTCTTCTGTATATCTTCTTTTCAGTGCTTCTCATGTATGGCTGGCTGACCTCTGCTTGGTTTGTGGCCCTGAGCATCTCCCTCACTCTCTTGTCCTCCTTCTCTTGTTTCTTCCTGGAACCTACATTTCTCCTCATGTTTATTCCCTCTGCCTGCCAGCCCCATCGATGACCCTCTTTCCTACCTATTGGCCCTTCAGCTCTTTATTAGACCAATCCAATGCCTTTGGCAGGCAAGGTGGAATAAATGCAACACATTAAACACACATCCTTACATTGTTAAACAAATGCAGCGTAAACAAATGTAACATACCTTTAAATAGTTATAGTAATATGTAATATGCTGTAGAATAATTCTCTTGTACACTGTAAAGATTTGTCACTCGAACTGGTTTAATAAAATGGTGGGCAACCAAATTAAGGATGATGGGAAGAAGAAGGGCTGAGTCAGAGAGTCGCTGGCAAATGCAGAGAAGCAAGATGAGAACAGCGTACTGAAAAAAGGTACCAAGCCACATGGCTAATCATAGATGAGAATTATGAGTTAATTTAAGTGTAAGCGTTAGCTAGTAACAAGCCTGAGCTATCAAACAAGCATTTATAATTCATATAAACCTCTGTGTGTTTATTTGGGAATTGTTGGGCAAGAAAGAACCATCCATTTACAGTAACATATTTTTGGACAAATAAAATAATTTTCCACAACAGGAAGCTTCTCTGATGATGCCTGAACAAGAAACTGATCTGTCAGTACAGCAGAGTATTACTGATTTTATTTTTAATTTTTTAGATTAAAAGTATTTAATTTTATTCTAGGTCTCTGGGCTATCTAGTCTCAGGCTCATGATCATCCAAGCTGTATGGTGCTGTGGGATGTTCTGTATGTTAAATGTGTTGCTCTGATTGGTTAATAAATAAAACATTGATTGGCCAGTAACCAGGCAGGAAGTATAGGCAGGACAAGGAAAGAAGAGAATTTGGGGAAGTGGAAGGCTGAGGCAGAGAGACACTGCCAGCTGCAGCCATGAGAAGATGTTAAGATACCGGTAAGCCATGAGCCACGTGGCAACTTATAGATTAATAGAAATGGGTTAATTTAAGATATAAGGACAACTAAGTAGAAGCCTGCCATGGCCATACAGTTTATAAGTAATATAAGTCTCTGTGTGTTTACTTGGTTGGGTCTGAGCAGCTGTGAGACTGACAGGTGAAAGAGATTTGTCCTGACCGTGGGCCAGGCAAGAAAGCTCTAGCTACAGTATGTCTTTAATCTCCTGAAGTAGGCCTTAAGTTGAATCAGTTATTGGTTGGTTACTCCCATAAGCTTTGTGCCACTATTGCCCTAGCAAATCTTAGAGGCAGCACATCATTGTAGACCAAAGGGTTTGTGGCTATCTTGGTTTTTATGTTTCTCTTTTGCTAGTGTGCAGAATACCTTACTGTAACAAAGATACTAAAACAAAGGGGTAAAGACTCTTTGTAGGCACCAGCTCTACTTCCTTCTGTTCAATGAGTTGTGTAGGTGTTATCTTCAGTGACTTGTCAGTTTGTGGAGAACAACCTATTGTCTGGGCATCAACCTGTGTTGTTATGGCCAACAGTTTAATTAAATATAATCCGCTCTAACTAGATATAATTAGATGTAGCAAAAAATATTAATTAGATGCAACCCAAGGACTGGAAGCTTCATTTGGTTGACAATAGATGGCCAAGTGGAACTCTGTCTTCCTCATTGTTTAGTGCTTTCATTTAGATATCCTTTATATATGTATATATTTTTGGAATCTTCTAGTGTATTGTTTCCATACTATCCCTCAAATTCCCCTTAATTTTAGCTGTTCCTCCTAAATTCCGTCCCTCACCTGAGTGTTTTGAAGTATGTGTAGTGTAATAGTTTTCACATATCTTTTGTCTTTCTGATTTTCTTGTTTAAATTGGAATCCAAAGGGACTGCATTAAAAAAAATCAATCAAACAAACAAACAAACAAACAAAAAAAACAAATGTTAGTAACTTTTGCTAAATACCCATGTCAATACCTCTGGTTCAATGGAAATAAATGAGACGTGTAGTGTATTTAGATTACATTACTTAGAAATACACAATGTAAGATTATCTACTGAGCAATCGCTGATATTGAGGTCAGAACCTCAAGGGTCTCAACCATCCATGGATGCTACTCTACTTATGTAGGTACTGAATGAATTTACTCAACTTGACACTAGCTTGATTTTCCTGCGAAGAGGGACACTCATTTGAGGAATTGCCTATACAAGATTTATTAGATTGCTGATTGATGGTGGAGGAGTCAGCTCACTGTAAAAGCTGCCCAGCTAGGGCAGATAGTTCTCAATTGTGTAGGAAAGCAATCTGAGCAAGCCAATAAGTGGCATTTCTCTCCAGACATTCCTTCAGTTTCTGGCCTGGATTCCCTTGATGATGGATTATAACATGTAAGCCAAATGAGCCCATTCCTCTCCAGTTATTTTGGTTAGTATTTTATCAAAGAAATAAGAAATACATTAGGAAAGTAATGTTATATACTGAAAAACTGGCCATATATTAAAAAAAATCTAAGTCAAAACTACATGTATAGCACCTAACCTATTTAGTGATACATTATTTCAGAATAATCTGTTTGTTCATGACCATGTGTCTGAGACCTATTACTCATTATTGTTATCAAGAATCACAAAAACATATCATACTGCTCCTCACTGGCTTATGAACATATACAAAATTCAAATTTCAAAGTGAACTTATAAAAGTATCACTTTTGTATCAAAGTAAAGGTCATCAACCAACTCAAGTTCTATCTGTATTTTTATCTAGAAATGATGCTTCTTCAGTTTATGCAATCCTGTAGTTGGTGCCATTCTAGAATATAACTACTGTAACCATAAAAAATGGAAAACGACTCATTTTCAAAAGTGTCTTGGGGAAATTTAGGTCTATACACAGAAGAACAAGAAATACTGGATCCCTACTAGTGTCTGCTAGTATAGCTAACACCATCCAAATTAAAAACTGGAATTAGAAAATTATTAACAGTCAAGCTTGCCTAATGACATGCAGATAGGACAAGGCCAGGCACTTGAAGCACTTTAAAATAAAGAGAATGTAAACTTTGGAAATGAATCCACACATTTTTGCCTTTGGAAAAATATACAAACATAAATGACAGATGACATATAAGATAGCATCCCCACGATTACTCAGTCAATAAGGAAAGTAGGAGGGTGATTAGCATTTGGTGTTCTAAAATGTGTTCCTAGTATTCTATTGACATTTTCCCCACCATTAGATTGATAATAAACAAATGCTAAAAACCAGACACATACTTAATATCAGGCATTCACGTCTGACTTAAATAATCTATACAGCATTGTATTTATTACAGGTAAAAAATAGAACATTAATAATATGAGGTTAATTTTACAAGTTCCCACCCATAGATGATGAGCTAATTGATGCTGAGAGAGGGAGCATCATTTTACTCCAATGATGGGCCTCTTAATATGTTATTTAAACTTAAGTGTTAAGCCATAACACATAAACACATAAACAAAAATAAATGGACTCAGAAGGTTATATCTGTCTGTCTGTCTGTCTATCTATCTATCTATCTATCTATCATTTATCTATCATCTACCTATCATTATCTATCATTTATCTATCTGAATAGACATATAGATATAATTTTAAAAGGTCATAAATTTGAGGATTTGGGGGAATCACTGGAGAAGTTGGACAAGAAGGGTTGTACAAATTATATAAATATACTACTTATATATGAAATCCTTAAGAATAATAAAAATAAGTATAATTTTAAAAGAGTATTAATAAAAAGCAAACCACATGCATTATTTTATTCCATCACTGGCTAACCTGTCATGTTTTGTTTGGTCATTTATGAGAAATAAGGACTACTTTTATTACTTGGGTTTAATAGAAGCTGAATGTTTTTACACCAGACACATCCAATAAAATGTCATTTTTAAAAAGTATACTACAGCAAATGATTATAAATATAAAAGGCAAATCCTAAAAACTATATGAAATCATATTCTTATAAAATGTTCCAACTATAAATACTTAGCATAGTACTACTCCTGTCTCACTTTTGCTATCACATTAATGATTATATATATATGACATATGATATATATGACATATGATATATATGAAAGAATATATACTCTTTCAAATATCCATAATTAAGTCCATGAATTCCATTAGAGAAAATGGCATAATTAATTACTCATTAGATTGTGTTCTATAATATATAAAACATTGAGTTCACCACTCTTTGATTTGTCAACTAGAAACATTCTTAGAATTTTTCCCCAAAGGTGAAGTTTGAGAAAAATGTATGCTCTAGCTTATGTTTTTACCATGTGAATAAAAACTATTTTTGGCTGTGTTTTCAAGGAAGACAGATTTGAAAACCATTCCTTTAAATCTTAAGTAACTTTGGACTCATAGTCTCAAGGAAAATTCCTACATAGCACCATCTTATGTTCACCCTTGTATTTTGAACTTGTCTGCAATTTACATATTGATACAATGGTAGACAACAGAAATATGTTACTGATATACCTTAGCCACGTTATTTCACTAACAGAAAACTGATGGCTCTGAAATAAGGCACTTGTAGAATAATCTGCTTGCCAATCTGGTATGCAAGCTGCTTTGAACTCTACCCAGTATAGCTTTTCTTATATTCAAAACATTGTAATAAACAAAATAAACTTGCTTCTGCTTTTTCTTGTGCAATGTTGTCTCCATAGATGAATGTGTTACGCTTAACAATTTCTACCTTCTGTCAGTGTGTGTTTTTCTCCATGTGTGTGTTTTGTATGTGGGTGGCCTATGTGGGCAGGAGTGCATGACTCCAGAGGCCAGAAGAGAACTTTGGATGTCCTGATCTCTCTCCACATTTTTCTTATTCTGTTACTCATCATGGAGCTAAGATATCATGGTTGATAAGCCCCAATGATCCTCTTATCCACCTGTGTGTGCTCCCTGCCCAACAGTGCTGATCTTACAGGTGTGGATGTGGGCATGATATTTTTTTTGTCTCTGAGGTTCTGAACTCAGATACACATGCTTGTGAAGCAAGTGCTCACACCCCAATTCATCTCATTATTCTCTCATAGATGTATGCTGTTGAGGTTCTCATGTTAACTATCTTTCCAATCATAACATATGTGCTGCTTCTGTGTATTGTTCCTTTATTTAAATGAACTAACTCATGATGATATCAACCTTCTTTAAATATCTGTACATTTTCCCAATAGGTAATATTAATTGCATACCTGTTCTTTTGGCCAAAATGTCTTTATTAAATGCAACACTTGGTGTTGTTATCTTGCACTAATATAGCATTTGAGGTGACTGAAATCTGTGAACCTGTATAATAACCGTCTTGTGGGAAAGGGCCAGACTCCATGCCATGCTATGTTTCTATGATATAGCATACAACTATGCATATAGTAAGCCTTGATACAAAATTTTCCAAAAATTTGGCACATCTTTAGGTTTTTTTTTATGCTTGAAATGTAAAGACTGAACTGGAAAAGCCTGTCCAGTACCTATTTTGCTATTCTATTTGTTGAATACTAAGTTAAATTATTCTCCAAAATAATTGGGATATCTCCTAGACAAAACAAGATTGCTGAAATCATAAACTATATCAGCTGTGGTTGCCTGCACATCACCTTCATAAAGTGAATCTACTCAACATTCCATCACTGGGGACAAATTCATTAGGCACACCCTCCCTGAGGATATATAAGTACTTAATAATTGCTGGGAGAGAAAGATCCAACTCAGTGGTGTACCAGCTGAGGAAAATTGTCCATACTAAAGTACATGATCCACACACACACTCATGCAAGCAAAAATTAAATGAAGTGGATAACAAAGCATGACATGAAAATGGGAGAAGAAATTCTTAAGGAGAAAATAGGGTTCTGAGTGCAAGAATAACACAAGAAATTAGGAGCTAACATGCTCAAGATATGATATGTATATATTTATCCATCTATAAAATATACATACACACACACATACATATAGAAACACACACACATTATATATATAAAGAAAAGGAGGCAATGAGATTGAAAGTGAAAAAGGAAGGAGAGTTTGGAGTTAGGAAAGAGAAGGAGGAAATGAAGTTATATTACAGATCCCCCATTTTTTTTTAAATGTTAGCTATGTAACAGCAGCAATAATGAATCTTACTGATATTTCCTTAGTTTTCTGCAGCCTTCCATGTGGTGTGTTTAGGAAGTATTCTATTCCTGTCTCTGTTTTTTCAGGATTTGTTGCTTATATTAAAACAAAACAAAGAAACCTGTTTGCAATTCAGTGTGTGATCCATCTTTACAGAATATTTCCTTTCTTGTCTTTATTATTGCAATTAAAACTTACTCTCATTTATTTTGATACAGTATTATTCCTTTTACTTTTCAGAGAGGTCCTTGATAGTGCATATTCAGAATCTGCTTGCTTCAGAAGTAGTTTTACTAAATACATATTAACCAGTGAGAAAGTCTCTAGCCCATGCCTTTCTAAAGACAGAAACACAACCAATTGTGGAAAATATAAAAAAAAAATGTGTAAATATTATATATACACCCCTAGTGCATTAATTAATTGTGAATTATATAAAAACAATTTGTTTATCATTTTGGATCTTATTCTTTGCTGGAAGGCCTCTCCATCAAAATAAAAGCTCACAGGTATATCATGTCCTTACACTTGCATGGCAAATAATTAACCACTGAGCCACTTCCTCAGCCCTAAACCTTTCAATTCCAAGGACTTTATACCTTAAACATATTGTTCAAGGCTACAATTTAGCATAAACTTCTCAAAGGCTGTATTATTTTTGCTAGATAATTGGGTTTGTTTTGATTTATTTTATCTCTGCTATATGTCCACCATAAATATCTAGAATAATTATTTACAATTTTATATACTTTATAAAAAACTAATAATAAATTAATTTTAATCATTAATTATTTAAAAATTTTGTAAATCTGCCAGGTGGTGGTGGCACACGCCTTTAATCCCAGCACTCGGGACGCAGAGCCAGGCGGATATCTGTGAGTTCGAGGCCAGCCTAATTTACTGAGCGAAATCCAGGAAAGGTGCAAAGCTACACAGCAAAACCCTGTCTCAGAAAAACCAAATAGATAAAAATTTGGAAATCCATTAACTAATTAATAAATCACTAAATTCATATATAAATATATGTAACCAGATACAAAGCTAGTAGCCTTTTTATATTTCACATCGTTGTGTTTTTGAACAGTGTCCAAAAGATTTCTCAGACAATGTAAGCTTTTGCTCTTGCTATGTATAGTCGCCAATACATTGAAGACAAGTCCCTGTTGCTGAAGTCACCCTTCATTTTGGACACATAATTTGGAAGATCCCAATTGTATCTGACCTGAAATCGTCTTTCCTAATGAGTAGCTTTCATATTACCAGAAGATGCTATTCCAGAATACAATAACTACAACCAATAGTCATCAACTGTATTACAGTTGAACTACATAATGACCAGCATCAGAAGATTTTATAAGGGTGCAATCATGGAACTCATATTTTAGTGGTAAGCAATACCTTTCTATTTAGACTTATAACACTCTCAAAAAGAGAGAAATCATGCCTAGTACTGAAAACATAGCCACTAACCAAGCACAAGTGAGTTGATGAGTCTTAGAGTGAAACCTACTACCTTCACTCTACTAAATTACCATGATTCCTAACTGCATTATAAATTCTCATCCTTGTACCCGGGAATAAGTGTCAATTTCAGTCCTGATCAACAAAATGTCTCTTTGCTTCAGATGAGACTATTAAACACACACACACACACACACACACACACACACACACACACACACAAAACAAAAAAAAAAACCAAAAAAACAAAACAAAACAAACAAACAAACAAAAAAACACAACTTATGGTGAACAACTCAGCCTCAGAGAATGAATCTACAAGTCAATTTCCATATCTGAGATCAAGGAACATCACAGAAGTGCTGGGAAACCAGAAGAGAAGGAAACCGCTGTGAGTCGGTGTCTCCTGGAAATGAATAAGAAACTGTACCAATGATAGCTCAACCATATGGTAACCTAAAATGACCTGAATAAAGACAATACTGATAGACATGAGATCATAAAAAGGGGAAATTTCATAGGCAACCATGGAATGGTGAGAGAGGAAGAATTAGTCTTCTCCAGGATGTGCCTCTTAATTGGATATCCAATGCCAAGTAATCAGTCCTAAGTTTATGTATATATATATATATATATATATATATTCAACAATATATATATATATATATATTCAACAATAAACAGACTGAGCATGTTATATTTATATATAAATGCATTCAAAAGTATATACAACAATAATATGAAAAGGAAAAGAGGCCATGAATTTGAGAAAAAATGGGGCAGGGGTAGAGGGAGAAATTATAAAATTATATTATAATTTAAATAAATGAATATTTTTGAAAAGTAGTATAAAAGGAAGAAATAGAAAAATAAATACAGTGATGGTAGATATGGCTCAATTGTGTACGATACAAAATGATGAAAATCTGACTTCAGATCCCTAAAACGCATGAAAAAATCAGGTGTGGCCACTAGTGCTATGCAGAGCAGGGACAGGCAGATCAATAGGGTTTGCCGACTGCCAGCATAGCATCAATTTAGTGAGAGCCTTTCCCTGAAGGGAATAAAGTAGAGAGTGATGATGCAGGACAGCAGACATCCTCTTCTGGCTTCTGTGCATGTGCATAGACTTTTATGAATGTGCACATGCACCATACACACACACACAGAGAGAGAAAGAGAGAGAGAGAGAGAGAGAGAGAGAGAGAGAGAGAGAGAGAGAGAGAGAGAAGAGAGAGAGAGAAACAGAGACAGAGACAGAGACAGAGAGACAGAGTTAGAATACCATGCAATTATTAAAACTTGATTGCTTTTAAAGAGTTGCTACAAAGGAAAATAATCAAAGATCACTAAGCTAATTTTGCTTCTTATAAGAAATATCTCCTTTTTTGATGTGACAACCTAAGGTTAGCGATGCCCCTTCTTGGGCACTTTCCATTTGAAATACAATCTCTTTTTTAGGAGCTTTTTAGGAAAAAGAATACATGGAACATACACCTTGCAGGAGAGTAGGAAGGCAAGGTTTCTGGAAAAGAACAAAGAATAGGTTAGGCTGCCTCAAATCTTTGTTCTTTGTGGTTTTTACTGAGGGTTAAGATGGAGTCAGAGTGAATCAAACTTCTGAGTTCAAACCACACACATTTTAATTCAAGAGAGGAAGAAATAGCTGTCTCCATTTTTGCTTAACTTTGTTGACAGCTAATAGTCTCATTGTGTGTTTGTGTGTGTGTGTGTGTGTGTGTGTGTGAGAGAGAGAGAGAGAGAGAGACAGAGAGAGAGACAGAGACAGAGACAGAGACAGAGGAAGAGAGAGGAAGAGAGAGGAAGAGAGAGGAAGAGCAATAAAGAATGTCATTTTTGGGTGCCTTCCCCTTGGCTTTGTGTGTGTTCTCAGGTCTCTCCCTTGCTGAGAGGTGGCAAATGTACTAGCAATGCAACGCATACAACTCCTGTATCTGCTTCTACCTCCCCAGTGCAGGCATAACAATCATATATCACTACATAAGGCAAAATTTTACGTGGAGGCTTGGGATTAAACACATGTCTATGTGCTTATGTAGCAAGAACTACATTGACTATCCATCTTACAGCCCTTGATTGGCAAGTTTCTTTGAAAATGAGCACCTGGTAAAAATACACCATCTAAGAATAAACATACATTTGAATTCTAACCAGCTAAAGAGATTGTGAGCTCATTAGCCAAGAACTTTGAAGAGAGAATAAACTCACCCAAACTCTGGGAAGCTGGTGATTCTAAATCTTCGCACTTCTGTGTGATTTTTAAACCCCTGTGGCCAAAAAATGCTCCCTCCAAAATTCAGGAGATGTGGTCCTGTAGAATGCTAATAACCACAGCTAAGCTGAATAGAAAATGACAAGCTATATCTGAATGTTCCCTCTCCTTATGAATACATTTCCTTCTTCCTTTCTAGCAACAAAGACTCCTGTGATAAATGACTCTGTGATGTACATTAGCTCCCAAACATTAAATTATGCTTCTTACCCCAGGACTTATCATTCACAGAACATATAGCATACCCAGAAGGTCCTTCCGATGAGCAATACTGCTTGCTAGAGCTGAACCAATTTTAAATCTCTCTAGTCTAGCAATGAAATTACTTGTTCACCTGATTGTTTTATTCAACTAATGATTTTGCAATACCACATTCAATTGAATAATTGTACAAGAGAGATGTTGAAGGCCCATCTTTTCCAGATTAGAATAATTTACAAATGCAGTTTTTCTATTCCATTAAGCAGTGCCACCTTTTAATGAGACATAAGCACAAAGCAGACACAATGATATGTAACAAACTGGAAAATGAAAATACAATTTGAACAGGCAGAAATGTTAGCGAGATAGTGTGTAGGAAGAAGGATTTATCTCCAGGCAAAACGATTACTGGTTGAAACCCTTGTACAGTATGAATGTGTGCATACACACACAAACACAAACATATGCATATGCAAACACACAAATGCACATGAAAATGCACAGATAGGGAAATACACACAGACTCATGCATGCACATATGCACACAAATGCATCTACACAGAGGCACAAGCATGTGCACATATGCATATGCAGATGTACGTACACATACAGTTACACAGAAGCACACGCAAATACACATTAACATATTTAACAATAAATAAATTGAAGTCTAAAAAAAATTGATGTGTTCTTTACCTTGTATACTTAATTTGTATTAGATCTAACATAAGAAATCTTAGGCCGGGTGGTGGTGGCGCACACCTTTAATCCCAGCACTCGGGAGGCAGAGCCAGGCAGATCTCTATGAGTTCAAGGCCAGCCTGGGCTACCAAGTGAGTTCCAGGAAAGGCGCAAAGCTACACAGAGAAACCCTGTCTCAAAAAACCAAAAAAAAAAAAAAAAAAATCTTAGAATGAGCTTGCTCATCTGCCAATAGACTGAGCCCTGTCCTTGTAGAATGAGTGGATAATATGTGTATCTATTTTCTACTTGAAAACTTAAAGGAAAGTTTTTTGTTGTATTTGCCCTTTCTCCGTGTTCATACCCCAGGTAATTTTCCTGTGCTTTAGACACAGGGTCCCTCTTTAAAGTCAGTTTAATCTGACATTCTGATGTTAGCTATAAAGGCCCCATTTGGATGCCAGATGGAAGGACAATTTATATCTCCTGAGGGTGCCTGGCTACAGGCCATAGGTTACTTATTTCTGTTTTTTAGTTAAACTGTGAAATGAGAATTTGATGAGACATGCCACTTTATTAAATAATAACACGTAACTTCATAGTAGTTTTAATGTATCTATAAATAAATAAGGAAAAACTAAAAATTGCATTACTTAATCAAATGTTTATAATTTTTATGATGTCATTCACAATAAATGCTAATTTCTAATAAAAGGTATATATTGTATCAACTACCAGCCTTATATTTAAATTAAATAGCTAAATACTGCTATTTTTATATTGAGTTTCACAGTATGTGGTGATGCAGAATCCTTAATTCTATAGAAATACCAGTTTATTGCATATAAGGATATTTAATTGGTGTCACAGACTACTGATTTATATACCCTGTAGATTTTGTGTGTATGACTTCAGGAATGGGTGCTATATTGTGGGACCTGTGTTTTTTCAGCTTACCTCCATCCAGAACAGATTTATTTGCAGATTGTTTATGTAGTAAACAGAGTCTGATCATCAAAGGCAAGAAATAATTCTGAGTAAAGCTTTCTACTAAAACTTCATGATTTATCCCTTCTTATAGAATCTGTATTGATGTCAGGAAGGAAGACTGCAAGTTGTAACAGCAAAATATCTAATTATCTTAGAACTCATATATCTTTGCTGGGGAGCTAGTCCAAAACCAAGCCAGCTGGAAGTGTCTATAGTCTTAAAATTGGAGCAATGGGAAAGCTGGAAGAAAGAAGAGCCTGAGAACCTGTAGGTCGGCTGTGAAATTGTGGCTCCCAGAAATGACAGGAAAGCAATGCAAATGATACCTAAATAACAGGGCTGCCTAAACAAGAGCTTAAAAGTGATGTCAACAACAGATGTGCTAAGGTGGAAGGGGGAACTCTCATGGGCCCAACCCACAGACAATCCTGAAAACAACTAATGGTTCCTGAAAACAGGAGAAGTAGCCCTTCCTAGGAGTGAGCCTTCTGATGTGTTATTCAGTACTAAGTGGTCAGACCTGACATCATAGATATAGAAGCAACACCAGACAGCCATAGTAGGTTGTTATTATATATTCGTTTGTATGTGTGTGTGTTCACTTTTGTGTGTGCATTCCTGCACATGTGTCTGAATGCATGTCTGTGCATGACTCTGTGTGTGCACACAAGCATGTTTGTGTGTCTCTGTGTGTGTCTTTGTGTGTGTGTGTGTGTGTGTGTGAAAAGACAAAGAAGAAAAGGTCATGAATTTGTAAAGGATTGGTGGACAAAAAAAAAGAAAGAGAAAGCAAAGTGAGGATGGAGGTAGCGAAGCAAAGAGGGAAATTATGCAATTACCTTTTCATTAAAATTATAAAAAGAAAAATACAAATAAATCATTAAAAAAAGAAAAGAAAGAGAAAGCCAGTGATATCAGAGTGTGGGTAATCCCTTATATGGACATAAACACTTGCAGTTTGTACTTTGAAGCAATAGGCTGGAGGTCTTCCACAGAGGTATGGCCCAGGTATGGACCAGTGCTGTACTGTGGTCAGGGATTGACAGTGAAGGCAGAGGAAGATGCACTACCCCGCAGAAAACGCAAATGGATGTTGACCAAGCTACTGGGTGCTCTTGAGTGAGAAATTAAATATTTTTCCATCTAGACTTATGAGGCCTGGATATTTTCCTGATTTATTCAGTGATGATATTCAGTGAGGATATTTTCCTGATTTATTCAGCTTCATTGCTCTACAAGCACATGTAATTTGTGAGTAGCAAATGGGAATTCCTTTGGAGCCTGATGACAAGAATATCTCTTGCCGGGTGGCAGTGTCAAATGCCTTTAATCCCAGCACTCGGAAGGCAGAGTCAGGCAGATCTTTATGAGTTTGAGGCCAGCCTGGTCTACAGGACAGGCACCAAAATTACCAAAATTACACAGAGAAATGCTGTCTAAAAAAAAACCCATCAACAACAAAGAAAATCTGTGCTTTGATTTAGAAGAGAAACATGTGGAAAACAGAAACCTTATAAAATGACTATCCATACTGTTACTTTCTCCTAAAGATTGCTTCTCCCTAGTTATAATCTATTATATATTTTAATTGGCTACTTATATTCTCCTAAACTCAAAACAACACAGGACCAAATCCTAAAATTCTGGGCTGATGTCAGTTTTCCATCCCACCTCAGCTGTAGAATTTATTAAATGTGATACTTGGAAACTATTTCCAATTGTTCTATATCTCCGTGTCTCATCTATACAATGGAGTTAACTATTGTGAGTCAAACTCAGAAAGAACTCTAACTGTGGTAATTATTTAATGAACACAGGATAAGCTGCAGAGGTTGCTCTCCTGCACTGGAAATAAGAGTCAAATCTTCATTGGACTCTTTGAGTGAGGCAGTTTTCGAAAGGCATCATCATGGAGTCTTTGAAATTAAGCCCCCTAACATGTTAATGACCCCTAAGATATATCCCATTTCTTATTTACAGTTCTCAGAACTCAGAATATTTAAAGGAAATCATTTTACTAGTCAATAGAGTGTCTAGTGATTTTTCATGCTGAATCCACATGTGCATATTGCAAAGTGTTTCTGAATATACTTTTATTACTGAAATAGTATAATTTCTGATATTTAGAATTTATAAAGTTAATGAATTTTTGCAGGACCCATTTTCAAAACATATAATTTGTGAAATGCAAAAGCCTATCTCGCTTCTCTCAGAAAAGGAACCATCCTGGCCCAGCAACAGTGTATTCACATCAGAAATGTCACAAAGGGGACCATTTTCCTGTAATACATCATATTTCTGTTTAGATTGAAAGTGATAAAGAGGGCTAGGCAAAATAATAGATGACATGTCTCATTCCTAATGCTTTTTTATTCTAAAAATCCCCAAAGCCATCTGTTATCTATATGTCAGGGTGTTACAAGTGACTGACATTTTTCTTTTCTGTTGGAAAAGAAACTGATCAGAGTGTCAAGCAGAGTTCATTTAAAACCATATGGGGATTTGAATAGGGCACATATTTAAATACAACATTTTCATTACTTTTGGTATTTACAAGTTTAGATGAGATGTTTCACTGTCTATCCGTCTCATGGAAACCACAGAGCACAGTTCCAAATCAGGCAGAAACTTAGGAACTGCATAGGCAAAGTAAAGTGAAAACTGGATCTGATTTGTGGATAAATCTAGAATACTAAAGGGAGTCAATCTAGTAACATTTCTTCATATATAATATATATGGCATGTTCACCACTTGCATGCCCAGTGACTAAGAGGTCAAAATAGGGAATCATATCAACTGGAACTGGAGTTACAGCTGAATGTGAACTGCCATTGCTATCTTGGGAATCAAACCTGCAGCCTGTATGCTCTTTACAGTGGAGTTTCTTCTCTCTCATTTATTTACATGTTAGCCATGTATTTGCTTCAAGTTTCTCTTTTTTCAGTATGTATTTATAATTTTAATCATAAAATTGTTATTAAAGACTTTAAGAAGAGTGGTGTAGAAGTACAGAGAAAGAAGTGCTTTCTTTTATTAAAGTAGGCTTATAAGTTTTGGTGGTTTGAGCTATCAGGAAAATGCTTCAAGGACTTGAGATGCTTCTTTTCTTCTCATTATTACTAGCATGTAATTCAGAACACATCACTGTTCTTTATCACAGAGAAATAGACTTAGTGAGTATAACCCTTTTCAGTTGTCTTAAACTCTGTCCTTTTCCTGTCAGGTAATGGGACAGCAAGCAGTGCTGACCCATCTGTAAGCAAAGTAAATAGCTCCAATGGGAGACACTATTTTAGATTTACATTTTAGAATTTCCCTCCTTCTCTCTTCCTCCCTTCTCCCTCATTCCCTCTCTTCTTTCTTCCCCTCCTTCTTCCTTTTATTTCTTTATTTCTTGGTACCTAATTAAGGATGGTCTTAAACTCTTGACCCTTGTGCTCCTCACCTCCTAATCATTTGGGTTACGGGCATATACTACCTTGTTTTACATAGTTTTAAAGACAAATCCAGACCACCATTCATACAAACCAAGCACTATACAAATTGAGTTACATGCTTATATAATGTGTCTGTTGTTTTGTTGTGTTTTTATGCGATGGTGTCTCATTATGTAGTTCTAGCTTAGTTGAAATTTGCTAGATCGACCAAGCCAGTTTCAACTTAGAGATCCACTAACATCTGCTTCCTGAGTGCTGAAATTTAGAGTTTTTAAGAAGTGATCATCTATTTACATTTTCCCCAGCAATTCCAAAAATTACTTGTGCCAGAATTTGAGTTAAAATTTTCCCCTTGTGTTGCTTTCCCCTTGCTTTTGTGTGTCTGTGTTGTGCTTGCATGTGGGAATGCATATATGCATGTTCTTATGTGTGTGAGCTTGTGCATGTGTATCCATGTGTGTGTAAAGGCCGCAACATTGAGAGCAGGAGAACTACTCAATTGTTCTCTACCCTATTTGTTGAGTAGACTCTCCCAAAAGAATGAACTTGCTCCAATGTCTTTCTCCACCTTCCAGGCACTGCAATTGGAAGGAAGAGTGTTTGATATACCCATCTAACAGTAATGAGAATTCATATATATATATATATATATTGAGAGAGAGAGAGAGAGAAAGAATTCAACCAATATCTTAGTTCATAAAGAATATAGAAAGGAAATGTAGTGGTACATTATGATTAAGGGATAGGAGGGTGAAAAAATAGGGAAAAAAAAAACAGACAATACTAAACAAGGGACAGGGATAAGACTTAATCTGGTCCTGAGACAAAGATTTTTAAGAAGAAATATAGTGATCCTTTATTTGTACTGAAATGTGATTTTATTTGTATGTTAATAAATAAAGCTGCCTGGGGGTCAGAGCTAATAGCCATAGTAGAAGCTGGGCAGTGGTGGTGCACGTCTTTAACCACAGCTCTTGGGAGGCAGATCTAGGCGGATCTCTGTGTGTTCAAGGATACAGGCAGCATGGAGACAC
Organism: Peromyscus leucopus; assembly: GCF_004664715.2. Classification (NCBI taxonomy): domain Eukaryota; kingdom Metazoa; phylum Chordata; class Mammalia; order Rodentia; family Cricetidae; genus Peromyscus; species Peromyscus leucopus. The sequence continues at coordinate 92,192,590 of NC_051065.1, forward strand.
ATGCCTTTAATCTCAATACCAATCATAGAAGACCTGGAGGTCTGTACAGACAGGCAGTGACTAGGAGGTCATGTGGTTGGGTTTACAACCAAAGAGAAGGCAAAATAGAAAGTCAATAAAAAGACAGACAGGAAAGAGCTCTCTTGCTGAGGAGGCCAGCAGCAGCAGTGAAGGATAGGTTTTTAGCTCTTAGCTCTGACCTCTTGGGCTTTCATCTCTGCATTGGCTCTGTGTTTCTAATTTAACAAGACGGTTAAATGCACAAAGAAATATGAAACATACAGTATTTGTTGAGATAATTTTCCCTGCAAAAGGACAATAATTAATCTGGATTCATATTAATAATTATAGGCAGTGCTTTATGATTGATAGTCTGTTTACCTGTCAACTATATCCAGACACTTAAATGAATGTTGCAGTCCAACACGGTAATGTTTGCAATAAGATAAACATATCGAGAAATTTCAGATTTTCCAATTTTGTATAAAATCCATCATCATCCTAGAAAGGAAATTGATATCACTGCTACTAATCCATTATTAGAAACTTACATGTCACAGAAGATCATGAGAAGATCATAAAAGGAAGGAACAGAGAAACTCAGAAAGATAAAAGAAAGCTTGCAAAGGCTGTGACTTAGTGTAGATATTGTCTCATCTACTTCCAAACATTATGAATTGATCAATCACAGAGAGAAACTCTACATTTCCAAAGCTCAAAGTTCTTACTTTTAAATTTTAATCACATACATCATAATAAAGAATATTTTCTCACTAATGCAATGCATGGCAGGGTTAACTTTATAGATACTAGCTCAGTAGATTTTAATTAACACATATACAAATATTGTTTGCTTTCATAGTTTAGATTTGTTCTAATCCATCATTTTTTGCAAGGAAAAATACATCGTCACTGCTATATTACAACTTGTAACTGAAAAGGACTAATCTTTTATAACAGGAATATAAAATGCTGAGAAATGAGTATTAAACCTGGAGTTTTCAAAATGATCTTTAAGAGAAGAGAAATGACTAAGTGCATAAGGGATCTTTCTACTCTTGGAATGGACACAAATTTTAATCCTAGCACTTTCATTTACCTGCTCACAACTGCCTGTAACTCTATGTCTAGCATATCCAACAACATTTTTTGGTCTCCTACAGAAACTGCATGCACACACACACACACACACACATACACTGTCACACATACTACACACACATACACACACAAACACAAATGAAAATCAAATTAAAGTTTTAGGGAGGAGAAGAGTGAGGAGAAATTGTCATTGATATGTTAAATAAATAAATAAAATACTATTAAGAAAATAAAATAAATTTTTAGAAAAAGAAAATCTTTTATTTCAGTTCTACCAATGTCTGTTAACTTTTGTGCCTAATTTGTTTCCTCTGAGTTTCTGGGCCATCATCTTTAAATGGTTAAGTAAGATATCTCAACAAATTTTCAAATTCTCAGATCATCTCCCTTTTTGTGTTCTGCTCTTCTTTCTCTTTTGAAACAACCTATAGAAGCTAGAATTTCTTTTGCCCAAGGTGTGTGGATGTGAGGGGAGTGGATATGAGTCTCTTTTTTTCCCAAGTACGCTACTCAGAAATGATCAGGCTTAAAGGTCATTGTAGATGTATCCATTCTCTTATTATCAGTTCAAGTACCACCTCCTGTAGTCCTGGCAACACTACTTTTTCCAGTGCCACAATTACCATTCCTTGGACTTTGAAATGCTCTATGAAAGATTAGCTACAAATTAGAAAAAACAGGAGAAAGAGGGATCCAGTAGGCCTTTGTCGAAGACCATTAAGGAAAGGCTATTTCTTTCTTGTAAAACGTGGTTATATTTAAAGATTTGTTTCTATTTTGTTCTTCTCAATTTCTGTTTTAATATTTTCAGTTGCATGATATTTGGTCAAATGAATGGGATCTGAGTTGTATCTCTGAACCTGGGTGAAGACATGGCTCCTGAACTGCCATGAAGATTATGACATCACTATCTAGCTGGAGGCTTTATCCTAAAGAGCAATGTCATACATTGTCCCTTCTACTAAGAATAATCTAAAGGGCCCTGTCAATCACCTTATCAGAAAAGCATGTCTATGAAAGTCTTTGTTCCAGAAGTTTTGGAAAATAAAACAAAGCCATTGTGTGACAAGACTTTTCCTAGGGAGATATATTCAGCACTCACAAGTACCCAAACCAGATAGGGAGTCCAAGACAGACTGAAGTACATATACCCCCAAAGCTCATCTCGGGGAACCAGTAAATTTTATTGAGGTTACTTAGAGCAAAAATGACTCAAAGACAGCTGCATCACCAAGGTCTATCCCAGCATGGGTAACAGCACACAAAAGTTATGAAGTTGGAGCATACTGCACAGGCTGCAGACAGCTAAACTGGTTGTCAAATGTCCTTTCCAGGTGATTTGACTGACATGAGCCTGTTCCAGGCAGGTTGGTTAGTATCTGCTTCTTTCAGAATGTCTGGTTGGTCTTAAAGTCAACTTTGTTTTGTCTCTTGGCTTGTTTGATAATGATGCTGCAGTATTTATTATTTACACTTGTGAGGGTGGGACCTCAGGAATTTGGTCAGAGTCAAGGACTTCCTCAAACTATTTTTGAGGGTTTTTTTTCCTTTATAAGGAGGTGACCTCAATGATTAAATGTGTCTATCTTGGAGGACACTGCTACAGAACAAGCCCCCACCCCAGCATGCAACATAGCATCATGGATGTTCTGACCAACTGTACTCAGAGCCTTCAGAGTAGTTCCTGCACAGTTTCCCCTTTGGTTGCTGCATCATTTTATTCTGACATATGCTCTGCCTACCTTTTCCTATATCATCTCTTGACTCCTCTTAGTTCCTTGGAAGGAGGTCCTGAGGCCTGAGAAGCATACAGGAGATCAGAATGAGATCCTGGCACCAAAGTAACCTAGTGATAGTACTCTATGATTTTTTCCTCAGAAGATCACTATTTCAAGAAACTCTGGCTTCAAACCCAAAGAGAAGGAATGGTACACAAAGAAACCAAAAAATATTCTGGAAAATCTGGACTAGAGGAATTTTTTCCTTTCAGTGTATATCGTTTACATCACAGATTTTCCCTCAGTTACATTTACACAGCTGTCCATGTCACTCAACCTATGCAGTTCCTCATTCTTTGGCCCAGTTTTTTCTGAAGTCTTCCAAGTCACATAAAACTTTTAAAAATAAATTTGTGTGATTTTCCCTAATTAAAACTTCATTTTCCATGGAGGCATGGGCTATTATCATTATAATAGTTAAGTAATGATGCCAAATGTGTTCATCCCTACACCGCTATGCAGACATATTTAATTGCTGTCAATCAATTGATTTAATTGATTAAATCAAAGATTTAATAATGATTTTAAACATTTTAAACTCACAAGTTATTTGATACTGAGATCATCACTTTTATTCACTTGGTAAATTTAAGAGTCACAGGTTTTAAGAATTTAAGAATTCAGTCAGCTTTTAAAATCATCATGTTTGGTTCTCAGCAATGTCTCTTCCCATTGGGACTAATTTCTTTTGTCTTTTCTCTAATTATTGACAATACAGTAGATCTTCTTTGCTGATACATTTTAACATTGAGGGCTAAATCAATAAGATCACAGATGTAAAAAGGCACTGGGTACTACAGAACTGGAAAGTGATTCAAAAGTTTGCAATTCTCACTGAGCTTGGGCTCGGAAAAATTTGAAAAATTACTGACTTCAAAATAATTATACATACTTTAAAAGCTTAAAACATACTTCATAAAAGATACAGGTTGAAGTATTTAGATTTTAAATATTTCTAAAATTTATTTCCAAGTAGTTTAACAGAAACTTTGTTACTACATGCCCCTCTTCACATGGATCTGTCTACCCAACATCTATCAATAAATTAAGCTGATGTGACAGATACTGGTGGCAAGGTAGAGGCAAAAGATGTGTAAATATTTATTTTAGTGCTATTTTAACCTCTCTGTGTGTTGGTTTTCCTAAGAAAAAAGTTTTCAGGAATATACAAAGAAAAAGTAGACTATCTCCAGTTACTTGACATTGGAAGATTTTTGGTGACTACATTTTCTACCATCATTGTTGTTAATAAATAAAAAGGGATAGCTATAGTACATACTTAGACAAAATAGACAATAAGTTTAAAGTGGTATAAACACATGGGTAATGTCATTATATAGTGAAGAATCAACTTAATAAGAAGAAATAAAAAGCTTATGTGTACATATATTCCAACATTAGATCACTTAATTCTAAACATCAAATATTTTATACAAATGAAGAGATCAAGTCTAAATAACTTCTTCCATTTATCCCTTGTCAGTGGACAGATAATCAAAAAATAAGCAAAAAATTTGAAATTTAATCTGTACTAGACATCAAATGAACTTTTCAGACATTAATAGAAGATCTCATCCAATATGTTCAGGATACATAATCTTCTCATTGTCACACAGAGCATTCTCCAATGTATACCATATATTAAAACACAATTCCAACAAATTTAAAAATTTCAAAGCATATATCCTCTCTACCCAGAGTGGTATGAAAGTAGAAATCAACAAGAGGATCTTGGCAAAATGACTAAATTACTCAACATGAAAGAACATATTTTTACATGACCATGGGTCAGCAAATAGATCAAAGATGGCATGTAATTTACTCGTAAGATAAGCACAGCATGATAAATCTATGAAATGCATCAGAAGCAATTCTAAAGTAGAAATTTATAGAAATATGAGTCTTCACTAAAAAATAAGAACCTAAATTCATTAAATAAACAAACTATTGATAACACTCCAAAGACAAGGAATGGAAGAACAAACTAAACACAAAATTAATGGAAGAAAATAAATAACAAAATTAATGGGGAAATAATGACATAAAAATTAAAATTGTTAAACACAAGCAAAATGAATAATTTTCATGAAAAGCTACTTTAGCCAAGGAGATGAACACATATTAACAGATGGGGAGCATGATACTATCTTGATGTTACTGAACAGAGATCATTATGCCTTGTAACAAGCTTTCATGTCAGATCACCTTTGGACTGCCAGCCTGAAAACAATGACCCAAGACTTATTATTAATTATGAAAGCTTGGCCTTAGCTTAGGCGTGTCCCCCCAGCTCTTATAACTTAAATTAACCTGCTTTTATTCATATACATTCTGCCGCATGGCTGTTACCTGTGCTCTGTACTGTATGTCTGGCCTCTTTAGTGCTGTCATGGCATCTCCTGAGCACCTTCACTCCTCCTCTCCTTCCTTTCTCTACCAGAAAACGGGCATATCCTCTCTGCCTAGCTACCAGCTATTCAGCTTTTCATTGCACCAATCACAGCTGCACATCTCCACATAATGTACAAATATCTCACAACAATACTTTCTGTTAATACAGATACACCAACATATTGGAGAACCCAGAAGAAGTGGGTAAACTTCTGGACAAATATAACCATCAATAATTAAGTCATTTAAATAGAGAAAAATGCTTGAGAAGAGTAATCATGAATCAGAAGCCACAAAATTAAATTGATTCAGTCAAAAAATTGTTTTTCACAAAAGGAATTCTAAGGAATGGAGAATTTCACTGTGTGTGTGTGTGTGTGTGTGTGTGTTGTGTGTGTGTGTGTGCAAAAAAAAAAGGAGGCTATCAATTTGAGAGTGGAAAAACATGGCAGGTGTTTAAATGAGGGTTGCTGGGAGATGCAGGAGAGATGAAGGGAGAAAGAAAGTGATGTCATTCTAATTCAATTAAAACATTAAAAAAGAGGACATGTAAGGTGGGAAAAAGGAAAGGACATGGAGGTTGAAAGGTGGCATTTTGAGGTGTGTCCAAAGGGAGTGTGATGGGGAGTTAGTGTGGATGTGATCAGTTTCATATGTATAAATTGTCAAATAATAAATAAAAGGTGAAAATTTGACAAAAAAGAATGATCACTAATCTTTCTAATCTTTCTTAAACTATTTTAAAATGTTAAAAGGGAGAATTTTTCCAGCTTCATTCCTCAAGCCCAGGCCCATGTTGATACCAATACTGAAAATGAGCATAAGCAGTAAAGAAAAATGTACACTCATATACAGATGAATGTGAAATACCAGGAAAGTGAATATGCCATGACCATATAGGAATCATATGCCATAGCTGTGTGCAACTTATTTCAGATATCAAAAGATATACACAATTAAAACAAATATATCATTTGAAAAGAATGGTATGGGGAAAACATGATTTTCTCAAGAAGTGCAATAAACATTTGATACCATACAACATTTCTCCTGTGTTAGGGTTATGCCACTATGACAAAAAGATATATCTGCGATAATCAATTTTTACAGAGACTGATTTATTTGCCTCAGTTTCCAATATTTAAATCTAGGGTTTCTTGTCCCTATTATATTCAGCGGCACAGTACATAGGGACAAGACTTCTTGCAGAAGAAGGAAAAAGGAAGAAAGTCTGAGGATCCCCAAGTCCCTTTCAAGTAGACTGATTTATTTCCTTTAAATAGATCCATTTTTTTTTAATTGTTTAATCCACCACAAATAGTGCCACAAGCACTGATACAAATTATAGCACCTTCAAAATTACAACCTTCAAAGTCTGGTAAAAAGGAAATGAACCTCACCAAAATTGAGAGTACATGTGAGAAGCCCATTAAAACATCATACTTACTGGAAGAAAGCTAAAAGTTTTTTGCAATAGATCTGCCATTGGGAGATAGGAAGATAGTTCAGTGGGATGTTAGCTAGATCTTCAGCAGCTGTGTATAAAATACCAGCACAGCCATAGATACCTGAAACCTCAGAGATGGGGAACTTGATGTAGGAGTGATAGGAGGACCACAGAGGCTTGTGGTCCTCCTATCACTAATCAGAAAAAATGAAAGGTATCATCAGGGTTAGTGAGAGTAAGGTAGGAAAGCCAGACAGCAATGGAGGAAAGCACCTAACACCCTCCTTTAGTACTGCATGTACAGGCATGGGCACCAACAAACACATGAAATAATGAAAACACCATACAGAGGAAGGAGAAAGGTCTGGAATCTGAAAAAGATGTCCAGTTAAACACACCTAATATAGCACTGGAAGTCTTACATGAGCAAATAGGAAAGAGGAAAAATAAATCAATCAATAAAGAACACGGAAATAAGAAAAAAAGTGATAATGGTCCTTATTTTTAGATAGTATTATTTTATATACAGGAACAACTTTAATACTGCCTATGAAATTATTAAATTATTTAATAATATTATTATTAAGTAATTAAATTATTAAAATTTCAGACTAAAGAGTCAACATATAAACCAGTTCTCAGTTTATACGTGAATATTAAAGTTACTGAGAAAATATATATTCAAATATTCCATTCCTGAGAGCAACAGGATATGTTAATTTAATCAACATTTTAAGAAATTCCTATAATTAATATTTGCAAAATATTTATGAAGGAGAATGAAGAGAACACAAACCTTATACCAAGATTTTCCATATTCACAAATTGGAATGATCCATACAGTAAAAAAGCTTATATTCCCCAAATAATCTTCTTGGTTCAACTACATTTTCAATACATACAGAAAGATAAAAGAATAAATATCTAAAGTAATCTTGAATACACAAGGAGAATGCAGGCACATCACAATAACTGACATCAAAACATCATCTTAAGCAACAACAACCAAAGTCTCATGTCACAGACATAAAATGAAGACAGAGATCAATGCAACAGAATAAAAAAACACTCCATTCATAATGGAAGCCAACATCAAATACTTACATTGTGGAAAGGTCAGTTTCTTCAATAAATTGGTTCTGGGAAAACAAATATCAATGTTTAAAATAAGAAAATGTGTGCCAACACTTAACTCAATATGGATCAAAGCCCTAGATATAAAACCTGAAATTGAGACTACTAGAAGAAACCCTCAAGGAATTATTTCAAGTGACTAATATAGGCAGTTTTTTTTTTATTTCCAATATCATACCAAAGGCATGGGCAATATAAACAAATGTAGATACATAGGATTATACCAAATCAAAACACTTCTTCACAGAAATGGGATACAAATCAAACAGAATGAAGAGATAATCTGCACAATGGGACAAAACATATACCAAATGCTTCCCCTTTATAGGGGGTTGCTATTCAGAATAGTAAGAGTCTCAGGCAACTCAACAGTGGGTAAACAAACAGAAATCTACTTTTAAAATGGGCAAGATATTTGAACAAATATACATCAAAATATATGCTAATACTTGATAAGTTATTTGAAATTATGTTCAATGCCATTAAATATCAGAGAGGTGTAAATGAAAATAATGAGATAAATTTACACTCCCATGGGGTGAATTGTGTGTGCAGAAAAAAGCTGAAGGCCAATTAATATAGTCATTTTAAAACAATGTTAAGGTTCCTAAAAGTACTAAAATTAGAACTACAGTATGATCAAGATATCTTATTACTTAGCATATCAAATATTCACGTATCAGGGTGAAACAAGTGTTCCCCTTCATACTGAAGCACTTTTTTCATTATAATCAAGAGATAAGATTAATCACAATGTCTTAAGAGAATGCATGAATAAACAAAAGGTGGTACACATACTCAAAGGCATCTTACTCAGCCATAAACACAACTACAAATATTTTAAACTGTGGGCACAGAAATGGAATTGGGAGACTGTGTTAAGTAAAATTAGCCAAACACAGAACAACAAGCAAATGATACTTCTCACTCATTTGTAGACACTAAATGAAAGGCTAAGAAAAGAATAAAATTTTGTTCCTAGAAGGAAAGAACAAAAAGGAGGGAACAGAGAGAATGGCTGAGTGATGGATTGCTGTGGGTCTGAGTCATTCAAAGATTCACCAGTCTGACTCAAGTTTTGGTTTTAGTGAATTAGTAAAGCATTTATTAAAATGATTTGTATTGATAAGACTGGTGAGGACCAAATCAGAGTTCTTTAGGTAAGGCCCAGGCTATTGCTCTCTAAAGGATTATAAATGCAAATCCCACAAAGTTATAATTTTTAGGAGCCAAATTAACTCATCGCCTCTCTGGTTGGGGTCAAGGCTTGACTTTGTAACAGATGTTCAGCAGGTACCTCAGCCATCCAAGCAAGCAAACAAGCATTTCATACAAAAGTGGAACTTAGCACTTAGGCTCTTTAATTTTGTGATCTCTTACCTTCTAAAAATAGATGAGGCAAGATATATTTTGTAACCATCAGCATTTTTTTAAGAATAATGCAACTGCATCAGGAAGTGGTTCGTCTCAGGTCAGCTGACAAGGTGCACTCAAGGTAGGAACAACTTACTCATGGCTTATACAAGTTAAACACAATTTTGTTGTTACTAGCCTAGGACAATAAATTCATCCTCTAAACAAAATTGTACACCATCACAGAATAACAAACTAGAGTTAGACATGGGATGTCTTCATCAAACCTCTTCCCTCAAGAAGAAAAGGAGGGAGAAATATTTTAAGAGGCAGAGGGGGTGGATGACTCCAAGAAAAGTATATACAACTGACTTGTATTTGTAAAGAAAAAAATGTTATTGCCAATAAAAATCTCACTGGGTATATTAAATACACCTAAGGATACACTTAAGGGAAGGCTCATGCCCAAGAGTAGTTGATTAACACAAAACTAACTCAATGGTATTTTTGTAGACATTTTGTCTCATATTGTTTTGCTTGGATATTTTTTGTCTTATTTAAGATTTTTGCCTATATTTTATGATTTCTGATTTTGGGATTCTGTGTGTGTGTGTGTGTGTGTGTGTGTGTGTGTGTGTGTGTGTGTGTGTGTTTGTATGTGTGTATGTTTTGGGGGAGAGTCTTTGCTGTTGTTGCCATTTGTTTGTTTTGTAGAGAAACAGAAAAGTATGGAATAAAGTAGTTTGGGTAGGGTAGTAAAAGGAGCAGGGAAGAGTTATGACCAGAAAACAACACATTTTTTTTCAATTTAATAAAGAGAATAGGTATAAACAAACAACAATACTATTATAATTAATAATTTATTTTATATTTTATAAATAACTACAAGAGAGCAATTTGAGTGTCTCCAGCACAAGAAGAGATGGGTGATTATGTAGACCAAAATTCTCTTACCTTGATTTGATTATTATAAATTGTATGTGCATCATATTATCATATTGCGCTTAAATATCTAATGATACATGCCAATTGCAATGTTATGTCAAGCCCTGTGACCTGTTATGGATCTGGAGTCATTCAGAGATTCGCTAGTCTGATCATTAATAAATTTTAATAAAAAAGAGGCTTTCATTTAGATACTGACTCCAGGTATACACCAGGTACTTGGGATTTGCCAAGCTACCGCAGTCAGGTGATGTGAATAATCCTTCCGTATACTGAGAATATGTATTACTTTCATTGGTTAATAAAAAGCTGACCTACCTGGCCACCAAGTTAGGTAGCCAAACTGAGAATGATGGGATGAAGGAGGGCAGAATCAGGTAAAGATACCAGCCAGTTTCCCAGGACATAAGACATGCTAGAGGACAAGTAAAGCCACAAGTCATGTGGTTGTAAGACAAATTGCTAAATGGTCTTATTAATAAAAGACCCAGAGCCAGATATTGGTGTGAAAACTGAGAGATCAGAGAAACAGAAATAAACCAGCCATGTTCTTACTACTAGGAAATCCTCAGCCAAGAGAGAGCTACTTCCTGTAAACTCATGCCTATAAACCTTTCTGTGCCCTGCCATCTTACTTCCTCTCCCCATCCAGCTACATCACTTCCTCTTTCCACCCAGCTCTATCACTTCTTGTCTGTCTGTCCAGACCTCCAGACATCTATGGTTAACTAGCACTGGGATTAAAGGCATGTACCACCACTTCTGGCTCTGTTCCCACTGTGGCCTTGAACTCACAGAAATCCAGATGGATCTCTGCCTTCCAAATGCTAGGATTAAAGGTGTGTGCTACAACTGCCTGGCTGTATGTTTAATATAGTGGTTGACTTCTTCCTCTGATCCCCAGATAAGTTTTATTGGGGTGCATAAATTAAATGTCACCACATGTGGCAATATACAGATTAATATAAATGGGTTTATTTAAATGTAAGTGATAACTAGTAACAAGCCTGAGCTATTGGCTGATCATTTGTAATTAATGTAATCCTTTGAGTGATTATTTAGAAACTAGTGGGCAGAAGAGAAATATCCAACTACATGTGGCACACAGTGCTTGGCAACTCCATCCATATAAAATCTGAGAAAGCTTTAAAAAGGGTTCTAAAAATGGAGCCAACAGTTTCCTAGTCTCTTGCCGCTCATGCAGGCTACAGTACAAAGAGACATCTCCCAGCCACCACCTGTGTGCTTGAGCTGCCAGAATGTGCTGAACCAACACATTCTGGGTTTGTGGTTTTGCTAATACAGACAGAAAAAGTTACAGATACACAGTAAGGACATATTCAGACAAAAAGAACTTCTAAAATGGTTACAGTGTGTTAAAAAAAAATATAGGTAGGCTTGGGAGAGAAAAGAAAAAGGGTAGAAAAGTCTCCAAAACATAGAGTAATAAAAAAATATAATAAGCCAAGTAAAGATGGAAAATACATAAAGAGTCTGGATCCCATCTGTATGTTATTATGTTGTCTTTGAATTTTTTGGCTGCTAAGAGACAAAAGATTGTGTAAACTGCTATATTAAACCAACCTATATATTTTAAAAACATCTAGACTTGAAAATTTAAGTCAAAATGTATGTTACTTTGGGGAAGGGGTTATGCTTTTGTTTACAAAGGAAATAAGATGTTATTGATTCATTCAAGGTTAAGGAAAATCATGTTTGATCAAGAAAGATCCTGGCTACAAATATTAAAAAAAAAAAAGAAAAAGAAAGAAAAGAACTACAAGACACATGATGTATATTTTACCTGCTCAAACATATAACAACAATATCTTTAACTGACTTGTATACAATGCATAAGCTATACTTGTACTAATAGAGATATGTATGTTACCCTTAAAAGTTTATATATTTTCATAGAGAGGGGACCAGATACCAATGAAAACAATGGCCCAGGTGATCCAAAATCCAGAACAGTGTCCAGGATGCTGACTGAGATGATTCAGCCTCACAGAATACTACATCTAAGACTTAACAATTATCCTGATTTTCTCAAGATTCCCTCAAAGATTACCAGTGGCCCCAATTAACAAGAAATACACTAGAAAACTATACCCACATTTCAAAAAAATGGGTTATGGATATTTACTATCATTCTTGTGGGGGGTGGTTACAAGTTGTTATTGGTAATGGTGAGAGAGAGAGAGAGAGAGAGAGAGAGAGATATTAGATTCAGGGATCTTGTTTTAAAAAGAAAAGGTGGGTTTTAGAACTGATAAGCTAAAGTGGTAGATTATTAAATCTACTATAATCCAAAAACAACTATTAATCTTAAATATTTTCCACTGATAATCCAGGAGATCCCACCTGGATCAAGAACAGAGAGGGGGAACAAGGTATAGGAGACCATGGTAAATGAAGACCACATAAGAAAAGGAAGAAACAAAGTGCTAAAGAGGTCCACAGAAATCCACAAAGATACCCCCACAAAAGACTGCTGGCAATGGCCGAGAGACAGCCGGGACTGACCTACTGTGGTGATGGGATGGCCAAACACCCTAATAGTTGTGCCAGAAACCCCATCCAAGTACTGAGGAATCTGGATGCAGACATCCACGGCTAGGCCCTGGGTGGAGCGCTGGGAGTCTAATTAGTGAGAAAGAGGAGGGTTTATATGAGCGAGAATTGTTGAAACCAAGGTTGGATAAAACACAGGGACAAATAGCCAAACGAATGGAAACACATGAACTATGAACCAAAGGCTGAGGGGCCCCCAACTGGATCAGGCCCTCTGAATAGGTGAGAGTTGATTGGCTTGATCTGTTTGAGAGGCATCTAGGCAGTGGTACCAGGTCCTGGGCTCGCTGCATGAGATAGTTGTTTGAAACCTGGGACTTATACAGGAACGCTTGGCTCAATCTGGGAGGAGGGGACTGGACCTGCCTGCACTGAGTCTATCAGGTCGATCTCAGTCCTGGGGGTGGCCTTGATCTGGAGGAGGTGGGAATGGGGGTTGCCTGGGGGGAAGGGGAGGAGGGCAGGAAGGGGGAGAACAAGGGAATCTGTGGCTGTTATGTAGAACTGAATAGTATTGTAAAATAAAAGAAAAAAGAAAAAAAGATTTTGGTATATCGATACAAATTTAAAGTTAATTTTAATAATAATATAATAATTAATAATATTTAATAATATAATAATTTTAATAATAATTTTAATAATTTATGCTTTATGTGTATTTCTACTCTAGTTTAGGATATTGTGTTTACACAGGTCATTTAAAAATACAATGTTAAGTATGTTTTCAATGACATACACATACATATTTAGATACATGGTCTTTAAATACTTCAAAGACCTACAGAACATGGCATTTAATATGTTTAATAACATAAGACTTTTCTGGACATGAGACACATCTGCTCCTGACAGCACTGATCTACTTCTAAAGAGAATGATGAACATCATAGTAACTACATATGGAGTTTGCTTTCTTTTTGGCATAAGCTAGCCATTATGGCAAGAAATTGCCCTAGCCTTGACTACTGACAGTATACTGTCCAACTGGAACAACAGGACACAAAATCCACAAAGATACCCCCACAAAAGACTACTGGCAATGGTCGAGAGACAGCCCGAACTGACCTACTCTGATGATAAGATGGCCAAACACCCTAATTGTCGTGCTAGAAACCCCATCCAATGACTGAGGAACTTGATGCAGAGATCCATGGCCAGGCCCCAGGTGGAGCTCCAGTAGTCCAATTGGTGAGAAAGATGAGGGTTTGTATGAGCGAGAATTGTTGAGACCGAGGTTGAATAAAGCACAGGGACAAATTGTCAAATGAATGGAAACACATGAACTATGAACCAATAGCTGAGGAGCCCCCAACTGGATCAGGCCATCTGGATAAGTGAGACAGTTGATTAGCTTGATCTGTTTTGGAGGCATCCAGGCAGTGGGACCGGGTCCTATACTCAGTGCATGAGTTGGCTGTTTGAAACATGGGGCTTATACAGGGACACTTGGCTCGGCCTGTGAGGAGAGGACTGGACCTGCCTGGACTGAATCTACCAGGTTGTGGGTACCTGTTCATTTTGGAAATTAAGTACCATCAGATTAGTAGCTCCTAAGTAGGAATTTATATGTCTAGTTAAGGCATTAATGATGCAGAGGCCAACTTTAATCAGCAGGAGCAGGAGAGCTGAGGACCCTGTGACAGCTGGCAGCAGAGTTAATAGCCAGGAAGTACCTGAGGAAAAAAATGGGAGCCATTTGTTTCCTCCTCATAAGGCCTTCTCCCTTTCTTTGAGGGGTTTTCTAATGTCAGTCAAATTATCCCTGATAATTCCTCAGTGGTTTGTATAGAAGCAGCAAGTTTCCCGAAGATCATACAGTAATCTCCTTGTTTTGTATAAATCAGCTCCAGGCCCCTACCATGTTGTAAAATTACCTCAGCTAATGAGTTGACCAGATCTAATTTTGAAATAGACTTTCCTAATGCAAATAAATCCTGGATTATTTAATGCCCTAAGTTTTTGCAGTAGACATTAGCCATTGCTGTGCCTGATTCTCTAAGAAACAGTGGCTCCAGCTGTTCCCAATCCTAAACTTACTGTGGTGGAGTAAAAGGAGAAGAACTGCACATTTCTTACTTCCCCAGGGGCCTGGAAAGATCTGCAAATTCAAGTGCTCTCTACCTGCTACAAACATCTGGGGAAATAGGAATACTAAGATACAAAATGTGGAGTGCTTGATGCATATAGCAGGGATGTAATTCATTGACACGTGCATACGAAACAGTTTTGACCTAGAAGTGAAGAAAGGAATGTTTCACCAGCAGACGTTTTGGCTAGGAGCTGTGAGACATTTTCAGCAAGTTTGAATTTGCTCTTGAATGGGGATCTAGACAAATATCCCATGTAAGAAGAAGAAAGAACATAGTCAGACAAAAGAACATTATTAGTCTACTATCCATGAATCTTCTCATGCCTTGTTGATGGTCCATTTTTATGCAGCCAGGCTATCATCCTCTGTGACATACTTGACTTGGGAGTAAGTATTCAGATACAGACCTAGTCTACCTTGATAGCTGTGCGAATCGTAAGAATGATGAAGTGTGGCCCCTTATAGTAGGGTCCCAGTTTCCATTAGATCTAACATTACAGCCTTTTGTTGAGGATAAGAAGCAACATCCTGCTTCTGTAATTGCTCTCAGCTGAAATTAGGATGTGGTTGTCAGGTCCCATGAAGGCTGGAATGCTAGTCCAAGACCAAGGGGTGAGGGTTCAGGCAAGGATGGAAGCATCTTGTTCACTGACCAAAATGAAGAGACAGGGAGTAATCACAATGGCTAGTCTGGTTTACATCAGCTTTTGGCATGGCCAGGGCTCATGACACTTTAGAGCAGTTTGTAGTCTGCTATTGATTGATGGATGGTATCTGTCAGTCAAATGAAAATCTTCTGAGTCAGATACAGACTAGGGACAGAAGTTAAAGTTTGGGAACTTACAGGAAAATCTTACATTAAGAATTTTCCCCCTCAGGAATAAGCAGTAGGAAGGGAAGCTTAGGCTATTGATTGACAAGAGTACTTATCTGAAGTCCATTTGACCTGTGACAGATGAATCCAAGTCACAACTTCCTGAAACTAATATGAATTTAAAGTTTACTAAGAGAGATAACAGTTTTAGATATATTAGAATTACCACTGTTTGTAATCTTAACATAAATTCATATTGTAGAAAAAGCAGTAGACTCACGTCTGAATCATCATAAAAGCTTTGGGATCCAAAAAATTATTTTGTGTCACATTTTTCTCTGTCCAGAGGTCTGAAATATATATATATTTCACAAATTTGACAAAGATGTTTTTAGAATGATAAGAAGCACTTTTTAGTCTGTACTTAGATAAAAACCAAAGAATATTTTAAATTTTGAGCTTGTAACTATAATAGTAATCAGTGCTTTACCAGAGTCAGATTAACAGCTTATCAGATCTCTGTTGACTAACATGCTGAAACTCCAAACCTTTGAAGTCTTAACATTATATGTCATTTTTAGTTGTATTGTTGTTCTTTAATTATTTTTTCAGACCCTCAAACCTTTCTCCTTTTACATTCAGTCATTTACTATGAGAGCCAAATGGTTGATTACTGAGAGTAGCCATGGCAAAGCAAGTTCTTTTAAATAGAGGAATAGTGAAAGTTTTATGGAAACCTGTTTTATGAGTTTGCCTTTCTCACCAGGAGACCAAATAGCTCTAGAAAAAAGCAAGGCCTGATTTTCCTTTATGAAATGCATTGACTGAGCAGCTGCTGCTAAAATGATAAAGCTACAGTTAGCCATCAACACCATCAGAGGTCTGAGAAGGATACATTTGAGCAGAAAGTATAAACCAAATGGCCTCTGTATCAATAAAATGAAAGAGACTCACCCATTATCGTAGTCTCCTCCTCAGCAATTTTAGTAATCTCTATGGATCCAGAGCAGCTTCACTCTCCATGAGTCACACAGGACAACATTAACTCTCTGACTGCCACACAGGGCAGCATCCGTCTTTGGCTGTCAGATCCAAAGATCAGAGAGAATTTCCTGAGGGTGAGGAAGTGGAGAGACTGGTTTACCTTGGTGAGGCAAAGAGGGGCAGTCCAGTGTCCTGCTTGTGCATGGTCTCAGCAGAGTCCTGGAGGCAGGTGAGGCATGGGGCAGCTTCACCTACTGGCTGGTGTTACCACAATCCAGGTGAAGTCGTCTTTGGGGACCTTAGGGCTGCCTCTACTCCCTCTAGGAGCTGCCCTTTTTGTCTGACACATGAAGCCCTTTTCATTAAACACTTTAAATGTATCCAGCAGGTCTCTGAAGAGTTTTTGAAGTCTATCTATTAAATACATTTGACTTTAAATATACTTTAGTTGTTTTTAGTTAGATATTTGAGGCTTAAACTTGAAAGCATATACAGAAGGTTAAATAAAGCTTATCCCTATCAATGAATTAGATTTATTCTCTGCATGACTATAAGCATTGTTCCAAGCATGTCATAGAATTTAATCATTTATAAGGCAACTGACTATTAACCTGCATGTCCTAATTATAGTCTTAAAAATTACAATTTTTAAACCGAAGCTCCTTTAGTACCAAAGTAAAAACTTCAGATCATAAATGCAGCCCATAGAGAGACTGTGATTCTTAATTTTGACCCTTTTATCGTGCACCATTATAGATTATCACACGTTCTTATATGACTCAGTTTACCAAAATAGCTAAAGCTTAACAAATTTAGCAAAGACAAAGAAGCCAATTACCGATTTTCAAGTCAGTTTCTGTTAGCCAAAATAGACCTTAGGTAAGGAGAGATATTTCATTGGCTCTTGCCAAACTGCTTAGGCCATTGTCTTGTTATATTGTAAGACAAGAATATCTCATTTTTTGGTGCTTATAGGTGTGGCCATAACTCCTTATCTTCTCATCTCCTTCCCCATATTTTAAATTTTTCTTTTACCCTTTTCATACTAGTTCACTCTGTTTCTCAAGCCTCATTATTTTTTATCTAGAATAATACAGCTCTGATATCTTAAACTGTCAAAAACTTTGGTCAGATATCATCTAATGACATCAAACCTCTCTTGGTATTCTTTAAGTCATATTTTTAATCAGAAGGCTCAACTAAGGATGCCATTCCATGATAGTGTTGGTCAGGTTGATATCCAAACCTGGCCAGAGACAAGTAGCCCTGAGCAAAGGAGGCCTGAGTTGATTTATTTTCCTTCCTTCCTTCCTTCCTTCCTTCCTTCCTTCCTTCCTTCCTTCCTTCCTTCCTTCCTTCCTTCCTTCCTTCTTCCTTTCCTTCTTTATCTCTTTCTTTTTTCTTCCCTTATTTCTTTCTTTTGTTTTCTTTTCTCTTCTTTCTCCTTCCTTCCTTCCTCCCTTCCTGAAGCTTGCCTACTTGGTTCTGCTTCTGACAGGATTTTATGTTTTTGCCCTTTTAAATGGATTTCTTAGGCCTATTCCTATGAGTCTTGAGCTGGTATATTCTATTAGCTCAGATATGTATCTGGTCATAGCCCTTTGTTTAAAGTGAAAATTAGAATTGGCTAAATTACTAGAAGAATCTTTGCACATATCAACCACTGACAGCTGCAGACTCAATGAATTTGGAGAACATTCAAAGACAAACATTCTGGTTTAACCCATGACATTGTTCTGAGATAAAGCTTACATGCAGAAGACCCGCTATTTAGCTATATTCTAAAAAAAAGCAAACAGTTAATGAACAGAGTAAACAAAATCTCATTTGTGTTTCCTTAGGAATAAAAATTATTCCATATTTAATCATCATAACTTTTTCATTGTTATTTCCCAATTTAAACTTTGTTTTTATGAATTTCCCCTCATCTGTAGCATGATCCTTAAGAGGTCTTATTAATAAAAACAAATCCCAGGCCAGGTATTGGGGTGAATGCTGGAAGATCAGAGAAGCAGAACAAGCCATAGCTACCTCGCCTCGCCAATTCCTCAGGTGATCTTGTTTCCTCAGACTGGATGCCTCTCTGTGTCCTCATTCAAACGAATCTCAGCTGAACTGCTTCTCAAAAGCTTGAAAGTTTAACCAACCTAGTTTCTGGTCCTCATGCCTTATATACCTTTCTGCTTTCTGCCATCACTTCCTCAGAGTAAAGGCTCACTTCCTGGGATTAAAGGCATGAGTCACCATGCCTGGCTGTTTCCAGTGTGGCTTTAAACTCACAGAGATCGGGATGCATCTCTGCCTTCCAAGTGATAGGATTAAAGGCATGTGTGCCACCATTTTCTGGCCTCTATATCTAGTGGCTGTTCTGTTCTCTGACACCAGATAAGTTTATTAGGGTGCACAATATTTTGAGGAACACAATATCACTGCACTCATCTGTTATTCTTATTCTCAGAATAGAATCACTACACAAAAACTCACCCAATCCAAAACGTCTTGGAGACCCACTGTTATTCAAAAACATCTATTTCTTTTAAGTTATAGTTGAATCCAAGTTATACATATAGTATGCTGCAGTAAATTAAGATGGCCTGTGTATAGATTTTCAACTATTAGTCATCACGCTATAAGTTTTAAGTTAACATTTTTAAAATATTTTACAGATCTTTAACTATACTCAATAAGCTTATAAACCTTGAGGTGCAGAAAGTCTACATGATAGTCTTAACAGATCCCAAGATAAGAACCATACTTTAGTAGAAATTTTAGAGAATTAAAACTAATACCAAAGAGAATGAGATGATTAGCAATCATGCCCATTGGGAATAATCTATCCTTTTGTCTTGTTTTGCTCTCCTTTCTCTGTCACATGGCTGGGTGGCCTGCCTGACATGGACATTGGGGGGAAACCTTTAAATAAGCATGCTTGGGGATAGAAGAGGGGTAGCCATAACCCAACAGCATAGCCAGCTGTTAATTGAAGTGAACAGCAAAGAACAGCATTTTAATATTATCCATGCCCAAAACACACCTAAATCCCTGTAAAACTGAATCCATTGGGGTGGGAGGGTGAGTGGAGAACAGAGTAAGCTGAGACAAAGAAGGCTTACAGATAAACTTTTAGCACTGGATACAGACAGAACACACAGTAGGAGGGAGCTTGAAGACCAGAGAGTCAGGAGTGTGTGTGTGTGTGTGTGTGTGTGTGTGTGTGTGTGTGTGTGTGTGTGTAGTATGTGAATGCCACAGCTGGCCTACTCCATCAAACTCTGCCTCAACTGCTTTCTCTGGTTCCCAGGTTCCACATTTACAACAAACTTATAAACACACCAGAAAATACAAATCCATCAAACAGTCACTTTAGAAGACTGAACATTCACACAGTCAATGGGAATAAGACAAAAACAAACATTTTCAGCCTCTTTCATTCAAACCCTCAATAGCTGGTTTCCTCCTGGGCTTTTCCAGTAAGGCCAGCAGCATAGGAATTATTGCTGCATCCAGCTTTTCCTGAAGTCCCACAAATGAGGTACAGAAAAACAGGATCCTTACCTGCACCACCCAGGGTTTTTGGATGCATCTTTTCTCACAGTCTAAGCATTGAGAATCTGTTGATGGCTGTTATTGGAGGAAGAGACTTCAATGTCATGTGCTATTATGCATGGGCTTCTGGGCACATAGACATTTTAGAAGCTGTGATCTGAGCTTATTTTATGAATCTGGAAATAATTCCTGCTCTAGGAGAATAAAGTTGGTCCTGAACTGCTTAGGTTTATCAACTTGATGCAACTAGAATTATGTTGAAAAAATTTACCTTACATGAGGAATTATATCCATCTAATTGGCTGTAGGGGATTTTCTTGACTAATGATTGATGTGGGAAGATCTGGACAGCTATGGCAGTGATACCAATGGGCAGGGGGTCTTAGACTATATAAGAAAGCAGGCTGAGCAAACTATGAGAAGCAAGCCAGTAAATACCACTCCTCCTTAGCATTTGTTTCAGTTCCTATCTTGTTTTGAGTCCCTGATTTCAATTCCCTCAAGAGACTGTAACTTGAAAGTTGGAAAAAAAAAAAAAAAAAAAAAAAAAACTCCTTCCTTTTAAAGTTGATTTTGAACTTCTTTAAACCACAATGGATAGCAAATTAGGACAAGTCCCCTGTGAGGCCTTTGCTCTATCAGCTCTATTGTCCAACAATATTTGTCTTTGAAATTCCTTTCTTATCGAAGATAATGCTGCTGTGCAGAGACATACTCTTCTAAAAATAAAACACACAAAAGTAAAACAAAAGACATGTTGGATTATCATATTACATATATCTGATTAATCTTATAAAATATAAATATACAAACCTTTAAAAAAGTTGGCTTCCCATTACAAACTCAGAATTCATTGAGTATCTGGAGAGATAAAGGGTCTCACAGGTCTTTTCTAGTTATGAAAATCCTAATTCTTTCTGTCATCTGGTGAGCAAACAGGTATTTGTCATTGCATCATCTCATGGTAGAAGGGCAATGGGGGCACAAGTGATATAGAAGGTCCAAACACATTTTTATAATGAAGCCATCCCCTCAGTAACTAACTTCTCTTGTAAAAAATAACCTTTGCCCATTCATGAAGTCAGAGTTTTCAAGACCTAATCATTCTGTACCTCTCACTGCTTTTTTAGTGGTGAACTAACCTTCTGGTAAAGAAATTCTTGTACATACATTAAGTTGTATCTTTTATAGTATATTGGATATGGTATGATGTAGCTAGAGTTTTCCTGGTCCTGCCTGGCCCATGGTCAGGAAAAATCTCTGCCACCCGCCAGTCCCGCAGCCGCTTAGACCCAACCAAGTAAACACACAGAAACTTATAATGCTTATTAACTATATGGCCATGGCAGGCTTCTTGTTATTTAGTTCTTATATCTTAAATTAACCTATATCTATTAGTCTATAAGTTGCCACATGGCTCATGGCTTACAGGTACCTTACATCTCAATTCTCATGGTGGCAGCTGGCAGCGTCTCTCTGTCTTAGCCTTCCTCCTCCCAGAATACTCCTCTCTCTTTGTCCTGCCTATACTTCCTGCCTGGCTACTGGCCAATCAGCACTTTATTTATTAACCAATCAGAGCAACACATTCACAACATAAAGAACAACCCACAGCAGTATGAGGTAAGGGGTCCAGTTCCACTTTTGCCATGTGGATGGCTCTACCGATGTGAAGCACTATTTGGTAAAAGAAGGCTGTCTTTTCCTCATTATATTTTAGCACCCTTACCAGAAATCAACTTATGGGACATACAGCTTTTCTGGACTCTCCATTCTATCACATTGCTGTCTAATAGTTGATAGACACCAACTATTGTTTTGAAACCAATTTTGACAATGAAATTTTGAATCATCTACATTTGTTTTCCAAATTCTATTTTCCAAATTTGTTTAAACACTTTTTCTCCTTAGTTCTCTACATGATTGTTTAAGATCAACCTGCCAGTTTTTGAAGAACTCTAGTAGGATTTTGACAACTGTGATTCAATTAGGGGAGTATCTTTTTTTTTTTTTTTTTTTTTTTTTTTTTTTTTTTTTAAGTAAATTTATTTTACAACATCATTTAGTTCAACATAATAGCCACAGATTCCCCTGTTCTCCCACTCTCGCCCCCCTCCCCCTCCCCCCATCCCACCCCCATTCCCACCTCCTCCAGATCAAGGTCTCCCCGAGGACCGGATCGACCTGGTAGACTCAGTCCAGCCAGGACCAGTCCCCCCTCCCAGACCGAGCCAAGTGTCCCTGCATATGTCCCAGGATTCAAACAGCCAACTCATGCAACAAGCCCAGGACCCGGCACCAACACACGGCTGCCTCCCAAACAGATCAAGCCAAATGACTGTCTCACCCGTTCAGGGGGCCTGATGCAGTTGGGGGCCCCTCAGCCTTTGGTTCATAGATCCTGTGCTTCCATTCGTTTGGCTATTTGTCCCTGTGCTTTATCCAACCCTGGCTTCAACAATTCTCGCTCATATAAACCCTCTTCTTTCTCACTAATTAGACTCCCAGTGCTCCACCAGGGGCCCAGCCATGGATGTCTGCATCCAGATTCCTCAGACCTTCCTTGGATGGGGTTTATGGCACAACTAACAGGGTGTCTGGCCATCCCATCACCGGAGTAGGTCAGTTCCTGCCGTCTCTCGTCCATTGCCAGCAGTCTTTTTGGGGGTATCTTTGTGGATCTCCGTGGGCCTCCCTAGCTCTCTGCTTCCTCCCCTTCTCATGTGGTCTTCATTTACCATGGTCTCCTATTCGTTGTTCTCCCTCTCTTTTCTTGATCCAGCTAGGATCTCCCACTCTCTTTCCCTCGACCGTCGCTCTTCATTGTTCCCACTCATGACCAGGCTGTTCATGTAGATCTCATCCATTTCTCCATGTCTTTTTTGGGGTCCCGTTTTCCAGGTAGCCTCACTGGTGATGTGAGTAGCAGTTCAGTCATCCTTGTTCCACATCTAGTATCTTCCTATGAGTGAGTACATACCATATTTGTCTTTCTGAGTCTGGGTCACCTCACTCAGGATGATTTTTTCTAGATCCATCCATTTGTCTGCAAACCGTATGATGTCATTGTTTTTCTCTGCTGAGTAGTATTCCATTGTGTATATGTGCCACAATTTATTTATCCATTCTTCAGTTGAAGGGCATCTAGGTTGTTTCCAGGTTTTGGCTATTACAAACAATGCTGATATGAACATAGCTGAGCAAGTGCTCTTGTGGTATGATTGAGCATTTCTTGGGTATATGCCCAAAAGTGGTATAGCTGGATCTTGGGGGAGATTGATTCCCAATTTTCTAAGAAAGCGCCATATTGATTTCCAAAGTGGTTGTACAAGCTTGCATTCCCACCAGCAGTGGAGGAGAGTTCCTCTAGCTCCACAACCTCTCCAGCATAAAGTGTCTTCAGTGTTTTTGATCTTAGCCATTCTGACAGGCGTAAGGTGGTATCTCAGAGTTGTTTTGATTTGCATTTCCCTGATGATTAGGGATGTTGAGCAATTCCTTAAATGTCTTTCAGCCATTTGGGTTTCCTCTGTTGAGAATTCTCTGTTTAATTCTAAAGCCCATTTCTCAATTGGACTGTTGGTCGTTTTGATGTCTAATTTCTTGAGTTCCTTATATATTCTGGATATCAGTCCTCTGTCACCTGTGGGGTTGGTGAAGATCTTTTCCCATTCAGTAGGCTGTCGCTTTGCCTTGTTGACCGTATCCTTTGCTCTACAAAAGCTTCTCAGTTTCAGGAGGTCCCATTGATTGATTGTTTGTCTCAGTGTCTGCGCTACTGGTGTTATATTTAGGAAGTGATCTCCTATGCCAATGCGTTCAAGATTACTTCCTACTTTCTCTTCTAGCAGGTTTAGAGTAGCTGGATTTATGTTGAGGTCTTTGATCCACTTGGACTTAAGTTTTGTGCACGGTGACAGATATGGATCTATTTGCAGCCTTCTACACGTTGATATCCAGTTATGCCAGCACCATTTGTTGAAGATGCTTTCTTTTTTCCATTGTACACTTTTGGCTTCTTTGTCAAAAATTATATGTCCATAGGTGTGTGGGTTAATGTCAGGGTCTTCAATTCGATTCCATTGGTCCACATGTCGGTTTTTATGCCAATACCAAGCTGTTTTTATTACTGTAGCTCTATAGTAGAGCTTGAAGTTAGGGATTGTGATGCCTCCAGAAGTTGTTTTATTGTACAGGTTTCTTTTAGCTATTCTGGGTTTTTTGTTTTTCCATATGAAGTTGAGTATTATTCTTTCCAGGTCTGTGAAGAATTGTGTTGGTATTTTGATGGGGATTGCATTGAATCTGTAGATTGCTTTTGGTAAGATTGCCATTTTTACTATGTTAACCCTGCCTATCCATGAGCATGGGAGATCTTTCCATTTTCTGACATCTTCTTCAATTTCTTTTTTCAGGGACTTAAAGTTCTTGTCATATAGGTCCTTCACTTGCTTGGTTAGTGTTACCCCAAGGTATTTTATGTCATTTTTGGCTATTGTAAAGGGTGATGTATCTCTAATTGCCTTCTCATCTTCTTTGTCCATTGTATATAGGAAGGCTACTGATTTTTTTGAGTTGATCTTGTATCCTGCTATGTTGCTGAAGGTGTTTATAAGCTTTATCAATTCCTGGGTGGAATCTTTGGGGTCACTCAAGTATACTATCATGTCATCTGCAAATAGGGAAAGCTTGACTTCTTCCTTTCCAATTTGTATCCCTTAATCTCCTTATGTTGTCTTATTGCTCTGGCTAGAACTTCAAGTACTATATTGAATAAGTATGGGGAGAGTGGACAGCCTTGCCTCGTTCCTGATTTTAGTGGAATTGCTTTGAGTTTCTCTCCATTTAATTTGATGTTGGCTGTTGGTTTGCTATATATTGCCTTTATTATGTTTAGGTATGTTCCCCGTATTCCTGATCGCTCCAAGACTTTTATCATGAAGGGGTGCTGGATTTTGTCAAATGCCTTTTCTGCATCTAGTGAGATGATCATGTGGTTTTTTTCTTTGAGTTTGTTTATATGGTGTATTACGTTGATGGACTTTCGTATGTTGAACCACCCTTGCATCCCTGGGATGAAGCCTACTTGATCATGGTGGATAATTGTTCTGATGTGTTCTTGGAGTCTGTTTGCCAATATTTTATTGAGTATTTTTGCATCAATGTTCATGAGGGAGATCGGTCTGTAGTTCTCTTTCTTTGTTGTATCCTTGTTTGGTTTAGGAATCAGGGTAATTGTAGCCTCATAAAAGGAGTTTGGTAATGTTCCTTCTGTTTCTATTATGTGGAACAATTTAGAGAGTATTGGTATTAACTCTTCTTTGAAGATCTGGTAGAATTCTGCGCTGAAACCATCTGGTCCTGGGCTTTTTTTGGTTGGGAGACTTTTAATGACTGTTTCTATTTCCTTAGGGGTTATTGGGCTATTTAAATAGTTTATCTGGTCTTGATTTAACTTAGGTATGTGGTACTTATCCAGAAAAATGTCCATTTCTTTTAGGTTTTCCAGTTTTGTGGAGTAGAGGTTTTTGAAATATGACCTTATAATTCTCTGGATTTCCTCAATGTCTGTTGTTATGTCCCCTTTTCATTTCTGATTTTGTTGATTTGGATTCTCTCTCTCTGTCTTTTGGTTAGTTTGGATAAGGGCTTGTCTATCTTGTTGATTTTCTCAAAGAACCAACTCTTTGTTTCATTAATTTTTTGTATTATTCTCTTAGTTTCTAATTTATTAATTTCACCTCTCACTTTGATAATTTCCTGGCGTCTATTCTTCCTGGGAGACTTTGCTTCTTCTTGTTCTAGAGCTTTCAGGTGTGCTGTTAAGTCACTAGTGTGAGATTTCTCCAACTTCTTTATGTGTGCATTTAGTGCTATGAATTTCCCTCTTAGCACTGCTTTCATAGTGTCCCATAAGTTTGGGTATGTGGTGTCTTCATTTTCATTGATCTCTAGGAAGTCTTTAATTTCTTTCTTTATTTCTTCCTTAACCCATTGGTGATTTAGTTGAGCATTATTCAGTTTCCATGAGATTGTAGGTTTTCTGTAGTTTTTGTTGTTGTTGAGATCTAACTTTAACCCATGGTGGTCTGATAGAACACAGGAGGTTATTCTAATTGTTTTGTATCTGTTGAGATTTGCTTTGTGGCCAAGTATGTGGTCAATTTTAGAGAAAGTTCCATGGGGTGCTGAGAAGAATGTATATTCTTTCTTGTTAGGATGGAATGTTCTGTAGATATCTATTAGGTCCAATTGGGTCATGACATCAGTTAAGTCCTTTATTTCTCTGTTAAGTTTCGATTTGGGAGATCTGTCCAGTGGTGAAAGTGGGGTGTTGAGATCTCCCACTATTAATGTGTGGGGTTTTATATGTGGTTTAAGCTTTAGTAATGTTTCTTTTACATATGTGGGTGCCCTTGTGTTTGGGGCATAAATGTTCAGAATTGAAACTTCATCTTGGTGGATCTTTCCTGTGATGAATATGTAATGTCCTTCTTTATCTCTTTTGATTGATTTTAGTTTGAAGTCTATTTTGTTGGATATCAGTATGGCTACCCCTGCTTGTTTCTTAAGACCATTTGATTGGAAAGTCTTTTCCCAGCCTTTTATTCTTAGGTAGTGTCTGTCTTTGAATTTGAGATGTGTTTCTTGTATGCAGCAGAAAGTTGGGTTCTGCTTTCGTATCCATTCTGTAAGTCTATGTCTTTTTATAGGTGAATTAAGTCCGTTGATATTAAGGGATATTAACGACCAGTGATTGTTCATCCCTGTCATTTTTGGTGGTAGTGTGTGTGTACTTCCCTTCTTTGGGGTTTACTGTTGTGGCTTTATCTATTGCCTGTGTTTTCGAGTGTGTATCTGACTTCCTTCGGTTGGAATTTTCCTTCTAGTGCTTTCTGTAGGGCTGGGTTTGTGGATAGGTATTGTTTAAATCTGGCTTTGTCTTCGAATGTCTTGTTCCTTCCGTCTATGATGATTGAAAGTTTTGCTGGGTATATTAGTCTGGGCTGACATCCATGGTTTCTTAGTGTCTGCATTACATCTGTCCAGGTCCTTCTGGCTTTCAAAGTCTCCATTGAGAAATCGGGTGTTATTCTGATGGGTTTACCTTTATAGGTCACTTGGCCTTTTTCCTTGGCTGCTCTTAATATTCTTTCTTTATTCTGTACATTTAGTTGTTTAATTATTATGTGTCGAGGGGACTTTTTTTGGGGGTCTAGTCTGTTTGGTGTTCTATAGGCTTCTTGTATCTTCATAGGCATTTCCTTCTTTAAGTTGGGAAAGTTTTCTTCTATAATTTTGTTGAATATATTTTCTGTGCCTTTGAGTTGGTATTCTTCACCTTCTTCTATCCCTATAATTCGTAGGTTTGGTCTTTTCATGGTGTCCCAGATTTCTTGGACATTTTGGTTCATGACTTTGTTGGCTTTAGTGTTTCCTTCGACTGATGAAACTATTTCTTCTACTGTATCTTCAATGCCAGAAATCCTCTCTTCCACCTCTTGCATTCTGTTGGTTATACTTGCATCCGAAGTTCCTGATCTTTTACTCAGGTTTCTATTTCCAGCATTCCCTCTGTTTGTGTCTTCTTTATTTTTTCAATTTCCTTTTCAGTTCTTGGACTGTTTCCTTTGTTTGTTTCATTGCTTTTTCATGATTTTCTTTCAGTGCTTTATTGTTTTCTTCCAGGACTTTAATGTTTTCTTCCAGGACTTTATTTTTTCTTGGAGGGCTTTATTGTTTTCTTCTAATTTGTTTGCCTTTCCTCTAGTTGTTTATAGCGTTCTTCCAATTTCTTGTCTTTTCCTCTACACAAGCCTCTACCTTCTTCATGAAGTTACTCATAAGGCTACTTTCTTCTGCTTCTTCCAATTTTTGGTGTTCAGGTCTAGATGTTGGAGGCGGGCTAGGTTCTGGTGATGCTGTATTGCTCTTCATTTTGCTGTATGTACTTCTGCCTTGACGTCTGCCCATCTCCTTGTGGTTCTTCTTCGTCTTATCAGTGTACTTGTTTCAGAAAGAGCTGACAGATTCAGGAAGACTCTCTCTCTTGTCCAAAAGGGAGTTCTCTTGTCCAACTCTCTGGTCCAGAAGGGAAGTCCGGGGCAGGCTCTGGTCCAGAATGGCAATCGGGGCAGGCTGGGAGCTGGGGGCCGGTCTCTAAGTCTCAGGAAGTGGCTGGAGTCTCGGGCAGATGGGCGTGGGGGCAGGGCGCGGAGATTGCAGGGGCTGCCGGGGGGCTTGGAAAAGGGGATCCCTCCCGGTGGGGCTAGAAGGGGAGCTGTCCGGTGGCCAGAACCTGGTGCCAAGTTGGGCAGGTCTTCCCGGAGTGGCTGGTGTCCAGGGATGGGGTCCGGGTTGGACCGGGTACTCACCTCTGGACCAGAAGGGAAGTCGGGGCAGGCTGGGAGCTGGGGGCCGGTCTCTAAGTCTCAGGAAGTGGCTGGAGTCTCGGGCAGATGGGCGTGGGGCAGGGCGCGGAGATTGCAGGGGCTGCCGGGGGGCTTGGAAAAGGGGATCCCTCCCGGTGGGGCTAGAAGGGGAGCTGTCCGGTGGCCAGAACCTGGTGCCAAGTTGGGCAGGTCTTCCCGGAGTGGCTGGTGTCCAGGGATGGGGTCCGGGTTGGACCCGGGTACTCACCTCTGGACCAGAAGGGAAGTCGGGGGCAGGCTGGGAGCTGGGGGCCGGTCTCTAAGTCTCAGGAAGTGGCTGGAGTCTCGGGCAGATGGGCGTGGGGGCAGGGCGCGGAGATTGCAGGGGCTGCCGGGGGGCTTGGAAAAGGGGCATCCTTCCGGTGGGGCTAGAAGGGGAGCTGTCCGGTGGCCAGAACCTGGTGCCAAGTTGGGCAGGTCTTCCCGGAGTGGCTGGTGTCCAGGGATGGGTCCGGGTTGGACCGGGTACTCACCTCTGGACCAGAAGGGAAGTCTGGGGCAGGCTGGGAGCTGGGGGCCGGTCGCTAAGTCTCAGGAAGTGGCTGGAGTCGCGGGCAGATGGGCGTGGGGGCAGGGCGCGGAGATTGCAGGGGCTGCCGGGGGGCTTGGAAAAGGGGATCCTTCCCGGTGGGGCTAGAAGGGGAGCTGCCCGGTAGCCAGAACCTGGTGCCAAGTTGGGCAGGTCTTTCCGGAGTGGCTGGTACCCAGGGATTGGGTCCGGGTTGGACCCGGGTACTCACCTCTGGACCAGAAGGGAAGTCGGGGGCAGGCTGGGAGCTGGGGGCTGGTCTCTAAGTCTCCCAATTAGGGGAGTATCTTAATACTAATTTTTCCAATCTTTGCATCTCATTTTATTTATTTAGTGATGCCATTTTATTTATTTAGATTTTCTTTATTTTTTTCTCCAACTGTACCCTGTGCTCATTAATAGATATCCCTTTTTAATGTAATAATTATATTTTAATTTATTAAGGGTAGTGGTGCAGGCCAAAGGACAACTTGCTTAAGTGTGTTTTATCTTTCTCCCTGTGGTTCCCAGGATCAGGCTTGAGAGGTCAGGCTCCATGGCATGCATCTTTACCCACTGAGCCACCCCAATACCCCCCACTTTATACTTACTTTTAAAATTTAGTCCTAAGTGTATTTATACAGTTAAAATATAATTAATTGTCCCTTTAATTCCATTTCTGGATTAAATCATTGTTAATACATGAAAATATGACATATTCTTTTAACCTGTTCTTTATCCCACAACTTTGTTGGAATAGCTCATTTTATATATAGTATTTCTTTGCACATGTCTATGTAAAATAGTGTGACATTTCTCTATGACTTTACTTACTATTTTGCAGTTGGAAAGCCTTATGTTTGGATGTTTGGCCCCTGATTTCTTAGGTTAGAATTTCTACAATAGTGTAAGTATCAGGGGTGGAGGTCTTTCTCTTGCTCTTGCAACTAGAGGAAAGCATTCAGCTTTTCCCCACTATATTTGATATCAACTTGGGGGTTCTTGGAGAGAGCATTCTATGATGCTGATGAAGGCCTTACCTTATATTAGTTTATTTGACATTTTATTGTGAAAGAACTATAGATTTTTTTTCAAGGAATTTTTTTGTGAATTTATTGAAAAACGAGAAGAGATTATCTTACTCTATTCTGTTCTGTTCTGTTCTATTCACTGATATCCAGATTTTGAACTAAGCTTGAATCACTGAGAAGAATCTCTTTGGAGCTGGAGTGTCTGTTATGTTGTGGTTAATTGAGTTAATCTTCTTTTTTGGGTTTTCATGTGTATATTCATTAATGATACTGGTCTACAGAGTTGTTTTTTTTTTTCTTGTCTAACATTTTGATAACATTAAAGAAATATTAGGATTATAATATTCTCACATATTTTCTTTTTTGTAAGAGATTATTAGAAGTAGATAGTAATTCTTTAACTTTTGATACAATGAAGTAAAGCCTTCGGACTTATGCTTTCCTCTTTAGGAATTTTGAATTGACTAATTCTATCTTTAATTACAACTCCTCCCAGTTTTCTCATTTCTTTATAACACAGTTCAATAATTCTCACCTATGCAGAGGTCTACTCACTTCATGTATAGTATCTACTTCATCAGCATGGAGTTGTCCATGACATTTATTTATTATCCTTCTCCTATCTGTAATCTGGGCAGAAGCTTCTTAGGTCCTTATGGTAGCAATTGGATTCTTCACTCTGTTTTGCTTTTTAATGTCCTGTTTTACTTCACTAATCTTGAATATTTTCTGACTTGAGTTAACTTTAAATGTAGTGTTTGTTGTTTTACCTTGTTCATATGGTAAATCCAAGTATTAATTTGAGATAGTTTTTAGTATAAATTTAAAACTAAATTCTCGCCTCATTATTGTTTTAGCAGCATCACACAGATTTTTATACCTTATGCTTTAATTTTCATTTTATCTCAAAGTATTTTCTAAATTATCTTGTGAATTTTACTCTGGTTATAGGACAATGTGCTGTCTTATTTCTCTATATATGCTAATTTTTCAAATTTACTTCTTGAAATGGTTTACAATGGTTTACACTGTGTTTAGCTGCCATATTTTATATGGTGTTAATACTATTAGACCTTATCAAAATTGTTTTACACTATATGGTTTGAAAGGAAAATAAACATTTGAAAATGAATGTGTATTCATCTCTTGTTGGTTGTTGTGTTTAATGAATGTGTGTTCTATCTAACTTCCTATGACCCTTTAACTTTTGCTTCCTCATTTATTTTTTCTGTCCTATTATTGCAAGTGGAGAATTTAGCTGGGAATGATGGTGCATGTATGTCCTGGCTAGTTTCATGTTAACTTGACACAAGCTAAAGTCATCTGAGAGTAGGAAACCTCAATTAAGTTCTGGCTGCAGGAAAGCCTGTAGGGCATTTTCTTAATTAGTGACTGATGTGAGAAGGCCCAGCCCACTGTGGGTGGTGCTATGCCTGGGCTGGTAGTCTTGTGTTCTATAAGAAGGCAAGCTGAGCAAACCAGAGGGAGCAAGCCAGTAAGTAGCACCCCTCCATGACCTCTGCATCAACTCTTGCCTCTGGTTCCTGCTCTCACAGCCTTTGCTAATGAACTGATAAATGAAACTGTGTGTGAAATAAACCCTTTACTCACCCCCCAAGAAAAAGAAAATCCTATTGTCTCTGCTTATTTAACAGAGATGTAGATTATGACAGAATCTAAAGAGAAAATGCTTTAGAACATGAGTTCTATGCCTTTTATTATTTTTTTGGAGAAAAAAATTTGAGATACCTGCAAACTTGAATATATGTTTATTTTGCCAATAACAAAAGGGGAGACACTCTGCTGAAAGAGACTATTGTGCTTGAAGAGTTTCCATATAAGTGGATATCAAAGGAAATGAGAAAAACTGCAGAGCTGGACATCTCTGCTACTTGAATGCATTTTTCTGCTCATTTATTCTTGGATCTGCTGAAAATATGATACCTGTTGCCATGGGGAATGAATCTTCTCTGTGTTCTTGTTGGCTTAAGAATACTGCAACTTCAGTATTTTGCCTGTAGAATTGGGAATACAGTCCATTAATTGCTAACTATTATAGGTTACAGTCTTGTTCTTGCCCCTTGTGCTGGTGGATCAAGAAATATATGCATTCTCTACAAACATCTGGCATATATTTTCCTTCCTCTTTGTTTATGAATATTAGACAGTATAACCCTGTGTTTCTCTGTAGTCAAGGTATGCTTTCTTGAAATAGGAAAATAAACATAAAAAAGAACAAAGCTCAAATGAACTGGTAAACTAAATGAAGAGCAGAGAATAGAAACAGACATTTCAGAGTTTTAAATGCCAACAGGACTGCCTATTTCCTCATGTATGTGAACTAATGCATTCCCATTTTTTCCACACTGCTTTAACTAGCTTGACTTAGACATCTATTAGAGACAATGTGAATCCTGACTGATTTTGTGTGTGCCACCAAGGTGAACACTTCTAGTGACACCTGCTAACGCAGGATGTCTCTGAGCTGACACTAGAGGTAAAGTAATGAAGATTGCCGGAGAAGTGATTTTAGTGTTAACAACAGTACTTGTCATTGAATCCACTTTAAACAATCATCTCTTGAGCCCTCAAAGACACTCTTATGGAAGCCAAAGTTCTGTAAGAATGATAGCAAAGTAGCCAGAACTTGACTGCTTAGTACCTTGTTTCTAAAGGATCTTCCATTTTAACATGTTTTCCAGCACTAGTTTTGACAAGAGATAGATATTTGAGAAACCAGAGGAAAACAGAACCCTGGCTTGGCTGTGTCCTCTTAGACATCACCTATTGAATATCACAGAGTTTGAAGCGTATTCATTTCAACTGTAAGCCAACTTTTAACTTGAAGCAGCCACATGGCAGAGATAATTTTTCCAGTATCTTACTGTTTTAACCGGATATATTTTAAGTGTGAATCAACATGATTACTTTACTGAGTACTTTAAGGGACCAGATAATCTGACAAAGGCTTTAAATGTTTTTTTTTTCTTTTTTTAATTTTCTTATTACCTCACCAAGTAGAGATTTTCTTATAGTATTTCATATATATTTCCTTTTAGGTGACCATCACACTTGTGATTTTTCTCACTCACCTTCCTGATTTTCATGTCCACTTACACCTTCACATTTCCAAAATTCTTTTTTAAATTTATATCTCACATGTGCTCTATTAACATCTCTACACCTCTCCCTTAAAGTTTATTTCTTAACCTCTCA